>NC_084742.1:63289189-63311689 GCF_033978785.1 Entelurus aequoreus | reverse complement strand
CATATGGAAGATACTTTTCCTTCTTCATGTCTCAAGAAGGGTAGAAATACAAGAACACACACACACACACACACACACACACACACACACACACACACACACACACACACACACACACACACACACACACACACACACACACACACATATTCTTGTATTTATTACCTTCTTGAAACCTACGAAAATTGCCTACCTCTTTAAGGACCAGCCTTTCTAGATATATAAAGATGTGTATTTACAACATTAATAATATATACATAGTATGCTATTTTAAAAAAGTTAAGCTTTTAGTTAATTTTTTTTGTTTGTAATTGGTTGTTAATCGTCATTATTTACTTTGTTATTACAGCATACAATACCAAATGAAATTGCTTGCTTTTTGCCAATCGTTGGGACCATGATTTATGTCATCACTTGTTCACACCTCCTCATATGGAAGATACTTTTCCTTCTTCATGTCTCAAGAAGGGTAGAAATACAAGAACACACACACACACACACACACACACACACACACACACACACACACACACCCACACACACATTCTTGTATTTGTTACCTTCTTGAGACCTACGAAAAATGCCTACCTCTTTAGGACCAGCCTTTCTAGATATATAAAGATGTGTATTTACAACATTAATAATATATACATACTATGCAATTTTAATTTAATTTTAGTTAACTTTTTTTGTTTGTAATTGGTTGTTAATCGTCATTATTTACTTTGTTATTACAGTATGCAATACCACATGAAAGTGCTTGCTTTTTGCCATCGTTGGGACCATGATTTATGTCATCACTTGTTCACACCTCCTCATATGGAAGATACTTTTCCTTCTTCATGTCTCAAGAAGAGTAGAAATACAAGAACACACACACACACACACACACACACATACTAGGGCTGCAACAACTAATCGATTAAATCGATTATAAAAATAGTTGGCGATTAATTTAGTCATCGATTCGTTGGATCTATGCTATGCGCATGCGCAGAGGCTACTTTTTTTTATTTTTTTTATTTAATAAACCTTTATTTATAAACTGCAACATGTACAAACAGCTGAGAAACGATAATCAAAATAAGTATGGCGCCAGTACGCTGTTTTTTCCCCCAATAAAATACTGGAAAGGATGGAAATGTAGTTTGTCTCTTTTATCCGATTTTAATCGATTAATCGAAGTAATAATCGACAGATTAATCGATTATAAAATTAATTGTTAGTTGCAGCCCTAACAAACACACATATTCTTGTATTTGCTACCTTCTTGAGACCTCCCGAAAAACGCCTACCTCTTTAGGACCACCCTTTCTAGATATATAAAGATGTGTATTTACAACATTAATAATATATACATACTATGCAATTTTAGTTTAATTTTAGTTAATTTTTTTTGTTTGTAATTGGTTGTTAATCGTCATTATTTACTTTGTTATTACAGTATGCAATACCACATGAAAGTGCTTGCTTTTTGCCAATCGTTGGGACCATGATTTATGTCATCACTTGTTCACACCTCCTCATATGGAAGATACTTTTCCTTCTTCATGTCTCAAGAAGGGTAGAAATACAAGAACAAACACACACACACTAGGGCTGCAACAACTAATCGATTAAATCGATTATAAAAATAGTTGGCGATTAATTTAGTCATCGATTCGTTGGATCTATGCTATGCGCATGCGCAGAGGCTACTTTTTTTTATTATTATTTTTTATAAACCTTTATTTATAAACTGCAACATGTACAAACAGCTGAGAAACGATAATCAAAATAAGTATGGCGCCAGTACGCCGTTTTTTCCCCCAATAAAATACTGGAAAGGATAGAAATGTAGTTTGTCTCTTTTATCCGATTATTAATCGATTAATCGAGGCAACAATCGACAGATTAATCGATTTTAAAATGACTTGTTAGTTGCAGCCCTAACAAACACACATAATCTTGTATTTGTTACCTTCTTGAGACCTCCCGAAAAACGCCTACCTCTTTAGGACCAGCCTTTCTAGATATATAAAGATGTGTATTTACAACATTAATAATATATACATACTATGCAAATATAAAAAGGGTCAGCTTTTAGTAAAAATTTTTTGTTTGTAATTGGTTGTTAATCGTCATTATTTACTTTGTTATTACAGTATGCAATACCACATAAAACGGTTGCTTTTTGCCATTGTTGGGCCCATGATTTATGTCATCACTTGTTCACACCTCCTCACTTAAAAGTTGTGACTACCGACTGCATCTGAAGTAAAAACCTTAGTCACATAACTCACTAAAAATGTCTTGATTGCCAAAAAGGAGAGGACTTCAAGGGGTGCCTTGAGGAACGCCTCAGTTATGTACATTTCTGGAAATGAATAGACAGGTTTCTCGCGCACCTGTCACTCATCATGTCGCTATTATTTAAGCTTTCAGCTGCCAGGCAGTCTGTCTGGCGACATTCTGTCATAGCGGCGTGGACTTTGGGGTGTTTGTTTTCCCGAGATGCAAGTAAGTTTGGAGTGGACAAGACGTGCAGGTAAAGACATGATTTTATTTTAACACTAACAAAAGGTACTAAACTAAAGGCGCGCACAAAGGCGGAGAACAAATTTGACTAATGGAACAAAAACTAGCACTTGGGCAAAAAACTATGAACATGAAACAAAATAAACACTTACTGTGACAAGAATATAGACAAAACTCACTTGGCATGGAACTATGGTAGCATGGGTAGCAGAAGTCAAACAGAGTTAATGTCGCCAGACAGACTGCCTGGCAACTGAAAGCTTAAATAATACCGACATGATTAGTGACAGGTGCGCGAGTGCAAAACGTGAGACAGGTGCGTGACATGAGGACAGGTGAAAACTAATGGGTTTACATGGAAACAAAACAAGCAAGAGTGAACAAACAGTCCAAAAACCAAACCGAACATAACCAAAACGAAACATGATCACACAGACATGACACAAATGATGAAAAAGAGAGGACCTAAGATGGAACCTTGAGGAACACCACTAAAAAGATCATCTCTAGGACAGCACTCTAGTGTTTTTAAGAATCTGCTGCAAAAATGTGAATCTCTCGCAAGTTTGTTAAACTGAACTCGTGGGCCACCAGTTGAATAGCCCAAATGATGAAAAACAGAGGACCTAAGATGGAACCTTGAGGAACACCACTAAAAAGTTGACTGCATCTGAAGTAAAAACCTCCATTACATAAATCATACAAAAATGTCTTGATTGCCAAAAAGGAGAGGACTTCAAGGGGTGCCTTGAGGAACGCCTCAGTTATGGTAATCACACGTTTGCTAGCAAGGTTAAAATGTCAATGCAAAGATCTGCCAATGTGTTTACAGTGGTCCAAGTTCCTCTATACAACAGGAGCGCTCTTGGATTTTTTAGGAAAATTCTGCAAAAATGTGATTCTCTCGCAAGTTTGTTGAACTGAACTCGTGGGCCACCAGTTGAATAGCCCAAATAATGAAAAGGAGAGGACCTAAGATGGAACCTTGAGGAACACCACCAAAAAGATCATCTCTAGGACAGCACACTAGTGTTTTTAAGAATCTGCTGCAAAAATGTGATTCTCTCGCAAGTTTGTTGAACCGAACTCGTGGGCCACCAGTTGAATAGCCCAAATAATGGAAAAACAGAGGACCTAAGATGGAACCTTGAGGAACAACGCTAAAAAGTTGACTGCATCTAAAGTAAAAACCTCCGTTACACAAATCACAAAAATGTCTTGATTGCCAAAAAGGAGAGGACTTCAAGGGGTGCCTTGAGGAACTCCTCAGTTACGCAAATCACAAGTTTGCTAGCAAGAGTAAAATGTCAGGAGCACTCTTGGATTTCTAAGAATCTGCAGCAAAAATGTGATTATCTCGCAAGTTTATTGAACTGAACTCGTTGAATAGCCCAAATGATGAAAAAAAGAGGACCTAAGATGGAACCTTGAGGAACACCACTTAGAAGTTGTGACTACTGACAGCATCTGGAGTAAAAAACTTAGTCACATAAATCACAAAAAATGTCTTGATTGCCAAAAAGGAGAGGACTTCAAGGGGTGCCTTGAGGAACTCCTCAGTTATGTAAATCACACGTTTGCTAGCAAGGTTAAAATGTCAATGCAAAGATCTGCCAATGTGTTTACAGTGCTCCAAGTTCCTCTATACAACAGGAGCGCTCTTGGATTTTTAGGAAAATTCTGCAAAAATGTGATTCTCTCGCAAGTTTGTTGAACTGAACTCGTGGGCCACCAGTTGAATAGCCCAAATAATGAAAAGGAGAGGACCTAAGATGGAACCTTGAGGAACACCGCTAAAAACTTGACTGCATCTGAAGTAAAAACCTCCGTTACACAAATCACAAAAATGTCTTGATTGCCAAAAAGGAGAGGACTTCAAGCGGTGCTTTGAGGAACGCCTCAGTTATGTAACTTTCTGGAAATGAATAATTGAATAGCCCAAATGATGAAAAAGAGAGGACCTAAGATGGAACCTTGAGGAACACCACTAAAAAGATCATCTCTAGGACAGCACTCTAGTGTTTTTAAGAATCTGCTGCAAAAATGTGAATCTCTCGCAAGTTTGTTAAACTGAACTCGTGGGCCACCAGTTGAATAGCCCAAATAATGAGAAAAAGAGGACCTAAGATGGAACCTTGAGGAACACCACTAAAAAGTTGACTGCATCTGAAGTAAAAAACCTTCGTTACATAAATCACATTAAGAACAACATGTATAACTGCCAAAAAGGAGAGGACTTCAAGGGGTGCCTTGAGGAACGCCTCAGTTATGGTAATCACACGTTTGCTAGCAAGGTTAAAATGTCAATGCAAAGATCTGCCAATGTGTTTACTGAGCTCCAAGTTCCTCTGTACAACAGCAGCACTCTAGTGTTTTTAAGAATCTGCTGCAAAAATGTGATTCTCTCGCAAGTTTATTGAACTGAACTCGTGGGCCACCAGTTGAATAGCCCAAATGATGAAAAACAGAGGACCTAAGATGGAACCTTGAGGAACACCGCTAAAAACTTGACTGCATCTGAAGTAAAAACCTCCGTTACACAAATCACAAAAATGTCTTGATAGCCAAAAAGGAGAGGACTTCAAGCGGTGCCTTGAGGAACGCCTCTGTTATGTAAATCACAAGTTTGCTAGCAAGAGTAAAATGTCAGGAGCACTCTTGGATTTCTAAGTGTGATTCTCTCGCAAGTTTATTGAACTGAACTCGTTGAATAGCCCAAATGATGAAAAAAGAGAGGACCTAAGATGGAACCTTGAGGAACACCACTTAAAAGTTGTGACGACTGACTGCATCTGAAGTAAAAACCTCAGTCGCATAAATCACAAAAAATGTCTCGATAGCCAAAAAGGATTGGACTTCAAGCGGTGCCTTGAGGAACGCCTCAGTTATGTAAATCTGAAGATCTTCCAGTGTGTTTACAGTGCTCCATACAACAGGAGCACTCTTGGAATTTTTCGGAAATTTGCCGCAAAAAAAAAATGTTTCTCTCCCAAGTTTTGAGCTGACCTGGGGGCCGGATTTGGCCCCCCCGGGGCGACGCTTGCCTAGCCCCGATCTAGATGCTATTGTTGCTGTGCACATGGTGTCATCATACTGGACAAGCCAGCTCTAAATCCTCATGTGTTCTCCTAGAAACTCCACATGGATCAGACTAATGAGGCTTTGTTATGCGTCTAAACCTGGAAGACCCCCCCGCTGGGGTGTTTTGGTTTTTTTAATCAAACACCTCCGGAAGGGTTGCGGGGTTCAGCCGGGGTTCAGCCGGGGTCTCGATGCGGAGAGCAAAAAACTGCTGAGAACAAACAGGATGTTTTTTCATTGACTGGTAGGTTTGCTGTCAAACAAGGCAGAGGAGAAAGCGAGGGACGGTGGGCGGGGGACGGGAGGGGGGTTTGCGATCATCCTGTAATCCCCATAATCCCCTGCTGCTGAGGGCCAAGGCCTAACTGTTCGCGTGCATGCATGTGACGTGCCGGTTACACGTTCTCGTTCTGAGCGGAGAAGACCAATTCACTGCCTTGCTTGCACACAACCGGGAGAGAGAAAAAAGAAAAAAAACCCAACAGTTCTCATTTGACCGCTGGATTTTAGGCAATTAGCTTGCTGGCGAACACGCAGGGATTTTCTCCATCTGCACTGCAAAAAGTCAGTGTTCAAAAAACAAGGAAAAACAATACAAAAAATGAGGGGTATTTTATTTGAACTAAGCAAAATTATCTGCCGATAGAACAAGAAAATTTGGCTTGTCAAGACTTTCCAAAACAAGTCAAATTAGCTAACCTCAATGAACCCAAAAATAGCTTCAAATAAGTATATTCTCACTAATAACAAGTGCACTTTTCTTGGTAGGAAAAAAAAAAAGAGACCTTTTTGCTCAATATGTTGAAAAATATTCTTAAATGAAGAAAATGCTAGTGCCACTATCTTGACATAATGATATGCGCTCGGCGTTACATTTCTTGAAACCAGCAAACTTATACTAAAAACTCATTTATTGTTCTTAATGGAAAGGCAACAAGGCAACCGCTTGTTACTCTCGGGGTCTCCTAGCCGCTCAGGCAAATCATATGGTCTAAAAATGCATTTTTCCATCGATAACATGACATCATCGCACCAAGTGCATGCTTTTTCAGTCAATTAGTGCGCGAGGAATATATATATATATATATATATATATATATATATATATATATATATATATATATATATATATATATATATATATATATATATATATATATATATATATATATATATATATATATATATATATATATATATATATATATACACTACCGTTCAAAAGTTTGGGGTCACCCAAACCATTTTGTGGAATAGCCTTCATTTCTAAGAACAAGAATAGACTGTCGAGTTTCAGATGAAAGTTCTCTTTTTCTGGCCATTTTGAGCGTTTAATTGACCCCACAAATGTGATGCTCCAGAAACTCAATCTGCTCAAAGGAAGGTCAGTTGTGTAGCTTCTGTAACGAGCTCAACTGTTTTCGGATGTGTGAACATGATTGCACAAGGGTTTTCTAATCATCAATTAGCCTTCTGAGCCAATGAGCAAACACATTGTACCATTAGAACACTGGAGTGATAGTTGCTGGAAATGGGCCTCTATACACCTATGTAGATATTGCACCAAAAGCCAGACATTTGCAGCTAGAATAGTCATTTACCACATTAGCAATGTATAGAGTGTATTTCTTTAAAGTTAAGACTAGTTTAAAGTTATCTTCATTGAAAAGTACAGTGCTTTTCCTTCAAAAATAAGGACATTATATATATATATATATATATATATATATATATATATATATATATATATATATATATATATATATATATATACACACAGCCCGCCCCCCGGACACATTTTTTTAAATTGTAATTTTTAATAATTTACCTGAATGTGCATGAACTATTTCTGTTCAAAATAGTTAGAAATGTCACATGTTAAATGTTTAAATATTAACTGTCAGTTTACTGTACTGTGCCAACTGTACTACTATATGAGTACTTATTTTCTATTGTTTCATTGGAAATAAAACAGCAAAGTCCGTTTGGCTGTCATCTTGTTTTAATTACGAGACACAATTGTGTCAAAGTCATGATTTTTTTGGATTTTTTAACGCTTGAAATAAAAAAAATATTTCTTTAAAAAAGTAGTTTTATACTTGTGAGTGTTGATGACACAGCTTTGCAACAGTTGATATTCTAGTTTCAAGCATGTTTTACTCAATATAGGTCATCAAATCTCAGCAACAAGCTGTAATATCTTACTGAGATCATTTAGGACCAAAACACTTAAAACAAGTAAAAGACTCTAACATAAAATCTGCTGAGTGAGAAGAATTATCTTATCAGACAGAAAATAAGCGAACAATGGGAATGCTCTCCCTGACCACCTGAGGGCACCACAGACTGTGGATGCTTTTAAAAAAGGCTTAAAAACCCTTGTTTTTAAAAAAGCCTTTTTTTTTTTTAGATATATGCATACTAGTTTTAGCTATTTGGCTGTTTTATTTTTTATTTTATTTTATTATCTTTTTATTTTATTTATTTATTTATTTATTTAATACACTGTAGCATTTTGTGGTTGTTTACTCAATGTAAAGTGCTTTTTACAAATAAAATATATTATTAGGGACCGAATGTTCCTTTGGGACAGAGGACCCTATTGAATTTCTAGCGTTTTATTATTATTATTATTATTATTATTATTATTATTATTATTATTATTATTATTATTATTAGGGCCCGCCTGGCCCATTGTCAAAGGAATCCCAACGGGAGTCCTTTCCCAATGGGACAGAAGGACCTATTGAATTTGTAAGGTTGTATTATTATTCTTTCTTTCTTTTTTCTTCCGCAGCTTTGCGCTCTACTTTGACCCCCTTAACATGCTTCAAAACTCACCAAATTTGACACACACACATCAGTAATTGCGAACAAAACTCTTTAGTCAAAAAACCTAACCCCAAAACTCAAAATTGCGCTCTAGTTATTATTTATTCTTTATTATTATACCGCCGCCTCTTTGAGCTGTAATTTGACCCCCTTAACATGCTTCAAAACTCACCAAATTGGACACACACATCAGGACTGGCGAAAATTGCGATCTAATCAAAAAAACCGAACCCCAAAACTCAAAATTACGCTCTAGCGCCCTCTAGGAAGAAAACACAGACAAAACTGCCTCTAACTTCCAGTAGGAATGTCGTAGAGACATGAAACAAAAACCTCTATGTAGGTTTCACTTAGACCTAGATTTCATACACTGACATCCTTTAGCAAAAATCAACAGGAAGTTTGCAATTCCCCCTTCAAAACAAAAGTTTTGTAAAAACAGTCACCTTTGCCTCTTTGAGCTATAATTTGACCCCCTTAACATGCTTCAAAACTCACCAAACTGGACACACACATCAGGACTGGCAAAAATTGTGATCTAATAAAAAACCCAACCCCAAAACTCAAAATTGCGCTCTAGCGCCCCCTAGGAAGAAAACACAGACAAAACTGCTCCTAGGAAGAAAACAGACACAACTGCCTGTAACTTCCAGTAGGAATGTCGTAGAGACATGAAACAAAAACCTCTATGTAGGTCTCACTTAGACCTATATTTCATACACTGACAACCCCCAGCAAGAATCAAGAGGAAGTTAGCAATTCCCCCTTCAAAACAAAAGTTTTGTAAAAACAGTCACCTTTGCCTCTTTTAGCTATAATTTGACCCCCTTAACATGCTTCAAAACTCACCAAACTGGACACACACATCAGGACTGGCAAAAATTGTGAGCTAATAAAAAACCCAACCCCAAAACTCAAAATTGTGCTCTAGCGCCCCCTAGGAAGAAAACACAGACAAAACTGCTCCTAGGAAGAAAACAGACAAAACTGCCTGTAACTTCCAGTAGGAATGTCGTAGAGACATGAAACAAAAACCTCTATGTAGGTCTCACTTAGACCTATATTTCATACACTGACAACCCCCAGCAAGACTCAACAGGAAGTTTGCAATTCCCCCTTCAAAACAAAAGTTTTGTAAAAACAGTCACCTTTGCCTCTTTTAGCTATAATTTGACCCCCTTAACATGCTTCAAAACTCACCAAACTGGACACACACATCAGGACTGGCAAAAATTGTGAGCTAATAAAAAACCCAACCCCAAAACTCAAAATTGTGCTCTAGCGCCCCCTAGGAAGAAAACACAGACAAAACTGCTCCTAGGAAGAAAACAGACAAAACTGCCTGTAACTTCCAGTAGGAATGTCGTAGAGACATGAAACAAAAACCTCTATGTAGGTCTCACTTAGACCTATATTTCATACACTGACAACCCCTAGCAAGAATCAACAGGAAGTTTGCAATTCCCCCTTCAAAACAAAAGTTTTGTAAAAAGAGTCACCTTGGCCTCTTTGAGCTATAATTTGACCCCCTTAACATGCTTCAAAACTCACCAAATTGGACACACACATCAGGACTGGCGAAAATTGCGATCTAATCAAAAAAACAAACCCCAAAACTCAAAATTGCGCTCTAGCGCCCCCTAGGAAGAAAACACAGACAAAACTGCTCCTAGGAAGAAAACAGACAAAACTGCCTGTAACTTCCAGTAGGAATGTCGTAGAGACATGAAACAAAACCTCTATGTAGGTCTCACTTAGACCTATATTTCATACACTGACAACCCCCAGCAAGAATCAAGAGGAAGTTTGCAATTCCCCCTTCAAAACTAAAGTTTTGTAAAAACAGTCACCTCTGCCTCTTTGAGCTATAATTTGACCCCCTAACATGCTTCAAAACTCACCAAATTGGACACACCTCAGGACTGGCGAAAATTGCGATCTAATCAAAAAAACAAACCCCAAAACTCAAAATTGCACTCTAGCGCCCCCTAGGAAGAAAACACAGACAAAACTGCTCCTAGGAAGAAAACAGACAAAACTGCCTGTAACTTCCAGTAGGAATGTCATAGAGACATGAAACAAAACATCTATGTAGGTCTCACTTAGACCTATATTTCATACACTGACAACCCCCAGCAAGAATCAACAGGAAGTTTGCAATTCCCCCTTCAAAACAAAAGTTTGGTAAAAACAGTCACCTTTGCCTCTTTGAGCTATAATGTGACCCCCTTAACATGCTTCAAAACTCACCAAATTTGACACACACATCAGGACTGGCGAAAATTGCGATCTAATCAAAAAAAACAAACCCCAAAACTCAAAATTGCGCTCTAGCACCCCCTAGGAAGAAAACACAGACAAAACTGCTCCTAGGAAGAAAAGAGACAAAACTGCCTGTAACTTCCAGTAGGAATGTCGTAGAGACATGAAACAAAAACCTCTATGTAGGTCTCACTTAGACCTATATTTCATACACTGACAACCCCCAGCAAGAATCAACAGGAAGTTTGCAATTCCCCCTTCAAAACAAAAGTTTGGTAAAAACAGTCACCTTTGCCTCTTTGAGCTATAATCTGACCCCCTTAACATGCTTCAAAACTCACCAAATTGGACACACACATCAGGACTGGCAAAAATTGTGATCTAATAAAAAACCCAACCCCAAAACTCAAAATTGCGCTCCAGCGCCCCCTAGGAAGAAAACACAGACAAAACTGCTCCTAGGAAGAAAACAGACAAAACTGCCTGTAACTTCCAGTAGGAATGTCGTAGAGACATGAAACAAAAACCTCTATGTAGGTCTCACTTAGACCTGTATTTCATACACTGACAACCCCCAGCAAGAATCAACAGGAAGTTTGCAATTCCCCCTTCAAAACAAAAGTTTGGTAAAAACAGTCACCTTTGCCTCTTTGAGCTATAATCTGACCCCCTTAACATGCTTCAAAACTCACCAAATTTGACACACACATCAGGACTGGCGAAAATTGCGATCTAATCAAAAAAACAAACCCCAAAACTCAAAATTGCGCTCTAGCATCCCCTAGGAAGAAAACACGGACAAAACTGCCTGTAACTTCCAGTAGGAATGTCGTAGAGACATGAAACAAAAACCTCTATGTAGGTCTCACTTAGACCTATATTTCATACACTGACAACCCCCAGCAAGAATCAACAGGAAGTTTGCAATTCCCCCTTCAAAACAAAAGTTTTGTAAAAACAGTCACCTTTGCCTCTTTGAGCTATAATTTGACCCCCTTAACATGCTTCAAAACTCACCAAATTGGACACACACATCAGGACTGGCGAAAATTGCGATCTAATCAAAAAAACAAACCCCAAAACTCAAAATTGCGCTCTAGCGCCCCCTAGGAAGAAAACACAGACAAAACTGCCTGTAACTTCCAGTAGGAATGTCGTAGAGACATGAAACAAAAACCTCTATGTAGGTCTCACTTAGACCTATATTTCATACACTGACAACCCCCAGCAAGAATCAACAGGAAGTTTGCAATTCCCCCTTCAAAACAAAAGTTTTGTAAAAACAGTCACCTTTGCCTCTTTGAGCTATAATTTGACCCCCTTAACATGCTTCAAAACTCACCAAATTGGACACACACATCAGGACTGGCAAAAATTGAGATGTAATCAAAAAAACAAACCCCAAAACTCAAAATTGCGCTCTAGCGCCCCCTAGGAAGAAAACACAGACAAAACTGCCTGTAACTTCCAGTAGGAATGTCGTAGAGACATGAAACAAAACATCTATGTAGGTCTCACTTAGACCTATATTTCATACACTGACAACACCCAGCAAGAATCAACAGGAAGTTTGCAATTCCCCCTTCAAAACAAAAGTTTTGTAAAAACAGTCACCTTTGCCTCTTTGAGCTATAATTTGACCCCCTTAACATGCTTCAAAACTCACCAAATTGGACACACACATCAGGACTGGCGAAAATTGCGATCTAATCAAAAAAACCCAACCCCAAAACTCAAAATTGCGCTCTAGCGCCCCCTAGGAAGAAAACACAGACAAAACTGCTCCTAGGAAGAAAACAGACAAAACTGCCTGCAACTTCCAGTAGGAATGTCGTAGAGACATGAAACAAAACATCTATGTAGGTCTCACTTAGACCTATATTTCATACACTGACAACCCCCAGCAAGAATCAACAGGAAGTTTGCAATTCCCCCTTCAAAACAAAAGTTTGTTAAAAACAGTCACCTTTGCCTCTTTGAGCTATAATCTGACCCCCTTAACATGCTTCAAAACTCACCAAATTTGACACACACATCAGGACTGGCGAAAATTGCGATCTAATCAAAAAAACAAACCCCAAAACTCAAAATTGCGCTCTAGCACCCCCTAGGAAGAAAACACAGACAAAACTGCCTGTAACTTCCAGTAGGAATGTCGTAGAGACATGAAACAAAAACCTCTATGTAGGTCTCACTTAGACCTATATTTCATACACTGACAACCCCCAGCAAGAATCAACAGGAAGTTTGCAATTCCCCCTTCAAAAAAAAAGTTGAGTAAAAACAGTCACCTTTTTTCAAACATTATCTCCTCTGAGCGCGTTTGTCGTGTTGACTTCAAATTAGCACAGGAGAGAGATTGAACCCTTCTGATTAAAAGTTGATGAAAGAGTTTTAATTACTGCTCCGGTTTGGATTTTATGAGCCCTCAAAGTCGGTCCCGTCCATCGCTGCTTGCAGCTTTAATTATTATTATTATTACGAGCAAATATCACCCATATTTGAGATATTTAATCCTACTTAGATTTCAGTTTTTGCAGTGTGGTCGCCATTCTTTTTTTTTTTTAAGTGTGGGGACGCTTCATTAGGAACAAATCAAGACATTAAAAAAAAAAAAAAAGGTGGTTCTCACGCTCGCTCCAAAGCAAATGTTTCAGTTCGGAGTCAAAGTGGGCCTGCAGGGCGGGAGACGCTTCAGCCAGAAAACAAAACAAAACAAAAAAAAAGGTTGACGGAGGCTGCAGAAGTGCTGCAAAGACCGACTTGGGATTTCTAGGTCAGAGTAATAATTGGAAAAAGTGACTGCTGATGTGGATTCTTGTGCTACCGCAGTCACTTTCCAGCCAGCTCAGTAGTTTGCGAGTCTGTCAGACCTAGAAAAACCTATAGTCTTGGAAGCGTGAGCGACCGAGTGCAAGGTGGACCCACGCTCGGCGCACACCAGCACGCCGGATCGGGGGCGTGTCCTGATGGGAGCCGGGCGGGATGGACTCTCCGGGTAGTCGACGCAGAACCAGGACAAAAATGCCACCCAAAAGGTCCGTGCGACACACCGGCCGTTTCTCCACGTGGTGTTGACGCCCGTGCAGCGCTCCGACTGCGAGGCCACCGCAAAGGGAGGTCTGGTCTTGTTTAAAAAAAAAGGAGCGTATCCTGCGAGATCGCTCAACAAGCTGGCCGCCGCTCAAGACTTCCACATGAATACGACATTCCGGGAGAAGCGGTAGTAGTAAAACAGCGCTGCCATGTTTTAAAGTGATGGACGTGCGCTTGACGGGAGGGCGGCGAGGTGGCCCGGGTGGGGAGGCTCGGAATGTCCGCGCGGGGGACTTTTTCCAGGTTCTGCTCGTGTGTTTGCGTCCTCCAAGAACACGCTGTGGACAATTGACAGTCGAGGTCGTTATCCACTCACGAGCTAGACTCTAGGCCAGGGGGACGGCAACCCAAGTGGTTCAAAGAGCCCTATTGGACCCAAAATACAAAAAACTCATCTGTCAGGAGCCACAAAAAAATTAAAAGTCTTATATAAGTGTTATGAAAGTAACACATGATGTAAGTGTCTATATTAGTTATATTAGCCTACTATCAAAATGACTTTAAAAGTCTTATATAAGTGTTATAGTAAAGACAACACATGATGTAAGTGTCTATATTAGCTATATTAGCCTACTATCAAAATGACTCTAAAAGTCTTATATAAGTGTTATAATGAAGGCAACACATGATGTAAGTGTCTATATTAGCCTACTATCAAAATGACTCTAAAAGTCTTATATAAGTGTTATAATGAACACAACACATGATGTAAGTGTCTATATTAGCTATATTAGCCTACTATCAAAATGACTCTAAAAGTCTTATATAAGTGTTATAATGAACACAACACATGATGTAAGTGTCTATATTATCTATATTAGCCTACTATCAAAATGACTTTAAAAGTCTTATATAAGTGTTATAATGAACACAACACATGATGTAAGTGTCTATATTAGCTATATTAGCCTACTATCAAAATGACTCTAAAAGTCTTATATAAGTGTTATAATGAACACAACACATGATGTAAGTGTCTATATTATCTATATTAGCCTACTATCAAAATGACTTTAAAAGTCTTATATAAGTGTTATAATGAACACAACACATGATGTAAGTGTCTATATTAGCTATATTAGCCTACTATCAAAATGACTCTAAAAGTCTTATATAAGTGTTATAATGAACACAACACATGATGTAAGTGTCTATATTATCTATATTAGCCTACTATCAAAATGACTTTAAAAGTCTTATATAAGTGTTATAATGAAGACAACACATGACGTAAGTGTCTATATTAGCTATATTAGCCTACTATCAAAATGACTTTAAAAGCCTTATATAAGTGTTATAATGAAGGCAACACATGATGTAAGTGTCTATATTAGCCTACTATCAAAATGACTTTAAAAGTCTTATATAAGTGTTATAATGAAGACAACACATGACGTAAGTGTCTATATTAGCTATATTAGCCTACTATCAAAATGACTTTAAAAGCCTTATATAAGTGTTATAATGAAGGCAACACATGATGTAAGTGTCTATATTAGCCTACTATCAAAATGACTTTAAAAGTCTTATATAAGTGTTATAATGAAGACAACACATGATGTAAGTGTCTATATTAGTTATATTAGCCTACTATCAAAATGACTTTAAAAGTCTTATATACGTGTTATAATGAAGGCAACACATCATGACTTTAAAAGTCTTATATAAGTCTTATAGTAAAGACAACAAATCATGTAAGTGTCTATATTAGCTATATTAGCCTACTATCAAAATGACTTTAAAAGTCTTATATAAGTGTATTATGAAGACAACACATGATGTGTCTAAATTAGCCTACTATCAAAATTGCTGAATTTCCCCCAGGGATCCATAAAGTACTTTCTATTCCATTCTAAAATGAAGACAACACATGAAGTAAGTGTCTATATTAGCCTACTATCAAAATGACTTTAAAAGTCTTATATAAGTGTTATAATGAAGGCAACACATGATGTGTCTATGTTAGTTATATTAGCCTACTATCAAAATGACTTTAAAAGCCTTATATAAGTGTTATAATGAAGGCAACACATGATGTAAGTGTCTATATTAGCTATGTTAGCCTACTATCAAAATTACTTTAAAAGTCTTATATAAGTGTTATAATGAAGACAACACATGATGTAAGTGTCTATGTTAGTTATATTAGCCTACTATCAAAATGACTTTAAAAGTCTTATATAAGTGTTATAAGGAAGGCAACACATGATGTAAGTGTCTATATTAGCTATATTAGCCTACTATCAAAATGACTTTAAAAGCCTTATATAAGTGTTATAATGAAGGCAACACATGATGTAAGTGTCTATATTAGCCTACTATCAAAATGACTTTAAAAGCCTTATATAAGTGTTATAATGAAAGTTACACATGTAAGTGTCTATATTAGCTATATTAGCCTACTATCAAAATGACTTTAAAAGCCTTATATAAGTGTTATAATGAAAGTTACACATGTAAGTGTCTATATTAGCTATATTAGCCTACTATCAAAATGACTTTAAAAGCCTTATATAAGTGTTATAATGAAAGTTACACATGTAAGTGTCTATATTAGCTATATTAGCCTACTATCAAAATGACTTTAAAAGCCTTATATAAGTGTTATAATGAAAGTTACACATGTAAGTGTCTATATTAGCTATATTAGCCTACTATCAAAATGACTTTAAAAGCCTTATATAAGTGTTATAATGAAAGTTACACATGTAAGTGTCTATATTAGCTATATTAGCCTACTATCAAAATGACTTTAAAAGCCTTATATAAGTGTTATAATGAAAGTTACACATGTAAGTGTCTATATTAGCTATATTACACTGCAAGCTGTGCGGCCGATCATTACACATTTGACAGCCGGTACGGAGAGAGAGTCTGTTGAAATAAAAAAAAGTGTTGTTTTTTTCCTCCATGCAGCCAACGTCATGGCGTAAGAACCTCGAGTGCCGTGAACGTCAACCAAGTCAAGAAAGTGACGCCGTAGTGAAAATTGATGATCGGCCATTTTTAGGTCTACTTTTTGTTTTAACGCCTTGCGATCGAGTGACACACCCTCACCAATCGACCGGTAGCTCGCGATCGACCTAACGGGCACCCCCCTGCTGCGTCACAGGCCACACGACTACGGTGCGTTCATGGACCGCCGAAATTAGCAGGACAAAACGGCGCTCTGGTTAAGCATGAACACAAACATACTAAACAGTGGGCTTTCTAACAATTAAAAAGGTTTGTGTTTCCTAAAGTACGGAGCCCCTAGAGGGACATGGGGGGAAAAACATTTTATACATTTTTTTGTTTTAGACATGTATATCTCGTGCGCACGAGATAGTTTCTTGTGCGCACGAGATACATGTCTAAAAAAATAAATAAATAAATAAATAAATAAAATTATCACAATTTGTTTTCCCCCCATGTCCCTTTAGGGGCTCCATACTAAAGAAACCATAATAAAACAAAAAATTTATTTTTGCCCATTTTCACACATTTTGGAAAAACTAGGGTAGCGCTAGAGCCGTGGGTTGCCGACCCCTGCACTTTTCATAAAATTATTAAAAAAATAAAAATAAAAAAAAAATTTTTTTTTTTTTTTTTAGACATGTATCTCATGCGCATGAGATAGTTTTTAGTGCGCACGAGATACATGTCTAAAAAAAAAATAAATAAAAAAATTAAAAAAAACAACATTTTTTTCCCCCCCATGTCCCTTTAGGGGCTCCATACTAAAGAAACCATAATAAAACAAAAAATATATTTTTGTCCATTTTCACACATTTTGGAAAAACTAGGGTAGCGCTCCAGCCGCGGGTTGCCGACCCCTGCACTTTTTATAAAGTTATAAAAACAAAAAACAAAAACAAAAATATTATAATTATTATTTTTTTAGACATGTATCTCGTGCGCACGAGATAGTTTCTGGTGCGCACAAGATACATGTCTAAAAAAAAAAATAAATAAAAAAAATATAAAAAAAAAAAAAAACATTTTTCCCCCCCATGTCCCTTTAGGGGCTCCATACTAAAGAAACCATAATAAAACAAAAAATATATTTTTGCCCATTTTCACACATGTTGGTAAAACTAGGGTAGCGCTAGAGCCGTGGGTTGCCGACCCCTGCACTTTTTTAAAAGTTATAAAAAAATAAAAAATAAATTAAAAAAAAGTATTATTTTTTTTAGACATGTATCTCGTGCGCACGAGATAGTTTCTGGTGGGCATGAGATACATGTCTAAAAAAATAAATGAATAAAATAAAATTATCAAAATAATTTTTTCCCCCATGTCCCTTTAGGGGCTCCATACTAAAGAAACCATAATAAAACAAAAAATATATTTTTGCCCATTTTCACACATTTTTTAAAAACTAGGGTAGCGCTCCAGCCGCGGGTTGCCGACCACTGCACTTTTTATAAAGTTATAAAAACAAAAAACAAAAACAAAAATATTATTATGTTTTTTTTTAGACATGTATCTCGTGCGCACGAGATAGTTTCTGGTGCGCACGAGATACATGTCTAAAAAAATTTAAAAAAAACAAAAAAAAAAAACATTTTTTCCCCCCCATGTCCCTTTAGGGGCTCCTTACTAAAGAAACCATAATAAAACAAAAAATTAATTTTTGCCCATTTTCACACATTTTGGAAAAACTAGGGTAGCGCTAGAGCCGTGGGTTGCCGACCCCTGCACTTTTTATAAAGTTATAAAAAATAAAAAAATATATTTTTATTTTTATTTTTTGGACATGTATCTCGTGCGCACGAGATAGTTTCTGGTGCGCACGAGATACATGTCTAAAAAAATAAATAAATAAAATAAAATTATCAAAATAATTTTTCCCCCATGTCCCTTTAGGGGCTCCATACAAAAGAAACCATAATAAAACAAAAAATTTATTTTTGCCCATTTTCACACATTTTTGAAAAACTAGTGTAGCGGTAGAGCCGCGGGTTGCCGATCCCTGCACTTTTTATAAAATTATTTTTTTTTAAAATAAAAAAATATTATTATTTTTTTTTTTAGACATGTATCTCATGCGCACGAGATAGTTTCTGGTGCGCACGAGATACATGTCTAAAAAATAAAAAATAAAAAAAATTAAAATATCAACATTTTTTTCCCCCCCATGTCCCTTTAGGGGCTCCATACTAAAGAAACCATAATAAAACAAAAAATATATTTTTGCCCATTTTCACACATTTTTGAAAAACTAGGGTAGCGCTCGAGCCGCGGGTTGCCGACCCCTGCACTTTTTATAAAGTTATAAAAACAAAAAAAAATTATTATTATTATATTTTTTTTAGACATGTATCTCGTGCGCACGAGATAGTTTCTGGTGCGCACGAGATACATGTCTAAAAAAATAAATAAATAAAATAAAATTATCAAAATAATTTTTCCCCCATGTCCCTTTAGGGGCTCCATACAAAAGAAACCATAATAAAACAAAAAAATTATTTTTGCCCATTTTCACACATTTTTGAAAAACTAGTGTAGCGGTAGAGCCGCGGGTTGCCGACCCCTGCACTTTTTAAAAAGTTATAAAAAAAATTTAAAAAAATAAAAAAAATGTATTATTTTTTTTAGACATGTATCTCGTGCGCATGAGATAGTTTCTGGTGGGCATGAGATACATGTCTAAAAAAATAAATGAATAAAATAAAATTATCAAAATAATTTTTTCCCCCATGTCCCTTTAGGGGCTCCATACTAAAGAAACCATAATAAAACAAAAAATTTATTTTTGCCCATTTTCACACATTTTTGAAAAACTAGGGTAGCGCTCCAGCCGTGGGTTGCCGACCCCTGCACTTTTTAAAAAGTTATAAAAAAATTAAAAAAAAATAAAAAAAATGTATTTTTTTTTTAGACATGTATCTCCTGCGCACGAGATAGTTTCTGGTGGGCATGAGATACATGTCTAAAAAAATAAATGAATAAAATAAAATTATCAAAATAATTTTTTCCCCCATGTCCCTTTAGGGGCTCCATGCTAAAGAAACCATAATAAAACAAAAAATATATTTTTGCCCATTTTCACACATTTTTGAAAAACTAGGGTAGCGCTCCAGCCGCGGGTTGCCGACCCCTGCACTTTTTAAAAAGTTATCAAAAAATAAAAAAAAAATAAAAAAAATGTATTATTTTTTTTAGACATGTATCTCGTGCGCACGAGATAGTTTCTGGTGGGCATGAGATACATGTCTAAAAAAATAAATGAATAAAATAAAATTATCAAAATAATTTTTCCCCCATGTCCCTTTAGGGGCTCCATACTAAAGAAACCATAATAAAACAAAAAATATATTTTTGCCCATTTTCACACATTTTTGAAAAACTAGGGTAGCGCTCCAGCTGCGGGTTGCCGACCCCTGCACTTTTTAAAAAGTTATAAAAAAAAAATAAAAAAAATAAAAAATGTATTATTTTTTTTAGACATGTATCTCGTGCGCACGAGATAGTTTCTGGTGGGCATGAGATACATGTCTAAAAAAATTAATGAATAAAATAAAATTATCAAAATAATTTTCCCCCCCATGTCCCTTTAGGGGCTCCATACTAAAGGAACCATAATAAAACAAAAAATATATTTTTGCCCATTTTCACACATTTTTGAAAAACTAGGGTAGCGCTCCAGCCGCGGGTTGCCGACCCCTGCACTTTTTATAAAATTATAAAAAAATCAAACAAAAAAAAAAAGATTATTATTATTATTTTTTTAGACATGTATCTCGTGCGCACGAGATAGTTTCTGGTGCGCACGAGATACATGTCTAAAAAAATAAATAAATAAAATAAAATTATCAAAATAATTTTCCCCCATGTCCCTTTAGGGGCTCCATACAAAAGAAACCATAATAAAACAAAAAATTTATTTTTGCACATTTTCACACATTTTTGAAAAACTAGTGTAGCGCTAGAGCCGTGGGTTGCCGACCCCTGCACTTTTTATAAAATTATTTTTAAAACATTTTTTAAAAAAAATTATTATTATTATTATTTTTTTTAGACATGTATCTCATGCGCATGAGATAGTTTTTAGTGCGCATGAGATACATGTCTAAAAAATAAAAATAAAAATAAATAAAAATATCAACATTTTTTTCCCCCCCATGTCCCTTTAGGGGCTCCATACTAAAGAAACCATAATAAAACAAAAAATGTATTTTTGCCCATTTTCACACATTTTGGAAAAACTAGGGTAGCGCTAGAGCCGCGGGTTGCCGACCCCTGCACTTTTTATAAAGTTATAAAAAATAAAAAAATAAAAAAATAAATATATATATATATATTTTTTAGACATGTATCTCGTGCGCACGAGATAGTTTCTGGTGCGCACGAGATACATGTCTAAAAAAATAAATAAATAAAATAAAATTATCAAAATAATTTTTCCCCCATGTCCCTTTAGGGGCTCCATACTAAAGAAACCATAATAAAACAAAAAATATATTTTTGCCCATTTTCACACATTTTTGAAAAACTAGGGTAGCGCTAGAGCCGCGGGTTGCCGACCTCTGCACTTTTTATAAAATTATAAAAAAAAATAAAAAAAATAAAAAAATATTATTATTATTATTTTTTTAGACATGTATCTCGTGCGCATGAGATAGTTTTTGGTGCGCACGAGATACATGTCTAAAAAAATAAATAAATAAAATAAAATTATCAAAATAATTTTTCCCCCATGTCCCTTTAGGGGCTCCATACAAAAGAAACCATAATAAAACAAAAAATTTATTTTTGCCCATTTTCACACATTTTTGAAAAACTAGTGTAGCGCTAGAGCCGTGGGTTGCCGACCCCTGCACTTTTTATAAAATTTTTTTTTTTTTTAAATAAATAAAAAATTATTATTATTATTATTTTTTTTAGACATGTATCTCATGCGCATGAGATAGTTTTTAGTGCGCACGAGATACATGTCTAAAAAAATAAATAAAAAAATAAATATCAACACTTTTTTCCCCCCCATGTCCCTTTAGGGGCTCCATACTAAAGAAACCATAATAAAACAAAAAATATATTTTTGCCCATTTTCACACATTTTTGAAAAACTAGGGTAGCGCTAGAGCCGCGGGTTGCCGACCCCTGCACTTTTTTTATAAAATTATAAAAAAAACAAACAAACAAAAAATTATTATTATTATTCTTTTTTTAGACATGTATCTCGTGCGCATGAGATAGTTTTTGGTGCGCACGAGATACATGTCTAAAAAAATAAATAAATAAAATAAAATTATCAAAATAATTTTTCCCCCATGTCCCTTTAGGGGCTCCATACAAAAGAAACCATAATAAAACAAAAAATTTATTTTTGCCCATTTTCACACATTTTTGAAAAACTAGTGTAGCGCTAGAGCCGCGGGTTGCCGACCCCTGCACTTTTTATAAAATTATTATTTTTTTAAAAATAAAAAACAATATTATTATTATTATTTTTTTTAGACATGTATCTCATGCGCATGAGATAGTTTTTAGTGCGCACGAGATACATGTCTAAAAAAAAAAAAAAATAATAAAAAAAAAAAATCAATTTTCCCCCCCCCCCATGTCCCTTTAGGGGCTCCATACTAAAGAAACCATAATAAAACAAAAAATATATTTTTGCCCATTTTCACACATTTTTGAAAAACTAGGGTAGCGCTAGAGCCGCGGGTTGCCGACCCCTGCACTTTTTATAAAATTATTAAAAATAAAAAATAAAAAATAATTTTT
>NC_084742.1:63256689-63281689 GCF_033978785.1 Entelurus aequoreus | reverse complement strand
TAAGCAGGTGTTTTTTGTTTACATTATAATTGCCTTCTGGTTAGCTAATGTTTGCCCTGCAGGTAATAGTCACTTTTCCACCCCTTTATATATTAGGTATAGTTGTAAGTCTAGTTGTTAAAGTGCACATCATTAGTGTTAATTAAGCAATGTCACATGAGAGGGAATGCTGTTTTTTTTAATTTGAGCACTGCTGTGATTCGGTTAAAGATAATCATAACATAACATTCTCATATAATATTTTATACTGTTACTTAAATTCATTTTTTATTTTTTGTATTCATTTATTTATTCATATTTTTTTTTTATCTTGTTAACTATTCTGAATGTTAATTTGCTTTCTTTAAGTAAAAAAAAAGGGTCAAAGACAAAGCTATTCGGTTTTTTGTGAGTATATACACTTCACTGCCGATGTGGGGGGCGCCACCTAAAATCTTGCCTAGGGCGCCATATTGGTTAGGGCCGGGCCTGGCGACAAGGTTCCAACAAGCTTCCTATACTTTCCTCCAAGTGGAAGGAGGAGGATGCTGAAGCCCCAGACGTCCAACTTTGCCTGCTCTTTTATTTATGAGCGCCCCGGGACCAGGCGCAGACCGGCTTCATGAATAAATAAAAGAGGGTGCACTTACTGAAATAAAAGCCCCTCTCTCCGCACACGAACTGCAGCGTGTCGACCAGCTCCGCCCCGCACAGCGTCTCTGGCCTCGCCCCTGTAGCCGCCGGAGTCAGGCTGAGGACGCACAGCAGTAGTGAGAGGGTGTGGCTACAGGAGATCCAGCACATCGCACTCTGAGAGAGAGAAAGGAAGAGCATCAGTGCAGAGCCAACAATCCAAACATGACCCAGGATGCGTAAAAGACATCCAAACTCTTCCCTCTTCCACTTTAAAGTCAGCATATTGTGCGTAAAATACACCCAAACTCTTTAAAGTGGAAGAGGGATGCGGGGGAACGTCAGAATATTACATTTTTAATAGAGTGGAAACGTCCTTAAACACAGTAAATATGTAAAAAAAAAAAAAAAGCTAAGGTGCGGTGCGTAATTACGCATGCGTTAAATGTCCAGATGCGCATTTTAAGCGAGCAAAACAGAGGAAACACAAAAATCAGAATAAACATTGCAAAGTTCAGGGTCACGCAGTGCATTTTCTGCAAAAAAATAAAATAAATAATAATAATAATGACATTTGGGGGCCCCATTCACAAACTTTGACGCAGTAAATGTCCGATGCAAGCAATTTCGAGCAGAGCGGCAATGCATGCGTGAAAAAGGAGAAACATGGACAAAGACGGGCTGGAATAATGACATATAAAGTTGGAGCGCGCATTGATGATAACGAGAAGAAGAGTACGTTTACCTTGAGGACGTCCCATAGATGCCACTGGAAGGAAAGAGCGCAGGTCATCCCCGCGGAGTCTCCGCAAAGAAACGCAACAAAAAAACACACCCGGCGAAAAGTCAACTTGTTTCAAGTCATTCAAAAGTGAAAAAAAAAAAAAAAAAACGGAGGAGAGAGAAAATAGAGAAAGAAAAAAAAAAAGGAGAAAAAAAAAAAAAAAAAAAAAAAACCGGGGAGAGAGAAAACGGCGGACGAGATGCGGCCAATGTCACATCGCAATATTCCCACTTTGTTCCATTGCGCACGCTCGTTTTGGAGAAGTGAGATTTAGCGAACAGGAGACGGATTTAGAGAGAAAATCCCTGACATTTATCTACATTACACACACAGACATTCTCAACAGGAAACAGCTGGGCCAGCATTTGCCTCCAACTCGTCCTAACTTATTCATTAAGGACTTTTGGGCACGCGTTCAAATAACGTCATTTCTCTTTCTCTCTCCCCCCCTCTGTTTTTTTTTTTTTTTTTTTTTTCTTCTCAGAAAGGAGAAGCTTGAATTATGATCTTTGTAAGACTGCTTCAAGGGTGGGGCGGTGGGGGTGGGGGTGGGGGGGGTGTATATTACATGACATATAACTGAAGGTTTTCGTGCGTAATTTGGCACCGCAATAAATCTCACGCGCAATAATTCAAACATCATGCTGGACTCCTGTGCGCACTTTGCAAGCCATCCATCCATCCATCCATCCATCCATCCATCCATCAGCCTGATGTGCATGACGGCTGATCTCAGGCAGGCCTGGCCCTAACCAATCTGGCGCCCTAGGCAAGATTTTAGGTGGCGCCCCCACTTAAAGAAAGCAAATTAACATATTATATGAGAATGTTATATTATTATTATCTTTAACCGAATCACAGCAGTGCTCAAATTAAAAAACAGCAGTCCCTCTCATGTGATATTGCCTAATTAACATGAATGATGTGCACTTTAACAACTAGGCTTGCAACTATAACTAATATGTAAAGGGGTGGAAAAGTGACTATTACCTGCAGGGCAAACATTAGCTAACCAGAAGGCAATAACAATGTCAACAAAAAACACCTGCTTAAAAGAACTAATACAAATGTCTCTGAGGAATGTAAGGTGGGAGTACTGTAATTACCTAACGTTACATTATTAGCAGTGAAGTGTATATACTCACAAAAAACCGAATAGATTTGTCTTTGACCTTTTTTTTTTACTTAAAGAAAGCAAATTAACATTCAGAATAGTTAACAAGATTAAAAAAAAATATGAATAAATAAATGAATACAAAAAATAAAAAATGAATTTCTAACAATCAATTTATTGTCATCATTACAGTGAAATGCTGAATAGCAGAATGCAAAGTAACAGTATAAAATATTATATGAGAATGTTATGTTATTATTATCTTTAACCGAATCGCAGCAGTGCTCAAATTAAAAAACAGCAGTCCCTCTCATGTGATATTGCCTAATTAACATGAATGATGTGCACTTTAACAACTAGGCTTGCAACTATACCTAATATGTAAAGGGGTGGAAAAGTGACTATTACCTGCAGGGCAAACATTAGCTAACCAGAAGGCAATAACAATGTCAACAAAAAACACCTGCTTAAAAGATCTAATACAAATGTCCCTGAGGAATGTAAGGTGGGAGTACTGCATACTTGCCAACCTTGATACCTCCAATATCGGGAGGTGGGTGGGTGGGCGGGGGCATGTTTGTGGGTGTGGTTATTTACAGCTAGAATTCACCAACTTGAGTATTTCATATATATTTCACACACACATATATATATATATATATATATATATATATATATATATATATATATATATATATATATATATATATATATATATATATATATATATATATATGTATGTGTGGGAAAAAATCACAAGACTATTTCATCTCTACAGGCCTGTTTCATGAGGGATTTCCTCAATCCTGAGGATTGAGGAAATCCCTCATGAAACAGGCCTGTAGAGATGAAATAGTCTTGTGATTTTTTCCCACACATACATATTACGCTCTACCACGGTATCGAGCACTATTTTTTGGATAATCTAATTAAGTATTTCATACATACATACATATACACACATATATATATATATATATATATATATATATATATATATATATATATATATATATATATATATATATATATATATATATATATATATATATATATATATATATATATATGTATGAAATACTTGACTTTCAGTGAATTCTAGCTATATATATATATATATATATATATATATATATATATATATATATATATATATATATATATATATAATTTTATTTTATTTACATAGAAAAAAAACAAACAAACTTGAATTTCAGTGTTCCAGTGGCTATCCATTAGATGGCAGTATTGTCCTGTTCAACTTCTCCGTTCATGATGAGTATATCATTTCGGCCGCCATGTCTGTAGTTTCCTCGTTCTTCTGCTTCGTCTCCTTGTTGTGTGCGCAGTTGTGCACTCTATAAAAAGGCCCTAGATGTTATGACGTCTTTGGGCAGGCAAGCTGTTTATTTTGTGGGAAAGCGGACGTGAGAACAGGCTGTCCCCACTCAGTCTCAGGTCCGCATTGAGCTGGAGGGGGCGTGGCCTCCAGCTCCGGCTGAATACCGGGAGTTTGTCGGGAGAAAATCTCTGCCGGGAGGATGTCGGGAGAGGCGCTGAATATCGGGATTCTCCCGCTAAAAACGGGAGGGTTGGCAAGTATGGAGTACTGTAATTACCTAACGTTACATTATTATTTTCCATAACAATTTAGAACTAGCTATTTATAGCATGGGTGTCAAACTCTGGCCCGCGGGCCAAATCTGGCCCGCTGTGTAATTTCATTTGGCCCATAAAGGCCTACTGAAATGAGATTTTCCTATTTAAACGGGGATAGCAGGTCCATTCTATGTGTCATACTTGATCATTTTGCGATATTGCCATATTTTTGCTGAAAGGATTTAGTAGAGAACATCGACGATAAAGTTTGCAACTTTTGATCGCTGATAAAAAAAATTCTTGCCTGTACCGGAAGTAGCGTGACGTCGCAGGTTGAAGGGCTCCTCACATTTCCCCATTGTTTACACCAGCAGCGAGAGCGATTCGGACCGAGAAAGCGACGATTACCCCATTAATTTGAGCCAGGATGAAAGATCGTGGATGAGGAACGTGAGAGTGAAGGACTAGCGTGCAGTGCAGGACGTATCTTTTTTCGCTCTGACCGTAACTTAGGTACAAGGGCTCATTGGATTCCACACTTTCGCCTTTTTCTATTGCGGATCACGGATTTGTATGTTAAACCACCTCGGATACTATATCCTCTTGAAAATGAGAGTCGAGAACGCGAAATGGACATTTACAGTTTATCTCCACGACAATACATCGGCGAAGCTCTTTAGCTACGGAGCTAACGTGATAGCATCGTGCTTAAATGCCGATATCCGATATTGTCCAACTCTTAATTACCGATACCGAAATCAACCAATACCGATATAGACAGTCGTGGAATTAACACATTATTATGCCTAATTTGGACAACCAGGTATGGTGAAGATAAGGTCCTTTTTTAAAAATAATAATAAAATACAATAAGATAAATAAATAAATAAAAAATTCTTGAATAAAAAAGAAAGTAAAACAATATAAAAACAGTTACATAGAAACTAGTAATGAATGAAAATGAGTCAAATGAACTGTTAAAGGTTAGTACTATTAGTAGACCAGCAGCACGCACAATCATGTGTGCTTACGGACTGTATCCCTTGCAGACTGTATTGATATATATTGATATATAATGTAGGAACCAGAATATTAATAACAGAAATAAACAACCCTTTTGTGTGAATGAGTGTAAATGGGGGAGGGAGGTTTTTTGGGTTGGTGCACTAATTGTAAGTGTATATTGTGTTTTTATGTTGATTTAATAAAAATAAAAAATACAATTAAAAAACGATATCGATAATAATAAAACCGATACCGATAATTTCCGATATTACATTTTATTTTCAAATTTATTAGCCTGTGGAAAAAGTTCATGTTGATATTTACCTCAGAAGGCTGCAAATAGAAAAGAGGCATTCAATTATTTATTTCGATTTGATTTAATATACCATTGATGTTTTTTCGTTTGTTTTTCGAAAGTTGATTTTGCACTATTAAGTTATATAAGCTTTGCTTGTTCCACATTCAGTGTTAAAGCAAATCAGTGTAGCAAACTGAGCAATAATTAACATTTTATTCATGCACTTTCTCTTGCTACTTCAAGGCTTGAATGTTTGATTCATTCATTATTGCTATTTTATTTTCAAATTTCTTATCAGCCTGTGGAAAAAGTGAATGTTGATATTTACCTCAGAAGGCTGCAAATAGAAAAGAGGCATTACATTTGTATTTAAATTGTATTTGATATGCCATTGATATTTTTGAATTATTATTTGAAACTGGATTTTGCGTGTCACTATAAAGTTATATAAGCCTTGCTTGTTCAATATTCAATGCAAAACTTGTTTGGGTCGCTATTAAAAGGTGCATTTGTTCAACCTTTGTTCAAAACTTTGTTCAGTTTTACATTTTGGCCCACTCTGTATTTGACTTTGACACCCCTGCTCTATAGGCTGCGGTAGAAAGTGGGTCAAACACCCCCCTGCTGGGACGTCTAGGAAGTGGTCAACGGTGACCTCAATCTGTGACCTCTCGCCGCACGGAGGCGGCGAGGGACCACTGTGAGGATGATGACGGCGCCGCAAAGCTCCGGCGGGATCAGCAGGATGACCTTGTTGGCGTCTTTATCGGGGACGCTCCTCTTATGGCGCGCTAGCGGGTCAGGGCTTCATCAGTTTTTGCAGGGGGACGCCTTTTCTCCCTTGCAAGACCCCCCACCGAAAACCAGATCTCTCTCCCCTTCATCGGTTCAAAGCAGTGGTGAAGTGTGTGTGGGGGTGGGGGCATCGTGAGAGGCACTAGCGCAGGGGTGTCAAACATGCAGCCCGTGGACCGGATCAGGCCCGTGAACAGGTTCAATCCAGCCCCGAGATTTTCTCCTCTGGTCCGGTGGCCATGGATGAAGTGCTGGCTGTCCAGAGTCGGGACCCGGGGTGGACCGCTCGCCTGTGTATCGGTTGGGGACATCTCTGCGCTGCTGACCTGTTTCCGCTCGGGATGGTCTCCTGCTGGCCCCACTATGGACTGGACTCTCACTATTATGTTAGATCCACTATGGACTGGACTCTCACTATTATGTTAGATCCACTATGGACGGACTCTCACTATTATGTTAGATCCACTATGGACTGGACTCTCACTATTATGTTAGATCCACTATGGACTGGACTCTCACTATTATGTTAGATCCACTATGGACTGGACTCTCACTATTATGTTAGATCCACTATGGACTGGACTCTCACTATTATGTTAGATCCACTATGGACTGGACTCTCACACTATTATGTTAGATCCACTATGGACTGGACTCTCACACTATTATGTTAGATCCACTATGGACTGGACTCTCACACTATTATGTTAGATCCACTATGGACTGGACTCTCACCATTATGTTAGATCCACTATGGACTGGACTCTCACTATGATGTTAGATCCACTATGGACTGGACTCTCACTATTATGTTAGATCCACTATTGACTGGACTCTCACACTATTATGTTAGATCCACTATGGACTGGACTCTCACACTATTATGTTAGATCCACTATGGACTGGACTCTCACTATTATGTTAGATCCATTATGGACTGGACTCTCACACTATTATGTTAGATCCACTATGGACGGGACTCTCACACTATTATGTTAGATCCACTATGGACTGGACTCTCACACTATTATGTTAGATCCACTATGGACTGGACTCTCACTACTATGTTAGATCCACTATGGACTGGACTCTCACTACTATGTTAGATCCACTATGGACTGGACTCTCACTATGATGTTAGATCCACTATGGACTGGACTCTCACTACTATGTTAGATCCACTATGGACTGGACTCTCACTATTATGTTAGATCCACTATGGACTGGACTCTCACACTATTATGTTAGATCCACTATGGACTGGAGTCTCTCACTATTATGTTAGATCCACTATGGACTGGACTCTCACTATTATGTTAGATCCACTATGGACTGGACTCTCACCATTATGTTAGATCCACTATGGACTGGACTCTCACTATTATGTTAGATCCACTATGGACTGGACTCTCACTATTATGTTAGATCCACTATTGACTGGACTCTCACACTATTATGTTAGATCCACTATGGACTGGACTCTCACACTATTATGTTAGATCCACTATGGACTGGACTCTCACACTATTATGTTAGATCCACTATGGACGGGACTCTCACACTATTATGTTAAATCCACTATGGACTGGACTTTCACAATACTATGTCAGACCCACTCGACATCCATTGCTTTCGGTCTCCCCTAGAGGGGGGTGGGGTTACCCACATATGCGGTCCTCTCCAAGGTTTATCATAGTCATTCCCATCGACGTCCCACTGGGGTGAGTTTTTCCTTGCCCTTATGTGGGCTCTGTACTGTGGATGTCGTTGTGGCTTGAGCAGCCCTTTGACACACTTGTGATTTAGGGCTATATAAATAAACATTTATTGATTGATTGATTGAAATGAAATAAACTGCAGTTCTAAATGTGTCCACTGGATGTCACAATAGCAATTCTGTTAGGCAAGCAAATAGTCTATACCGGGGGGGGGGGGGGAGCGAGTATAACAAGCAAGCGGTACACCCCACGTAAACGGCATAGCTCGGTTGGTAGAGTGGCCGTTCCAGCAACTTGAGGGTTCCAGGTTCGATCCCCGCTAGACTACTGCAACACACTTCTTGTCGGGATCCCCAGCAAGAACATCCAGAAGCTGCAATACATACAGAATAGTGCTGCTAGGATCCTGATGAGAGTGCGGAAATATGACCATATCAAACAAACTCTCAAATCCCTTCACTGGCTTCCTTTCCTGTTCCACTCAGGATTGAATACAAAGTCTCCCTATTAACCCACCAGTGCCTCCATGGAAATGCCCCCCTCTACCTCAAAGAACTACTCACCCCCAAATCCTCCACATGACACCTCCGCTCCGGACAGGCTAACCTCCTCCAACCTCCGAGGACAAAGCTGCGGACAATGGGAGACCGGGCTTTCTGCTCCGCCGCTCCCAGTCTGTTGAACGCTCTCCCCGACCACCTGAGGGCACCACAGACTGTGGATGCTTTTAAAAAAGGCTTAAAAACCCTTCTTTAAAAAAAAAACTTTTTTTTAGTATACTAGTTTTGGCTATTTGGCTGTTTTAGTTTTTATTTTATTTGTATTATCTTCTTTTTTTTAATACACTGTAGCACTTTGAGGTTGTTTACTCAATGTAAAGTGCTTTTTACAAATAAAATCTATTATTATTATTATTATTTCGCCATCCTAGTCACTTCCGTTGTGTCCTTGGGCAAGACACTTTACCCACCTGCTCCCAGTGCCACCCACACGGGTTTAAATGCAACTTAGATATTGGGTTTCACTATGTAAAAGTGCTTTGAGTCACTCGAGAAAAGCGCTGTATAATTATAATTCAATTCAATTAAAAAATAAACAACCAGGAGTAAAATGAAAAATTGGTAACCCCACTTAAAATGCTGCATGAGACGCTCACTGCACATTGGTACAGTCCAGGGGTCAGCCACCCAAAACGTTGAAAGAGCCACATTGGACTAAAAATACAAAAAACTAATCTGTCTGGAGCTGCAAAAAATGAAAAGCCCTAAGTGTTATAATGAAGGCAACACGTAACGTAAGTGTCTATATTAGCTATAATAGCCTACTATCAAAATGACTTTAAAAGTCTTATATAAGTGTTAGAATGAAGGCAACACATGATGTAAGTGTCTATATAAGTCCACGTTGGTAACATCGAACGTAGATTGTTACTGTAACTGCTTTTGTACGACGGCATAAAAACTCAGCAGAAAGAGACGACGCTAGGCAGGAAGTCTAGAGTCACTTCTCATCGTCAAAACATGTCAAGACACCTTCTCAAACCAATCACACACTTCCGGTTTTACAATAATAGCACTGCATGTCACATTCGGTCTAACAATAACAAAATACAAAAAATGGTCTTGCATTACAATCATGTTTTGTCAAAGATGTTTTGCAATGTAATCTGTGATTCCTAAATAAATACTAGCACATCGGTTGAGGAATATGGACATCAAGGGCAGTACCTCTGGATTGGCAGACCGGGGTGGTGGTTCCTCTCTTTAAGAAGGGGAACCGGAGGGTGTGTTCCAACTATCGTGGGATCACACTCCTCAGCCTTCCTGGTAAGGTCTATTCAGGTGTACTGGAGAGGAGGCTACGCCGGATAGTCGAACCTCGGATTCAGGAGGAACAGTGTGGTTTTCGTCCTGGTCGTGGAACTGTGGACCAGCTCTATACTCTCGGCAGGGTCCTTGAGGGTGCATGGGAGTTTGCCCAACCAGTCTACATGTGCTTTGTGGACTTGGAGAAGGCATTCGACCGTTTCCCTCGGGAAGTCCTGTGGGGAGTGCTCAGAGAGTATGGGGTATCGGACTGTCTGATTGTGGCGGTCCGCTCCCTGTATGATCAGTGTCAGTGCATGGTTCGCATTGCCGGCAGTAAGTCGGACACGTTTCCAGTGAGGGTTGGACTCCGCCAAGGCTGCCCTTTGTCACCCATTCAAGTGTAATTTAGACATATCTTTGGGGGAAAAGGTTGGGCTATAACACAAACTCGAATAGTACGGTCGTATTAGGAATACGACCGTGAATCTGTCACAATAACGCTATTCGAAGCAATGCTAAATTAGCAATTATCTGCATGGACTTTTTGAATGGACACCGACGCCATGATGCTAAACCGAATTAAAACTAATACAAATAATAAAAGTTTAGCAGAAAAAAAAAGCATAATTGCTAGGGATGGCGGTCCGATATTATCAGCCGATAAATGCTTTAAAAAGTAATATCGGAAATTATCGGTATCGGTTTCCAAAAGTAAAATTTGTGACTTTCTAACGCCGTTGTGTACACGGAAGCAGGAAGATGTACAGAGCGCCAATTAATCCTTGAAGGCGCTGCCTTTGCGTACTGGCCCAGTCACATAATATCTACGGCTTGACACACGCACTAACTAATGCACAGCATACTTGATCAACAGCCATACAGGTCACACTGAGGGTTGCCGTATAAACAACTTTAACACTGTTACAAATATGCGCCACACTGTGAACTCACACCAAACAAGAATGACAAACACATTTCGGGAGAACATCCGCACCGTAACACAACATAAACACAACAGAACAAATACCCAGAACCCCTTGCAGATGCTTTTTTTCATTCAGAAAAATCTACCTCTCACACGTGATGACAAGGAGAAAAAGATCTGTTGCACAAATAGACAATAGTCTGGACTGAGTGAAGCTGTTTTATTTATGTTTTGTGCCTTTTTTCCCCAATGTACTTTAAAGGATGGCTGTGTTTTCTACTAGTCCAGACTGAAGCAGTTTTATTAATGTTCATGCACTTTAAAGGATGGCTGTGTTTTCTACTAGTCTAGACTGAAGCAGTTTTATTAATGTTCATGCACTTTAAAGGATGGCTGTGTTTTCTACTAGTCTAGACTGAAGCAGTTTTGTATTTTTGTGCCTTTCTTGTTTTTATTTGCACATTTTTGTTACTCACACGAATACGTTAAGAACAGGGCAGATTGAGCCCAGTTTATAGTATACTCTGGACTGAAGCTGTGTGCCTTTATTGTTTTTGTAATTGTTGTTTTGAGGCATGTTTAAAAAAAATAAAAAATAAATGCACTTTGTGAAAGTCAAAGTACAGTGTTTCCCATAGTTGTAGTGGGTATCAGGATTATTTCAGGGAGAGCATGTCCCACATTCCAAGCTGCTGTTTTGAGGCATGTTAAAAAAATAATGCACTTTGTGACTTCAATAATAAATATGGCAGTGCCATGTTGGCATTTTTTTCCATAACTTGAGTCGATTTATTTTGGAAAACCTTGTTACATTGTTTAATGCATCCAGCGGGGCATCACAGCAAAATTACGCATAATGTGTTAATTCCACGACTACCGTATTTTTCGGACTATAAGTCGCTCCGGAGTATAAGTCGCACTGGCCGAAAATGCATAATAAAGGAGGAAAAAAACATATATAAGTCGCATTTTTGGGGGAAATGTATTTGATAAAACCCAACACCAAGAATAGACATTTGAAAGGCAATTTAAAATAGATAAAGAATAGTGAACAACAGGCTGAATAAGTGTACGTTATATGAGGCATAAATAACCAACTGAGAACGTGCCTGGTATGTTAACGTAACATATTATGGTAAGAGTCATTCAAATAACTATAACATATAGAACATGCTATACGTTTACCAAACAATCTGTCACTCCTAATCGTTAAATCCCACGAAATCTTATATGTCTAGTCTCTTACGTGAATGAGCTAAATAATATTTGATATTTTACGGTAATGTGTTAAAGGCCTACTGAAAGCCACTACTACCGACCACGCAGTCTGATAGTTTATATATCAATGATGAAATCTTAACATTGCAACACATGCCAATACGGCCGGGTTAACTTATAACGTGACATTTTAAAGTTCCCGCTAAACTTCCGGTTGAAAACGTCTATGTATGATGACGTTTGCGCGTGACGTCAATGGTTGAAGCGGAAGTATTCGGACACATTGTATCTCAATACAAACAGCTCTGTTTTCATCACAAAATTCCACAGTATTCTGGACATCTGTGTTGGTGAATCTTTTGCAATTTGTTTAATGAACAATGGAGACTGCAAAGAAGAAAGCTGTAGGTGGGATCGGTGTATTAGCGGCCGGCTGCAGCAACACAACCAGGAGGACTTTGACTTGGATAGCAGACGCGCTATCCGACGCTAGCCGCCGACCGCATCGATGATCGGGTGAAGTCCTTTGTCGCGCCGTCGATCGCTGGAACACAGGTGAGCACGGGTGTTGATGAGCAGATGAGGGCTGGCGTAGGTGGAGCGCTAATGTTTTTATCATAGCTCTGACGAGGTCCCGTAGCTAAGTTAGCTTAAATGGCGTCATTAGCAACAGCATTGCTAGGCTTTGACAGGCGGCACAGCATTAACGGTGTAGTTACAGGTCCAGTGTTTGGTTCGGTGTCTCCTGATAGTAGTATTGTTGATCTTCTGTCTATCCTTCCAGTCAGGGGCTTATTTCTTTTGTTTCTATCTGCATTTAAGCACGATGCTATCACGTTAGCTCCGTAGCTAAAGTGCTTCACCGATGTATTGTCGTGGAGATAAAAGTCACTGTGAATGTCCATTTCGCGTTCGACTGTCATTTTCAAGAGGATATAGTATCCGAGGTGGTTTAATATACAAATCTGTGATCCACAATAGAAAAAGGAGAAAGGGTGGAATCCAATGAGCCCTTTTACCTAAGTTACGGTCAGAGCGAAAAAAGATACGTCCTGCACTGCACTCTAGTCCTTCACTCTCACGTTCCTCATCCACGAATCTTTCATCCTGGCTCAAATTAATGGGGTAATCGTCGCTTTCTCGGTCCGAATCGCTCTCGCTGCTGGTGTAAACAATGGGGAAATGTGAGGAGCCTTTCAACCTGCGACGTCACGCTACTTCCGGTACAGGCAAGGCTTTTTTTTTTATCAGCGACCAAAAGTTGCGAACTTTATCGTCGTTGTTCTCTACTAAATCCTTTCAGCAAAAATATGGCAATATCGCGAAATGATCCAGTATGACACATAGAATGGATCTGCTATCCCCGTTTAAATTTAAAAAAATCATTTCAGTAGGCCTTTAATAATTTCACACATAAGTCGCTCCTGAGTATAAGTCGCACCCCCGGCCAAACTATGAAAAAAACTGACTTATAGTCCGAAAAATACGGTATATATATCGGTATCAGTAATTAAGAGTTGGACAATATCGGAATATCGGCAAAAAAGCCATTATCAGACATCCCTAATAACTGCAAAAGGTTCAAGGTAGAACAAGCAAACACCTGCAAAGCACGACAACGATTAGCTACTAAAGTGATCGGTTGCCATAATCATGTGGTCCCCACTAGTCATTGTGGCCCTAAGCTGCTAGTGTGTTTTTGCCAGGGGCCAGAATAAATAAAAAAAATAAAAAAATAGCACCTACAAACCCATTTCCTGCAAATAACTTTTGAACGTCCTTCTGCACGCCATTCATTCAGTAAATGAGCAAACACTCATTCAAGCAAGAGGAGCTGATGCGTGAAAATGAAACATGGCGAAGGAGGCAACAAGAAAACTGTCATGAATGCTGCATGCGGCGTTAAAAGGTGCATGAGTGCACATGCTCTAGTAGGAGCGCAACTGATAAGCTCGCAGAAAACGCAGCACAACGCCAGTAAATCAAGAACCAAATGTCCGTGCGTGCAGGCGTGCGGGCGGGGGGGGGGGGGGGGGGGGGGGTCACACGAGGACGCTTGATTAGGAGAGCAATCCTATATTCGCTAATGCTAAAGCCTTGCATACATGCTGCTTTTTGGCACCCTTCCCCAGTGGTAGGGTACATAAAGAGGGCGGGGCTAGACACAGAGGAAGACAACAACAAACCATTCCAAAACGGACTGGATGCAGTCGCTCATATGGAAGAAATAATTTTAAAAAAAAAAGATGCCTTTGTTGAAATGTTTCCGTAGTAACGTACAAGGGTCATCGTGGGTTTTTTTCCCGCCCCCTCTCCTCCAGCGTGCATGCTGTCCATCAGAACAAAATAATCTGTGCAGAAGCGGCTGCAGTTTGTCGGATGTTCGGCAAACTGCGTTATGTCAGATTCCTGCAACACGTGCCACTTAATAATAATCGTTTTCGCTTGAGAGCGCGGGGGGGTCTGCAACCTGCGGCTCTTTAGTGTTGCCCTGGTGGCTCCCTGGAGCTTTTCAAAAATTTATGAAAATTTAAAAAAAGGGGAAAAATATATTTTTGTTTTAATAGGGTTTCTGTAGGAGGACAAACATGACACAAACCTCCCTAATTGTTAGAAATCCCACTATACATCCTTTATTTATCCACTATTTATATTAAACATGCTTTTCTGATGAGAGTATTTGGCGAGTGCCGTTTTGTCCTACTAATTTTGGCAGCCCTTGAACTCACTGTTTACATGTACAACTTTCTCCAACGATGCCAGAGAAAGATATGTATTATGCAACTTCTCCTTTGTCTCATTTTGTCCACCAAACTTTCTATACTGTGTGTGAAGCCATCAGGACCACATCATCTGCAAAAACCAGAGACCTAATCCTGCAGCCAACAAACCAGAACCCCTCAACGCCCTAGTGGTTAGAGTGTCCGCCCTGAGATGGGTAGGTTGTGAGTTCAAACCCCGGCCGAGTCATACCAAAGACTATAAAAATGGGAGCCATTACCTCCCTGCTTGGCACTCAGCATCAAGGGTTGGAATTGGGGGTTAAATCACCAAAAATGATTCCCGCTGCTGCTCACTGCTCCCCTCACCTCACCCCCCAGGGGGTGATCAAGGGGGATGGGTCAAATGCAAAGAATCATATCGCCACACCTTGTTTGTGTGTGACAATCATTGGTACTTTAACTTTAAAGGGCAGCCTTGGCGGAGTCCAACCCTCACTGGAAACTGGTCCGACTTACTGTAAATACAAAAACAATATCAGGTTGTTTTTTTAAATCCTGGCAAATTGAACCGCCAGTTTTTAACGGTAAAAAAAACAAAAAACATGGTACCGTTTTTCCATTTACAATAATACACCGTAAAAACAATCGTAGATTTTACAGTAAAAAACTGGCAGATCATCAAGTATGATCATATTTATTGCAATATTCAGTGTTTCCCACACATTCATTTATTTGTGGCGGCCCGCCACGAAAGAATTACGTCCGCCACAAACAAAAAAATAAAAATTAAAAAATAATTTTTTTTTTTTTTTGGTCCTCTCCAGCTTCCCAGGCAAATCATATAGTTGATGTAGATGCCCATATAGGCTGTTCAGATTTACTTTACAAAAGAGAAGTGTAGGATACTTCTCTTGTTGCCTTATTTGTATTTGACTTTATTAAATGTATTTATATTAGAAACACAACATGTGTATATAATAAAGGGTGCAAAGTCTGCAGGCAGTAGGAAACACATGGTTAAGTGTAGGGAGTAAAACTGATGGCAGTCTAAAGTTCAAGATTTTTGGAGCTCTTTGTTTAGTGGATCAGATGTTTGATGAAGCTCTGTGTCTATCTACCACCACTACTGTTTTCTGTTTATTTGTTACTGACTGTGGCAGGACACCTCTGCCTCTGTTTCACTTTATGTTGCTGGTAAATAATATGGTTGTAGTAGTAGGCTAAAGTTAAATTATTATATAAATAATTTTAGCTTTTATATTTTTTGTAAGAACCACAATTAATAAATATATTTCAGTGAATAACTTATTGTTCAAATCTGTATATAAATATGTACATAAAGTGTTGTAATTATATTGTAAAATGGATGGATGGATGGACGTTTAAAACAAAACGGTTATTACTAATTAGTAAGTATACATTTTTTGAGCTTTTTTAGAGAAAATCATATCATTGTAGTAAATTATGCAAATTACTTGATGTCATGGTGACCACGCCCATAGCCACGACCCACCGCCACAGGTATCTTGGCAGTTTATGGGAAACACTGACATTGGATATTATACTTTAAAAAAGGTATGAAATTTAATGCAGTACATTTTTCTATCATAATGGAAAGAATGAATACATTTAGTAAGAAAAGATAAGTTATTTTATTGACGTGCAGTATATAATTTCTGGACGTTCGCAGGCCATATGAAGTGATGTGGCGGGGCCATCTGGTCTTAAGTTTTACACTGTGCGCTAGCGTTAGCTTATAGCTAGAGATGGACGTAACGTGTATCCAATCATGGGAAGAAGGAAAGTGCGCTTAGGACAGTGCTGAGAAGAAGTGGATGAAATTTATTGAGTTAAAGAAATAAATCATCTAAAACATGACCGACTTAATGTAGCAGTCGGCGCGATGCACTTCTAGTCTGCATCATACTTAGACTTAGTCTTCCTTTTTATTGTCATTCAAATTTGAACTTTACAGCACAGATAAGAACGGAATTTTGTTGCATTAGCTCATGGTAGTGCAGGATAAAAAAAAATCAATAGTGTGCAGATGTACAAACCCCGTTTCCATATGAGTTGGGAAATTGTGTTAGATGTAAATATAAACGGAATACAATGATTTGCAAATCCTTTTCAACCCATATTCAGTTGAATGCACTACAAAGACAAGATATTTGATGTTCAAACTCATAAACTTTATATTCTTTTTGGAAATAATAATTAACTTAGAATTTCATGGCTGCAACACGTGCCAAAGTAGTTGGGAAAGGGCATGTTCACCACTGTGTTACATGGTCTTTCCTTTTAACAACACTCAAACGATTGGGAACTGAGGAAACTAATTGTTGAAGCTTTGAAAGTGGAATTATTTCCCATTCTTGTTTTATGTAGAGCTTCAGTCGTTCAACAGTCCGGGGTCTCCGCTGTCGTATTTTACGCTTCATAATGCGCCACACATTTGCAAATGTAGAGGTTGCCCTCAACTGGAAGAACCCACTAGAGGGCAACCTCTACATTTGCAAATGTGGGTTCTAGGGATGATGTTTGATAAGAAATTATAGAGTTCGAGCCCATTATCGAATTCTCTTATCGATTCCAGATAGGTTGTTGTATATGGAAAAAAACACAATATTTGGTTTAACAAAAGCTCACTTTTATTTTATAAGAAAAAAATAAAATTAAATAAAAAAATAAATATTGACTGTTAGCCCCCTAAAAAAATTAAAAAAAATAAATATTGACTGTTGTTACCCAAAGTATATTAAGTGGGATTTTTCAGAAAAACAAATATATACAGTAACACAATAACCACCTGTCTCTGTGATCACTATAGGTGTATAAATAATAATATAGTGTTAAATAAAATCAGTCCCTTGGGCACAAAACTGAAAATAATACAGCTCTCCAAAAAGTGCACTTCTGCTGCTATTGGAACATACTAACTACACACACTATGACACTAAGAACACCACAGTCATCAATCAACAATTCTTCTTCCCTTACATGAGAGCGAAGCCTGGCAATAATTGCATATTGCCTGTTCTGCCCTCACTATACGTGTTGAGGTTATACAGCTTGGCAGACAGCTAACAAACAATCCAAGACGTCTAATAAAGTTCCAAAGCAGATTAATCCATTTAGGCTCTTTATTGTTGTTGATCTTGCTTTGTCTTGACTGTTATTTTTTTTTTAAAAACTGAAATACACACAATGACAAATGTATAAGCTATGTGATTCAATTAACATACTGAAATGTAATACACAATATGTAAATATTAGCTTCACAAAAATATACAGTACTATCATCAAACAAATACTTCTGAGTGTTGAAAATATTTCGATGGTGGAAATACACGACTGGCAGCCATTTTAAGTCCTCAAAACATCCATTAAAAAAGTGCACAAAAATCGTTTTTCAATAGACATCTTAGTATCAAATTGAAACACTTTCCACCTTAATATTGAGTTATAAAAACAAGTTAAACAGTTTACTTACAGACTTATCTTTTCCTAGGTTTGTAGGAACTAACAACTTGTCTACTTCTCAATTGTCTCAGTTCATGAACTGACTCGCAAACCCGGAAGTGCCCAAACTAATGACGCGTAGTATTTTCATATCACCACAAGGTGTCAGTAAGAGTCTACAATAACATTGCGTCTCATAGGGCATTTCCTGTGGGAAGGGATTCGTTCTCAGCGACTCGAATAAAGAACCAACTCTTTTTCTTTACTATAGTGGTCTCGATAACGGGTACCGGTTCTCAAAAGGGATTCGAAGCAGAGGACTCGGTTCTTTTCTTATCGAACAACCGGGAAAACCGGTTTCGAGCATCATCCCTAGTGGGTTCTTCCACTAGAGGGCAACTCTACATATGCAAATGTAGAGGTTGCCCTCTCGTGGGTTCTTCAGACCACCACACACTGCCAGGAGAGCCAGGAATTCCGTGTATAACACTGTTTTATTTTCGTATAATAGTGAAAAGTCTTTTGCTTTCCAGCAAACTGTCTTTCTCTCCTGCGTCCGCTCAGCAGCACCTCCAAATCCAACTACTTGTCTAATCACGGCTGCTGCTAATAAAGGCGACAGGTGATTAGATAACAAGGCCCACCTGGGCCATCTATGCACCGGTCGCTGTCTTAAGGCCGGTCCTGGCAACACCCCGTTCCGCGGCAGGCCCGCAGGCCACGCCCCCCTCCACAGTGGGATATGGGTCACCAGGGTATTGTTTTTAACTTTGTAAAGCACTTTGCGTTGCATTTCTTTTATGTATGAAAAGCGCTTTATAAATAAAGTTTGATTGATTGATTGACATCGGGCCCCCGTGGCTTGAGTTTGACATGTGTATTAGATGATAACAAAAACAGCGTAGTGTTGTGGCAAGTGTGCACATCAGCAGCGACACATCTCAAATTCCACACGGTAATTCTACTTTAATATGAAAATGTGGGCTGGTGGAGATAAAAAAAAAAAAAAAACACTTCTGCAGTGATTGCATGCAGATAATTAGTGTGTGTTGTGGTCAGGCAAGTGTGATACCTTGCAGGGAAGTGAACCCACTCCCTCCAGGACACACTGAAGCAATCACTGGGCTTGGGGTCAAACAGGCTCTGACTCATCCTGGTTATTGAAAAAAGCTTTGGTTTCCTAACCGGAAGTGGACCTGAGATATTGAGGGATGCAGTCAGACCTGAAAGACACGAGGAGAAACATGAGACCAGCAAGCAACAACAGCTGAGCATCACTTTGATAACAATAGTGTACTTAACAGCAGTGTAAGCAAGCATCCAGTAGGGGGCGACACTGCAATAGTCACTCAGGATCAGCTGCTGCTGCTGGTGATTGGAGCTACTCTACTGCCACCTGCTGGATAAAGAATGCAACTACACAAACAATGACTTCCTCTCAAGTCTGTGCATACAAAATCATTTGAAAAAGGCAAAGAAAAAGTACTTTTCAATGAATGCTTGTATAGTTTATTGTAAAATGTGCTGTTTTTTTTTTTCCCCACACAGCTTTAAATATTACAAGTTAGTTGAAAACAAAACTGAATAGACGCAGATATTCCATCAGGTAACTTTGTGAGCATAAAGGATAAAAAGTAGACAGTAAGGCATTATGGGTAAATAACAGCAGTTGATGCTTCTACTGAAACTCAAGTCTGACCTCCGTGAAGGAATGTTCCAGCTTGACCTCGTGCGTGACGCAGTGTTCCCACAGGGACTTTTTATGGAGGAAGGACACGCCGCACTCCTCGCACGTGTAGCTTTTGGCTTTGCCGGCGTGCGTGCGGCGGTGCTTCTTCATGTGGTACGACAGCCGGAAGCCCTTGTTGCACACTTCGCATTTGAACGGCTTCTCCCCCGTGTGGATGCGCATGTGCGACTTGAGGTACCCCGACTGGATGAAGGCCTTCCCGCACACGTCGCACTTGTACGGCCGCTCGCCCGTGTGGTAGCGGTTGTGGAGGCGGAGCTCGTTGGCGGTCAGGAAGGTCTTGCCGCACACGGTGCACTGGTGCGGCCGCTCGCCGGTGTGGATGAGCTCGTGGCGCTTCAGGGACGTCTCCTTCATGAACTGCTTGCCGCAGCTGTTGCAGGGGTAGCGCACGCCGATGTGCACCTGCTCCACGTGGTTGGTGAGCTGCAGCTTGGTGCGGTACGCCATGTCGCACTGCGCGCACGCCCACGGCCGCTCCTCCGAGTGCGTCCCCATGTGCACGGTGAGCTCGGAGGCCGAGCGGTAGCACTTGCCGCACTGCCAGCACAGGAAGGGCTTCTCGCCCGTGTGCTTGCGCTGGTGGACCGTCAGGCAGTTGGACGAGCGGAACTTCTCGGGGCACATGTCGCAGGCGAAGGGGAACTCCCCCTTGTGGATCCTTTGGTGGATGGCGAGGTAGGAGAGCTGCACGAAGCTCTTGTCGCACTGCGAGCAGGGATACGGCCCGGTGAAGGCGTGCTGCTTCTCGTAGTGCTCCCTGAGGCGCCGCAGCAGCGTGAAGGTCTTGTCGCACATGGTGCACGCCATGGGCCGGTGCATCAGCTTGTGCCTCTCGAAGGCCGCCTCGCTGGCGAGGATCTTGCCGCACTCTTTGCAGTAGAGCGGGTCGTGGATCCTCTGATGCACCTTCAGCATGGTCACGCTCTTGAACTCCTTCCCGCAGTCGTGGCACGTCATGACGTCCCTCAGGTCCACCTTGCAGACCTTCTCCTGGTGCTCCTTCAGGGCGGAGAGGAACTCAAAGTGCTTGCCGCAGTTCGAACACCACACGGGGATCTGGAGGGGCGGGGCTTGCTGGCCGTCACTCTGGCTGGGCCCGGCCGTGACCTCCTTCATCCAGGAGAAGCGGGACATTTTCTTGTGGCAGATGGCGTAGATCTGGTGCCTCTTGAGGCCGTGCATGTGCTTGAAGCGCTTCTTGCAGTGCACGCAGTGGTACGGCCGCTCCTCCGTGTGGCACTGAATGTGGCGGTTGAGCGTCTTGACGTTGTCGAAGGCTCTGGAGCACACGGGACACACTTTGAGGGCTTTGCTACGAGCTCTTTGAGGAGGAGCTTTCTGAGGCTGGGCTTCTTCCGGGTTCTTCTGGCTCTCGCTGCACGTCTGCGCGTCTGCCTCGGCCAGGATCTGTTCCACGCTCTTGCTGGCCTCCTCGCGCACACCCTCGTGCCCGTGGATGATCTGGTGCTTCTTGAGCGTGTCGCGGTACTTGAAGCCCTTGTCGCAGGTGACGCAGATGAAGGGACGCTCCTGGGTGTGAGAACGAAGGTGCTTGGCGATGTCCGCGCTGCAAGGCAGCGTCCTGCTGCAGATGGGACACACTTTACCTTCAGGCGAGCCTTCTAAGGGCAGCAGCGGCGAGTCAGACGGCTGCTCGTCGCACTTCTTCACCACGGAGCTCTTCAGCTCCTTGCTCTTGCAAATCTCCTTCTGATGCCTTTTGAGCACGTACGGGTTCTTGAACCTTTTCTCACAGAATAAGCACTTGTAGGGGCGGTCCTCCGAGTGGGACTTCATGTGGCGCTCCATGTCCACCTGCCGAGCAAAGAACTTCCCACACAGGGAACAGTTTTTGTTGTCCAACATCTCCAGAGAGCCCGGCTCCACCACGTCTTCGGTGGTGGAGTTTGGTTCTTCTCTCTCGTGGACGCGCATGTTGTGGCGGTTCATGTCGTACTGGTCCCTGAAGCGCTTGTCGCAGTGGGCGCACTTGTACCTCAGGTCCCGGTTCTCAGAGTGCGTCTCCTGGTGTCGCCTCATGGCCGCGGCTCTGAGGAAGTTCTTGCCGCACACGGGACACGTCTTGTTACCCGGGTGCTTCTTCCTTTGCCGCTTGGCTGCCTCGGAGTCCACGTCTCTGTCCGACACGGCTTTCCTCTTCAGCTCCAGTCGCGTGCTCTGTTTGAGCGGTTGAAAAGCTGCCGGCTTCATGGAGTCGTCGTCGTCGTCGCCGTCCGCTTCCTCGCTTTCTGCCTCATCCTCCTCGTTTGGGGACTCCTCCTGAGGGGTGGGCTCCATCAAAGCGGGCATCTGCTCAAGGTGTATGTAGTCTAAAAGGGTTACGGTCTCGCCCTCCACCTGGACGGTCATGCAGCCTGATATTTGCTCGGGCGGAGGCTGCAGCTGGATTTGATCGCCATCGATGACCACCTTCTCCAGCTGGGGGAGGGACAGCGAGGACAGGATGCAGTTCCCGAATGAGGACGGAATGGTCTGCGTATCATCTGTCAGGAAGAGCGGTATCATCAATTTTAAAATATAAAAAAGCACAAATACCGTATTTTCTGGACCAGATTATAAGGCGCACTGCCGATGAGCAGGTCTAGTCAGGTCTTTTTTCATACAAAAGGGCGCATTAAAGGCCTACTGAAAGCCACTACTACCGACCACGCAGTCTGATAGTTTATATATCAATGATGAAATCTTAACATTATAACACATGCCAATACGGCCGGGTTAACTTATAAAGTGACATTTTAAATTTCGTTAAACTTCCGGTTCGAAACGCCTCTGAGGATGACGTCTGCGCGTGACGTAGCCCGGGGAACACGGGTATGCCTTCCACATTGAAGCCAATACGAAAAAGCTCTGTTTTCATTTCATAATTCCAGTATTCTGGACATCTGTGTTCGTGAATCTGTTGCAATCATGTTCATTGCATTATGGAGAAAGAAGCTGAGCAAGCAAAGAAGAAAGTTGTCGGTGCGAAATGGACGTATTTTTCGAACGTAGTCAGCCACAACAGTACACAGCCGGCGCTTCTTTGTTTACATTCCCGAAAGATGCAGTCAAGATGGAAGAACTCGGATAACAGAGACTCTAACCAGGAGGACTTTTGACTTCGATACACAGACGCCTGTAGAGAACTGGGACAACACAGACTCTTACCAGGATTACTTTGATTTGGATGGCAAAGACGCAGACGTGCTACTGTGCGTATGCAGCTTTGGCTTCTAAACATTTGATCGCTTGACCGTATGTGCGCAACTTTTTTTTGCGTATGTACGTAAATTTTTAAAAATATATAAGCTTTATGAACCTTGGGTTAGGTGAACGGTCTTTTGGGCTGAGTGATTGTGTGTGTTGATCAGGTGTTTGAATTGTATTGGCGTGTTCTATAGAGCTAGGAGCTAGCAGAGGAGCTAGGAGCTAGCATAACAAACACGTAGGTGTTTTTATGCAGGATTAATTTGTGGCATATTAAATATAAGCCTGGTTGTGTTGTGGCTAATAGAGTATATATATGTCTTGTGTTTATTTACTGTTGTAGTCATTCCCAGCTGAATATCAGGTCACCCCCGGCTCTCACAGCATCTTCCCTATCTGAATAGCTTCAACTCCCCACTAGTCCTTCACTTGCACTTTACTCATCCACAAATCTTTCATCCTTGCTCAAATTAATGGGGAAATTGTCGCTTTCTCGGTCCGAATCTCTCTCACTTCATGCGGCCATCATTGTAAACAATAGGGAACTTTGCATATATGTTCAACTGACTACGTCACGCTACTTCCGGTAGGGGCAAGCCTTTTTTTTATCAGATACCAAAAGTTGCAATCTTTATCGTCGTTGTTCTATACTAAATCCTTTCAGCAAAAATATGGCAATATCGCGAAATGATCAAGTATGACACATAGAATAGATCTGCTATCCCCGTTTAAATAAAAAAAAATCATTTCAGTAGGCCTTTAAAGGGGTAATATTATTTTTTCTAAATGTAAAAGACTTCCTTGTGGTCTACATCACATGTGATGGTGGTTCTTTGGTCTAAATGTTGCATAGATGATGTTTTACAGATCATCTTCAAGTCGCTTTCTGACAGTCGCTTTTGTGGGCGGTCTTATTTAGGTGGCTCACCTTCGACAGCGTCTTCTCCCCGTCATCTTTGTTGTAGCGGTGTAGCATGCTACACTGTTTTAATGACATTCAGACTTTACTTCAATCAATAACGGAGCAGCATCTCCTCATCCGTGGCTCACTAGTGCAACAACAACAACAACGCCGGAAATGTGTCCCGTGAAAAACCGTCCTCTCTAATAACTAAAGTTCCTTGGGTGAATAATGTAAACTCACTACACCGGTATGTTTTAGCGCTTCCATAGCAAGATATAAGTTAGAACTTTACGCTACTTTATATTAGAAATGGCAACAGCATGTCCCATAACAAGATAGAGAAAAAGAAGACGCTTATCGACTACGGCATCGCCACGGACGATTTTCAGGATTTATGCAGATCCCGAATACACATCAGCAGGTACTAGAAGGTAAGAAAAGTTGCTTTTGCATAATATTGTGAAACAAAACTGTCAGAATAATTGTATCTAAGTTATCACAAAACTTTGAGTTTCCATGAGTTCCCGGCGAGCAGACAAAAGCTGTCTTTGATCATACCAAGAAGAAGGCTTGTAAAACTCCACTCTGTAGGATGGGAAGCAAAATGAAGGTGTTCTGTTTCTCTGATGCATTGTAATCCACAGAAAGATTTTGTCTTGACCCGAGAACTACAAAGCGGAGAGGAAGCAGGACCAGACTCCCCTCCGGGCGACCTTTTCTCTGAACTGTTTTACGACCTTTTCTTTGAACGGTTTGTACTCAAAGGCGATGGCTGTTTACGACCCCCCTCCCTCAGAAACAGCTGTTGGCATGTAATTAGGGATAGTCCAAATAAAAGAGGAGGCGTACAATCTTTCGTCAGAGCGTGGTGGTACTGCACAAAGAGCACAGTCCAGACGTTTCTCCTCATTGAGCCAAATTGAATTATGTTTGTTCGATTCCTTGCTTCTTGTCTTGTTTAATAGAGGTCATCAGTGTTTGAAGCTGACAAAAACGCCAGATAATATGTCTGCTAACGGGTGCCATTTTGCAGTCCTTATACACACACACACACACAATAGTAATACTTGTAACT
>NC_084742.1:63144189-63251689 GCF_033978785.1 Entelurus aequoreus | reverse complement strand
GCAACGTTATCATGGACGCCCCTGTTTATTTCAGCAAGACAATGCCAAGCCACGTGTTACAACAGCGTGGCTTCGTAGTAAAAGAGTGCGGGTACTAGACTGGCCTGCCTGTAGTCCAGACCTGTCTCCCATTGAAAATGTGTGGTGCATTATGAAGCCTAAAATACCACAATGGAGACTGTTGAACAACTTAAGCTGTACATCAAGCAAGAATGGGAAATAATTCCACCTGAAATGCTTCAAAAATGTGTATTCTCAGTTCCCAAACATTTACTGAGTGAATCTGGAGAAATCACTGCACGTAAGCGATGATATTACAGACCTTCGATCCCTCAGGCGGTACTGCATTAAAAAATCGACATCGGTGTGTAAAGGATATCACTGCATGGGCTCAGGAACACTTCAGAAAACCACTGTCAGTAACTACAGTTGGTCGCTACATCTGTAAGTGCAAGTTAAAACTCTACTATGCAAAGCTAAAGCCATTTATCAACAACACCCAGGAACGGCGCCGGCTTTGCTGGGCCCGAGCTCATCTAAGATGGACTGATACAAAGTGGAAAAGTGTTCTGTAATCTGACGAGTCCACATTTCAAATTGTTTTTGGAAACTGTGGACGTTGTGTCCTCCGGACCAAAGAGGAAAATAACCATCCGAACTGTTCTAGGCGCAAAGTGTAAAAGGCAGCATGTGTGATGGTATGGGGGTGCATTAGTGCCCAAGACATGGGTAACTTACACATCTGTGAAGGCGCCATTAATGCTGAAAGGTACATACAGGTTTTGGAGCAACACACGTTGCCATCCAAGCAACGTTATCATGGACGCCCCTGCTTATTTCAGCAAGACAATGCCAAGCCACGTGTTACAACAGCGTGGCTTCGTAGTAAAAGAGTGCGGGTACTAGACTGGCCTGCCTGTAGTCCAGACCTGTCTCCCATTGAAAATGTGTGGTGCATTATGAAGCCTAAAATACCACAATGGAGACTGTTGAACAACTTAAGCTGTACATCAAGCAAGAATGGGAAATAATTCCACCTGAAAAGCTTCAAAAATGTGTATTCTCAGTTCCCAAACATTTACTGAGTGAATCTGGAGAAATCACTGCACGTAAGCGATGATATTACGGACCTTCGATCCCTCAGGCGGTACTGCATTAAAAAATCGACATCAGTGTGTAAAGGATATCACTGCATGGGCTCAGGAACACTTCAGAAAACCACTGTCAGTAACTACAGTTGGTCGCTACATCTGTAAGTGCAAGTTAAAACTCTACTATGCAAAGCCAAAGCCATTTATCAACAACACCCAGGAACGGCGTCGGCTTTGCTGGGCCCGAGCTCATCTAAGATGGACTGACGCAAAGTGGAAAAGTGTTCTGTAATCTGACGAGTCCACATTTCAAATTGTTTTTGGAAACTGTGGACGTCGTGTACCAAAGAGGAAAAGAACCATCCGGATTGTTCTAGGCGCAAAGTGTAAAAGCCAGCATGTGTGATGGTATGGGGGTGTATTAGTTCCCAAAACATGGGTAACTTACACATCTGTGAAGGCGCCATTAATGCTGAAAGGTACATACAGCTTTTGGAGCAACATATGTTGCCATCCAAGCAACGTTATCATGGACGCCCCTGCTTATTTCAGCAAGACAATGCCAAGCCACGTGTTACAACAGCGTGTCTTCATAGTAAAAGAGTGCGGGTACTAGACTGGCCTGCCTGTAGTCCAGACCTGTGGCGCATTATGAAGCCTAAAATATGAGAACGGACTGTTGAACAACTTAAGCTGCACATCAAGCAAGAATGGGAAAGAATTCCACTTCAAAAATGTGTCTCCTCAGTTCCCAAACCTTTACTGAGTGTTGTTAAAAGGAAAGGCCATGTAACACAGTGGTAAAAATGCCCCTGTGACAACTATTTTGCAATGTGTTGCTGCCATTAAGTTCTAAGTTAATGATTATTTGCAAACATTTTTTTTTAAAGTTTCTCAGTTCGAACGTTAAATATCTTGTCTTTGCAGTCTATTAAATTGAATATAGGTTGAAAAGGATTTGCAAATCATTGTATTCTGTTTTTATTTACTATTTACACAACGTGACAACTTCACTGCTTTTGAGTTTTGTAGTAAAAAAATAAGCAGCAACCATTGAAAAATAAAGCAAAACAAAAATTGTGTTGATACTATTTACCAATAACAGATTTGTTTGAACTAAATAACACTTTTATTTTGCCTTTTTAACAACTATATATGCATCATTGCTGATTATGCAAATTATATGATGACGTCATATTGACACCGCCCCCTACCGCCACAAGTACATTGGCAATCTGTTGGAAAGACTGCATCTGATGACAGTTTCACTGTGATTCTGGTACCTGCTGGATATCTGGCACGGGTAGAAACTTCTCAAATCTGGACAGGAAGTCCAGCATCAGCACCTGGAGAGCACTGTCATAATCGTGTCCAAAAGCGGTGGGAAACACATCCTGGAACAGATGTATTTTCATGTCAGACAGCCACAAAAGCCGACGGCTCCGACATTGGATTTTACACAAACCTGGAAAAATTTAGTCCTCTCTTCGGGGTCTTTGATTAGCAACTCAATCTGGTCCACAAAATTGGACTCCGAAAACTGGACTTCTGCAAAGCACGGCTAGAATACACAGGTGTTTAAGTACAAAAAAATAATAATGATGATTTGATCACGAGGAAGAGCTTACCTGTGCCGCCCAAGTGGATATTAGTGTTTTGATCCTGGCCAGATGCATCTCGAGGGCTTCTCTTTCTGGTTCCGCCTCAGCCCGACACAATTCAAGAACCACCTGCCGCAAATATGTTACATTTCACAGCTGTCATTGTCCATGACGTGGACGCTGCTGGTTATCATTCCTCTCACCCGCGCTCTCAGGCCCAGCATCAGCTGAGCCTTCTGATCGGCGTTCAAAAGTTCCGGCAAAATGTCGGTCACTGTGCCGACAAACTCCTCCACCATGCCATAGTCCTGCACGTCCGCCCGCTGCACCACCTGCCACATGGCAGCCGACACCAGGCGCAGTTGCGGGATGAAGAGGCGAAGAGAAGGCAGCAGGAGTAGAGAATCTGGAAAAACAAATGTATAAGTCATGTGCCTTCAAGGCCACACTGCAAAAACTTAAATGTAAGTAAGATGAAATATCTCAAATAAGGGTGAAATTTGCTTATTTTCTGTCTGATAAGATAATTATTCTCACTAAGCAGATTTTATGTTAGAGTGTTTTACTTGTTTTAAGGGTTTTGGTCCTAAATTACCGTATTTTTCGGATAATAAGTCGCACCGGCCGAAAATGCATAATAAAGAAGGAAAAAAACATAAGTCGCACTGGAGTATAAGTCGCATTTTTTGGGGAAATGTATTTGATAAAACTCAACACCAAGAATAGACATTTAAAAGGCAATTTAAAATAAATAAAGAATAGTGAACAACAGGCTGAATAAGTGTACGTTATATGAGGCATAAATAACCAACTGAGAACGTGCCTGGTATGTTAACGTAACATTTTATGGTTAGTCATTCAAATAACTATAACATATAGAACATGCTATACGTTTACCAAACAATCTGTCACTCCTAATCGCTAAATCCCATGAAATCTTATACGTCTAGTCTCTTACGTGAATGAGCTAAATAATATTATTTGATATTTTACGCTAATGTGTTAATAATCTCACACATAAGTCGCTCCTGAGTATAAGTCGCACCCCCGGCCAAACTATGAAAAAAAACTGTGATTTATAGTCCGAAAAATACGGTATCTCAGTAAGATATTACAGCTTGTTGCTGAGATTTTATGACCTGTATTGAGTAAAACATGCTTAAAACTAGAATATCAACTGTTGCAAAGCTGTGTCATCAACACTCACGAGTATAAAACTACTTTTTTAAAGTAATAACAGTGTTTCCCATAAACTGCCAAGATACCTGTGGCGGTGGGGGCGTGGTTATTGGCGTGGCCACCATGACATCATCGAGTAATTTGCCTAATTTACTACAATATGATTTTCTCTAAAAGGCTCAAAAAATGTATACTTACTAATTAATAATAACTGTTTTGTTTTAAACGTCCATCCATCCATCCATTTTACAATATAATTACAACACTTTATGTACATATTTATATACAGATTTGAACAATAAGTTATTCACTGAAATATATTTATTAATTGTGGTTCTTACAAAAAATATATCTTATAAAATATAAAAGCTAAAATGTCTCTTAAAGCTCTGCTAATTTATATAATAATTTAACTTTAGCCTACTACTACAACCATATTATTTACCAGCAACATAAAGTGAAACAGAGGCAGAGGTGTCCTGCCACAGTCAGTAACAAATAAACAGAAAACAGTAGTGGTCAAATACAAATAAGGCAACAAGAGAAGTATCCTACACTTCTCTTTTGTAAAGTAAATCTGAACAGCCTATATGGGCATCTACATCAACTATATGATTTGCCTGAGAAGCTGGACAGGACAGGAAAAAAAATAAAATTAAAATTTAAAAAAATAAAAACATTTTTTTTATTTGTGGCGGACATAATTCTTTTGTGGCGGGCCGCCACAAATAAATGAATGTGTGGGAAACACTGAATAATTTTTTATTTCAAGCATGAAAAAAAAATCATGACTTTGAAACAGTTGTGTCTCATAATTAAAACAGATGACAGCCAAATGGACTTTGCCGTTTTATTTTCAATGAAACAATAGAAAATACGTACTCATATAGTAGTAGAGTTGGTACAGTAAACTGACAGTTAATATTTAAACATTTAACATGTGACATTTCAAACAATTTTGAACAGAAATAGTTCATGCACATTCAGGTAAATGCTTCAAAATGACAAAAAAAATGTTTGGGGCCGGGCTGTTTATATGCGCACTAATTGACTGAAAGAGCACGCACTTGACGCGATGATGTCATGTTATCGATGGAAAAATGCATTTTTAGACAATATGTTTTGCCTGAGCGGCTAGGAGACCCCGAGAGTAACAAGCGGTTGCCTTGTTGCCTTTCCATTAAGAACAATAAAGTAGTTTATAGTATAAGTTTGCTGGTTTCAAGAAATGTAATGCAGAGCGCATATCATTATGTCAAGATAATGGCAATAGCATTTACTTCATTTAAGAATATTTTTCAACATATTGAGCAAAAAGGTCTCTTTTTTTTTTTCTACCAAGAAAAGTGCACTTGCTATTAGTGAGAATATACTTATTTTAAGGTATTTTTGGGTTCATTGAAGTTAGCTAATTTTACTTGTTTTGGAAAGTCTTGACAAGCCAAATTTTCTTGTTCTATTGGCAGATAATTTTGCTTAGTTTAAATAAAATAACCCTCATTTTTGTATTTTTTTCCTTGTTTTTGAACACTGACTTTTTGCAGTGCAGCAAGGCCTTCTCTGCTGGCCTAACATACCCAGAAATCATGATCATAATTAAAGATTAAAAAAAATGTTTTTAATTTACTTTCCCTAAATATCTAAAAGTATTCATATTCTCTTCATGTCATATTATGCTCCTTCCAGTGCAGTTGTTTTTAGTTTTAGTTTGTATCCAATCATAATTCGGCTAGCTTATGTTGCCATGCTGTACCAAATCTGCCCCGGGCCTTCAGAATCATCAATGCAGGCGCTTGTGCACTCTAAGTGAACGGGCACATACAGTCGATAGATAATTGCCATAGCCAAACAGATCAGGAGTTGTTGTCAGTAAGGCCTTCTGGCTGGCCTCACGTTGAACGTGACATTTACACGTCCTGTGATTGGACACGTCACCGGGGCCGTTAGCGGATGAATTTGAGAACACATGCAGTTGATAGACAGTTGCTGTTCTGTTACAACTAAAAGTTGTAAACTGTTGTCGTTAAAGTGTGTCACGCTTGTCATTTAATTAACATTGTTACATGTGTGTTTGTCGCCATCATGTGGTCAGGGCAGTTAATATATATTTGAGAGGCGTGTACCGTATTTTTCAGACGGTAAGTCGCAGTTTTTTTCATAGTTTGGCCGGGAGTGCGACTCATACTCAGGGGCGACTTATGTGTGAAATTATTAACACATTAGCGTAAAATATCAAATAATATTATTTAGCTCATTCACGTAAGAGACTAGACGTATAAGATTTCATGGGAATTAGCGATTAGGAGTGACAGATTGTTTTGTAAACGTATAGCATGTTCTATATGTTATAGTTATTTGAATGACTCTTACCATAATATGTTACGTTAACATACCAGGCACGTTCTCAGTTGGTTATTTATGCCTCATATAACGTACACTTATTCAGCCTGTTTTTCACTATTCTTTATTTATTTTAAATTGCCTTTCAAATGTCTATTCTTGGGGTTGGCTTTTATCAAATAAAAATGCGACTTACACTCCAGTGCGACTTATATGTTTTTTTCCTTCTTTATTATGCATTTTCGGCTGGTGCGACTTAGACTCCGGAGCGGCTTATAGTCCGAAAAATACGGTACTTTGAATCAAGCCAAGCAGAGAAATGTACGGTGTATGTTTTAATTGATTTTAAATGCGCCAACAAATAACCAGTTATATACTTTAATACAAAGTTGGGTGTAAATGTGTTCCTGTACAGTATTTCTCCAGCCATGATCATGTGGTGACATCAATTATGCTATTTTGAGAGGTAATCATTGAAGTCGGAGATCACTGAAGGCCTAGTTGGGAAACGCACGGCCCGCCACTGCTATTTACAATAGAATAGAATGCCTTTTATTGTCACTATACACAGGTACAATGAGATTAAAAGCAACTCCAGGATCAGTGCGACAACAAAACATAGGAAGGAAAGAAAAATGGTGCAAAAGGAGGTAAGGTGCACAGTCCAGTCACGAGAACGAATGTTCTGAATGTGTTGTTTAAATATTATACTATATACACCGCAAAAAGTCAGTGTTCAAAAACAAGAAAAAAATTAAATAAAATTAGGTGTATTTTATTTGAACTAAGCAAAATTATCTGCCGATAGAACAAGAAAATTTGGCTGGTCAAGACTTTCCAAAACAAGTAAAATTAGCTAACCTCAATGAACCCAAAAGTACCTTAAAATAAGTATATTCTCACTAATAACAAGTGCACTTTTCCTGGTACAAAAAAAAGAGAGACCTTTTTGCTCAAAATGTTGGAAAAATATTCTTAAATTAAGTAAATGCTCGTGCCATTCATCATGATTTTTTTTTTCATGCTTGAAGTAAGAAATTATTACTTTAAAAAAGTAGTTTTATACTTGTGAGTGTTAATGACACAGCTTTGCATCAGTTGATATTCTAGTTTCAAGCATGTTTTACTCAATATAGGCCATAACATCTCAGCTACAAGCTGTAATATCTTACTGAGATAATTTAGGACCCTAACCCTTAAAACAAGTAAAACACTCTAACATAAAATCTGCTTAGTGAGAAGAATTATCTTATCATACAGAAAATAAGCAAATATAACCCTTATTTGAGATTTCAGTTTTTGCAGTGTACAGAAGCATTCAGACTGTGGGTGGAAAGTAACAATTGCCCCCACACAGAGCTGCAAAACTATAAAATCAGTGCCTATGAGAGTTCACCATTTAATTTCATTAGTATTTGAAGCCAGGAAATTGGACATTTGTAATTATTTTTGTATTCAAGTTGAGTGGGGTCTACCGGTGCCTTCACGGACAGATACGTGCGTCGGAATTTCAAGAAATGACTACGGTAAAACACAATTTGAGTGAAATCGCGACGCCGCTAACTGCTTCGATTGTGACATCATCTCGTCCTTAGTTCGTCCCTGTACGTTTTTTTTAATGCCACAACTGTGGTTAGTTTATATTCAAACCGGCGTTGCATAACAACTCAGTCTTACTTGAGGCCGCCGAACGCAACACTTTAGAGTCATATTTAGAGCGTTTGTTGTCACGAGTGGCTAGCTGTTAGCTTATACAAGCCGGTGAATTGGTTTTGTAAACATTTCGACTGTTTGTGTTGTAAAAAAAAATCCATATGTTGTTGAATAATAGCTTAGCCCACCGCTAAACTTCAACGCGGCTACGGGCTGCGACGCCATCTCACAGCGGGGTACGCCATGTTGAAAATCGGACGCACACAATCCTGAAGAAAAGCCCGGTAAATCCTCACGAGTGGCCCATTTGGTCACTTTTGCTCGGTTTACCGTTTCCCGTGCGATGTAACGTCTCCATTGAGCCACGGGCGGCGTTGAAAGAGCCGGGCAGATGAAGTCGGGGTAGATTGGGAGTAGACCCTGCGATGCCAGTTGGCGGGGACGGAAAGGCGGCTCGATTTTTATGTCCGCAGTGCGCATGCGCGGTCCGGGAGAGAATCCTCATTCCGTTGACATTTAGCTTTAGAATTTAATCCGCACTCGACAATATAACCGCCGACTATAACATTATAAATCACGTCCGAGGGAAGAGAAGAAAACCCCACAGCGATATATTAGCAAACTTTACATTCCTTTGCTAAGGAACAAGTCTCGTCTTCTTCACTGGGAATATGTGGCGTGAGGTGAAGAGCACTTCCCCCTGCTGGTGATATGGAGTAATGCAGCAATGACACAGATCAGAATGACGTGTTTGACAATTAGATTAGATTGTTTCATTTTGTTTATTTCAAAGGGGACAATGCAATTTCATAAAAAACACATGACTACACATGGTTAAAAAAAATCCAGAATTAGCCAGAAAGCTAGTTTTCATCTGTAGTCCCACCTCAAAAAAAATGATAAAATGACACTTTAGCGGTCCCTAAGGGTTTTCTGTTACACTAACTAACACATTACCCCCTAAAATGTGAAATATTATTTAGTAAAAAAAAATAAAGCAAAACAAAAGAAAACTGGTGTTGGTCCTAATGACCAATAACACAGATTTTGTTTTAATTATATAACACTTTTATTTAGCCTTTTTAACAACTATATATGCATCATTGCTGATTATGCAAATTATATGATGGCGTCATATTGACACCGCCCCCTACCGCCACAAGTACATTGGCAAAAAATTCAGTTTGTCAAAATAAAGTGTAAAAAAAAAAAATTGGGCAGAAATATTTGTTGCTTCAAAAAAGTCACGTGACTTCAAACTTGACACCTCAGAAAAATAATAAAATGACACTTTAGCGGTCCCTAAGGGTTTTCTGTTACCCTAACACATTACCCCCTAAAAATGTGAAATATTATTTAGTGTGTTTTTATTTAAAGAAATATATTTATTTTTTTAAATCACTGTCAACAAGCTATGAGCATGAATGCTATGTGGTTCTGTTTCGTGTTTGGGCTAATTCTATGCCAACAACTCACTCCTGTTACTAAAAAGGAGTCATATTGGGCTGAGGAGCCTTGAAGAAAAATGAATCAAAGTGTCCTGAGATAGAACAATACACGTTTTGAGTAGTTGAATATGTTTAGGGTTAAAAAAACGTTTAAAAAAATAAATACATGTAAGTTTATTTTGAGAGTTGCACAATAAAATGGCGCAGATCCAGTGTCATTTAGTAAATAATATACTGTAGACGTTTTAAGTACCTTGAATGTTTACATCACGCTTATATTATTGACTATATGTCGTTATTAACAGCAACCGTGTTATTACTTAGTTAAAAATGCATAGCAGGGATATTCAACTCCTTTATTTAATAAGAAAATTGAAGTCATTAGAAAAGAGATTAAAGACAATGCATCTCAGCTACAACTGGGTTCTATTAACACAAATACGACTGTATATACGACGGATACCGCCCTCCAAAATAGTTTCTCTCTCTTTGATGAAATAACATTGGAGGAATTGTCAAAATGTGTAAATGGGACAAAACAAACAACATGTTTACTTGACCCAATTCCTGGGAAACTTATCAAGGAGCTTTTTGTATTATTAGGTCCATCAGTGTTAAATATTATAAACTTATCACTTTCCTCTGGCACTGTTCCCCTAGCATTCAAAAAAGCGCTTATTCATCCTCTACTCAAAAGACCTAACCTCGATCCTGATCTCCTGGTAAACTACCGGCCGGTGTCCCACCTTCCGTTTATCTCGAAAATCCTCGAAAAAATTGTAGCACAGCAGCTAAATGAACACTTAGCGTCTAACAATCTCTGTGAACCTTTTCAGTCCGGTTTCAGGGCAAATCACTCTACGGAGACAGCCCTCGCAAAAATGACTAATGATCTATTGCTAACGATGGATTCTGATGCTTCATCTATGTTGCTGCTTCTTGATCTTAGCGCTGCTTTCGATACTGTTGATCATAATATTTTATTAGAGCGTATCAAAACGCGTATTGGGATGACAGACTTAGCCTTGTCTTGGTTTAACTCTTATCTTACTGACAGGATGCAGTGTGTCTCCCATAACAATGTGACCTCGGACTATGTCAAGGTAACGTGCGGAGTTCCCCAGGGTTCGGTTCTTGGCCCTGCACTCTTTAGTATTTACATGCTGCCGCTAGGTGACATCATACGCAAATACGGTGTTAGCTTTCACTGTTATGCTGATGACACTCAACTCTACATGCCCCTAAAGCTGACCAACACGCCGGATTGTAGTCAGCTGGAGGCGTGTCTTAATGAAATTAAACAATGGATGTCCGCTAACTTTTTGCAACTCGACGCTAAGAAAACGGAAATGCTGATTATCGGTCGTGCTCAACACCGACATCTATTTAATAATACCACCTTAACATTTGACAACCAAACAATTAAACAAGGCGACTCGGTAAAGAATCTGGGTATTATCTTCGACCCAACTCTCTCGTTTGAGTCACACATTAAGAGTGTTACTAAAACGGCCTTCTTTCATCTCCGTAATATCGCTAAAATTCGTTCCATTTTGTCCACAAGCGATGCTGAGATCATTATCCATGCGTTCGTTACATCTCGTCTCGATTACTGTAACGTTTTGTTTTCGGGCCTCCCTATGTCTAGCATTAAAAGATTACAGTTGGTACAAAATGCGGCTGCTAGACTTTTGACAAAAACAAGAAAGTTTGATCATATTACACCTATACTGGCTCACTTGCACTGGCTTCCTGTGCACCTAAGATGTGACTTTAAGGTTTTACTACTTACGTATAAAATACTACACGGTCAAGCTCCTGCCTATCTTGACGATTGTATTGTACCATATGTCCCGGCAAGAAATCTGCGTTCAAAGAACTCCGGCTTATTAGTGATTCCCAGAGCCCAAAAAAAGTATGCGGGCTATAGAGCGTTTTCTATTCGGGCTCCAATACTATGGAATGCCCTCCCGGTAAAAGTTAGAGATGCTACCTCAGTAGAAGCATTTAAGTCTCATCTTAAAACTCATTTGTATACTCTAGCCTTTAAATAGACTCCCTTTTTAGACCAGTTGATCTGCCGTTTCTTTTCTTTTCTACTCTGCTCCCAACCCGGGTTGGACCGCTAGCATGTCCATCAGATGGGGACATCTCTACGCTGCTGACCCGTCTCCACTCGGGATGGTTCCTGCTGGCCCCACCATGGACTGGACTTTCGCTGATGTGTTGGACTTTCACAATATTATGTCAGACCCACTCGACATCCATTGCTTTCGGTCTCCCCTAGAGGGGGCGGGGGGGTTACCCACATATGCGGTCCTCTCCAAGGTTTCTCATAGTCATTCACATTGACGTCCCACTGGGGTGAGTTTTCCTTGCCCGTATGTGGGCTCTGTACCGAGGATGTCGTTGTGGCTTGTACAGCCCTTTGAGACACTTGTGATTTAGGGCTATATAAATAAACATTGATTGATTGATTGATTGATTTTGGGGGCCACATATAAAAAAAAAGGACATGAGGGCCTGTACTTCACTATCCAGGGTTTCCCACACATTCATTTATTTGTGGCGGCCCACCACGAAAGAATTACGTCCGCCACAAATAAAATAAATAAATTAAAAAAATAAAAAATTAAAACAATTTTTTTTTTTTTTTTTTTTGTCCTCTCCAGCTTCTCAGGCAAATCATATAGTTGATGTAGACGCCCATATTGACTGTTCAGATTTACTTTACAAAAGAGAAGTGTAGGATACTTCTCTTGTTGCCTTATTTGTATTTGACTTTATTAAATGTATTTATATTAGAAACACAACATGTGTATATAACAAAGGGTGCAAAGTCTGCAGGCAGTAGGAAACACATGGTTAAGTGTAGGGAGTAAAACTGATGGCAGTCTAAAGTTCAAGATTTTTGGAGCTCCGTGTTCAGTGGATCAGATGTTTGATGAAGCTCTGTGTCTATCTACCACCACTACTGTTTTCTGTTCATTTGTTACTGACTGTGGCAGGACACCTCTGCCTCTGTTTCACTTTATGTTGCTGGTAAATAATATGGTTGTAGTAGTAGGCTAAAGTTAAATTATTTAGTATGCACTAATTAAAGGGGCAGAGCTTTGAGACATTTTAGCTTTTTTATTTTATAAGATATATTTTTTGTGAGAACCACAATTAATAAATATATTTCAGTGAATAACTTATTGTTCAAATCTGTATATAAATATGTACATAAAGTGTTGTAATTATATCGTAAAATGGATGGATAGATGGATGGATGGACGTTTAAAACAAAACTGTTTTTATTAATTAGTAAGTATACATTTTTTGAGCCTTTTTAGAGAAAATCAAATCATTGTAGTAAATTATGCAAATATTCGATATCATGGTGACCACGCCCATAGCCACGCCCATAGCCACGCCCCCACCGCCACAGGTATCTTGGCAGTTTATGGGAAACACTGCTATCATTCTTATTTTGCCTAGTACGGTAAATAAGAATGACTTATTATTACACCATGTACCAAATAAAATAGCTTCGAGGTCGGTAAGCACAACCAAAAATATGGTGAGTGAAATAGTGGAATAGTCCTGACGTACGAGTATGGTGTCTTTCCCCGGCCGGAATGATACCGTATTTTCCAGACCATAGGGCGCACCGGATTATAAGGCGCATTAAAGGGGTCATATTATTTTGATTGTTTTCTAAATGTAAAAAGACTTCCTTGTGGTCTACATAACATTTAAGAAGGTAAGAAAAGCTGCTTTTGCATAATATTGCGAAACAAAACGCCAAATAATATGTCTTACCTTATACACACACCATAATAATACTCCTATGTTGAAGCACAGTACAATCCATCAAGCGGTGTGGCTTCATAGCTTACCAAAGTCCTACTAAAACATTTTGACAGATTTTTGTGTAATGTTCTATATTTTCAATGGAACATATAACATTTTGGTGTTGTTTACTTAAGTCATATGGCAGTCTACACGTATCTCTTATGTGTGACTGCCATCATATAGCAGTCTACACGTATCTCCCATGTGTGACTGCCATCATATAGCAGTCTACACGTATCTCTCATGTGCGACTGCCATCGCATTGCAGTCTACACGTATCTCTTATGTCGATTTTTGAGAGAATGAAAGGATTTTCGCCTTTGTGGAGGGGGGCGTGGCCTGTGGGCCTGCCGCGGAACGGGGTGTGCAAGGACCTGCCTTGAAGACAGCGGCAGGTGAGTGGATGGCCCAGGTGGGCCTTGTCATCTGATCACGTGTCGCCTTCATGAGCAGCAGCCGGCACGAGACACGCTGTTGGAGCCGGAGTTGGAGCGAAAGAGAGAGAGCGAGAGACTGGACGCAGACAGACATTTTGCTGGAAAGCAAAAGACTGGCACTATTATATGAAAATAAAACAGTGTTATACCCTGAATCCCGTGCTTTCCTGGCAGTGTGTGGTGGTCTTCAGAACCCATTAGAGGGCATCTTCTACAGCAGGGGTGTCCAAACTTTTTCCACTGGGGGCCGCACAAGGGAAAATTAAAGCATATGGGTGCCATTTTGATATTTTTCATTTTCAAACCGTAACAAAATATATGGATTTTTTATTTATTTTACCTTTAGGGATCCCGGGGACCATAAAGGGTCTCAGTCATTAAAATGTTAAAAATAAGTCAGATTATTGTTTTTTTTTTAAATTATTCAACGCTTACAGTAAATCTCTATATCAACTTCAAGTTGATATAAAGTAATACAAATTAAAAAAAATGTTTTATGGCTTTTCTGTGAAAAACAACTTAGTTTTTTTTTATAGTAAAACTGAAATATGCAGTATGTAGTAATTAGAGCCATAAAAGATCAATAATGCAGGACACCATTGATTTTTAATTATTTCATATTTTTGAGTAATCACAGTGAAAAGATAAATAAAAAAATCACTAAATATATTTGGGGTCCAAAAGGTGCCCCACTCATAAAGTGATACATTTTTATTAGGTTTTTCTTTTAATTTCAACACTTAAGTTACGAGATCAACTTCAGACATATCTGTCATTTTTATGCTGGAACCATTGGCATTGTTAGGCCTATTTTAGGGGGGCTCAAGCCCCCCTAAAATGTTATCAAGCCCCACTAAATAATTTGGTGTTAAAAAAAAATAAATTAAAAAAATCTATTTAAACATTTTTTTTTTTTTAACAAATACATGCCGACATATTCATTATAAAGTGGCCTGAATATGAGTTTGAATAAATAATCATATAACCTGTCATTATTCACTCAGTTTCCCCTCACTTCATAGCGTAAGGTAGAGAGCCCCTTTAGTGCCTTTAGTGTATCCAATCCATTCCACTTGTTCATATAGAAAATGCCCACATCACTCAAAATCCAGTCCGCATTTTCTCTGCAACCTTGCTTGCGGTCCTTGGACTTGTTCATATAGAAAATACCCACATTACTCAAAATCCAGTTCACATTTTCTCTGTGACCTTGCTTGCGGTCCTGCAGGTGTACGAAGCACATTAGCACACAGCACTGCCGAACAAGAACCTGGTGTGTCTGCAATTGTAAATAATTTAGTTTTTAAGTTTTGTTTCTTGTAGAATCTATATAAAGTAATGTACATTAGCCTATTGTTAAAAAAATGAAAAAAACATCATTAAATATATTTGTTTTATTGTATTGTTACATTAATAGCTGTTGTATTATTATAGGATGGCTTGTTAAACATTTCATAGGATTTTCAGAGGGTGGAGAAACCAAGACATTTAATATAAAATGTAAAATGAATAAATACATAAAAAGAAAAAGAAAAAAAATGGTTAAAGCATTTAATTTCGTCCCGTGCATTTTTTTTACCGTCCCCGGGACGACGGGACTACGTTAATCTCAAGACCTGGAAGTTACATTTTATTGTTTGCATTATTTGTTTCAGCATTGCACTTTGAAGATGGTCCCTCAGCTCTTTGACAGCTTTGGCACTTTTTCAGATCAGCAGACGGACTCTAAGTCTTTCTTTATTACAGTATATATAAGAGTTCCTCCTTTCTATTCAGACTTCCATATATTTTTAATTTCCTTAACGGCTTGCTATAATATACATATATATATATATATATATATATATATATATATATATATATATATATATATATATATATATATATATATATATATTATATATATATATATATATATATATATATATATATATATATATATATATATATATATATATATATATATATATATATATATATATATATATATATATATATATATTGTTGGAAGCATATCCATATTTAAGTGTTACTTCTTTCTAAACTCCTATAGTCATATAAAGAATAGCTAGTATTCTTCCTTCTTTTGAGTCTCATAGTAAGGTGTTGGCCTTCTAGATTGGAATGTGTCAGAGTAGAGATAACTCGGAGTAGTCTAAACAAAGAGAGTGGGGGCGAGGGACAGACGTAAGATCACGGGACTTCCGGGAGTTTGAGCTAGACCGAGCTAGACCGATCTGGACCGGGCTAGGGAATGCTTGGGTGCTGGGTTGGTCTCAGGTTTGTCCTCTAAGCTTTGAGAATAAACTACAAAATACCAACTATTGCCTGGAGATTGAATATAAACATCAGCGTATTGCCATAAAAAGAATCTGGGAGAGACTAGCAATTTGAATTCCCCATTGGAGGAATGCTGGTCAACGCAACAATATATATATATATATATATTATATACAAGCCAAATTATCCCGATCCAGATATTACTTTAATTCAAGTAATTAAGTAATATTTCCAGGGCTTAAATTTACAACCATTTTAGACACATATGTGCCCAAAATGTAATCTGTGCAACTTCAAAATATTTGGGAACAAACAATTATTGTATTGTGAGCTAAAGTGGTGGCATTAGCCTCTATGTTGTGAATGAATAACATAGAGGCTAATGCCATGACTTTCATTGTGTTTCAGTGTATCTTGAAGGATCATGCAAGTCATTGTTTCTTGTTGATGCTGTAAACAAAATGTCACTGTGCAAACCCATGTTTGTTGTTGTACTGAACACAGATTAAAAATAAACCGACAGAAATAATAATAATAACAATGATTAATTTCTAAGTCTTTGTTAGCCGTTTGTGAAGTTTTCTTGCTCGTGCGCTACGTTCGCTCGCATCCTGTGCATCTCCTGAGGGCGAAGCCCCCCCTGTCCTTAAAAGCTAGTGACGCCCCTGGCTGCAACTATTATTTTGTTTGTTTTATGCGCTTTTGTCAAAGAAAACTTTGATGTTTTTATATGGCTACTACACAATATATGCAATATTGACCACATAAAACATTTTAAAGTGAAATATTTGAAGTAATTGGAGCCATGAAAATAATTCATTATAACATGGATTTTTTGTCATTATTATTGTTTGTTTTTTTGAGCAATGGCAAAAAAAGAAAAATGAAGAAAGACAAAAGAAGAAAAAAAACCCGCCTGCATGGCAGCTTTTGTGTCAACATTGCAACTTTTTCTAGTTAGATGTCACCTCATTCCACTTTTTTTTATTGTTCTTTTTTATTTTACAATAGTATTTCCAGATTGTGTGGCGGGCCGGTAAACAATTAGCTGCGGGCCGCAAATGGCCCCCGGGCCGCACTTTGGACACCGCTGCTCTACAGCCTTATAGTCCGAAAAATACGGTAAGTGGAATAGTGGAATAGTCCTGATGTACAAGACTTAAAAAAAAAACCTCAGGATAAATGTAGATGAAAATGTGGTCATTTATTGTCTGTCCACAAAAACATGGCAAATGTAGCACAGAGTGTAACATTCCTCTTTGCTGTTACTCGACTACATCCCCGCGTAGAAGTCTACATTTGTACAATATACATGTTCTCAAAGGCAAAAAAGCCAAAGGTCCCTTTGGGTGGGTGGGGGGGTGAAGTCTACTGACTATCCCATGCAACAATCTAGTTGTTCACCAGCAGGAACATTTATTTAGGCGGGCTAAATCCACACATTCTCAACAACATGAAACAAGGAGAGCCATGCAGGTCCACTCCTGCCATAGCATCGGAGCGCCAGCGGAGGGCGCAAGCGAGCAAACGGTACGACGAACAGAGAGCCGCTGAAGGTATACAGTTTGTGGGTCGTCCCCCCCCCACCCCCGCACGCCACCGGGGTCCTCCAGGTAAGCGCGACATCAAGCGTTTCACGGGAGTCACTACCACGACTCGCCGTCGCCCCCGCGGGAACGCGGCGGTAATGCGACAGAGCTCGTTCAAGCCTGACAGAAGGGGACATAAAGCTACAGTAAAGTGGCACGAAAAGTGCTTGACATCGGTATCAAATCTTCTTTTTACACTGTAAAAATTGACCAGGAGTTCACAGTAAAATACTGTAATCAAAATGTACTTTAAAATGACAACAAAATGACAATATCCTTTTATTTCACAGCAATTAACTATTATTTCAAAGTAGAATACTGTAATTATAGTTCCGGACTGTAAGAGAGAAACTAATAGGGGTGCACAAATATTGATCACATCCGAACCGCGATTCTTATTAATACCGATTTTAAATCCATTCCTTATTTTCAGAAATCCATCCATCCATTTTCATTTAATCCCTCACATTTAATACCTCCAAGCCACTAGGGGGCGGCGTCTCTCATCAGCTGTATTTATAAGCAGAAAGATGCAGATTTTTCCACTTTTTTTTTTTTTTAAAGTTATTTTTATAAATTGATTTTCAAAAATCGATTTTTAAAAAACAATATTTTTATAAATCGATTTTCAGAAATTAATTTATAAAAAATAAATCGATTGATAAAAATAACTTAAAAAAAAAAAAAAAAGGAAAAATCAACATCTTTCTGCTTACAAGTACAGCTAATGAGAGACGCTTCCCCCTAGTGGCTTGAAAGGATTACATGTGAATTTAAATAACTACAAATGTATAATTAGGATGCACTTTTTTTTTAAAGCTATTTTTATAAATCGATTTTCAGAAATCAATTTATAAAAAAATAAATCGATTTATAAAAATAACTTAAAAAAAAAAAAAAAAAAGGAAAAATCAACATCTTTCTGCCTACAAGTACAGCTAACGAGAGACGCCACCCCCTAGTGGCTTGGAGGGATAAAATGTGAATTTAAATAATTACAAATGTATAATTAGGAGTGCAATTTTTTTTTTTTAAGTTATTTTTATAAATTGATTTTCAAAAATCGATTTTTAAAGAAAATTATTTTAATAAATCGATTTTCAGGAATCGATTTATAAAAATAACTTTAAAAAAAAGTGGAAAATCAGCATCTTTCTGCTTATAAGTGCAGTTGATGAGAGACGCGGCCCCCTAGTGGCTTGGAGGGATTAAATGTGAATTTAAGTAATTACAAATGTATGATTAGGAGTGCACTTTTTTTTTTTTTAAAGTAATTTTTATAAATCGATTTTCAAAAATCGATTTATAAAAATAACTTTAAAAAAAAAAGGGGAAAAATCAGCATCTTTCCAATTACAAGTACAGCTGATGAGAGACGCCGCCCCCTAGTGGCTTGGAGGTATTAAATGTGAATTTAAATAATTACAAATGTATGATTAGGAGAGCACTATTTTATTTTTTTTGTTTAAGTTATTTTTATAAATCGATTTTCAGAAATCGATTTATAAAAATAACTTTAAAAAAATAAAAAAGTGGAAAAATCAGCATCTTTCTGCTTACAAGTACAGCTGATGAGAGAAGCCGCCCCCTAGTGGCTTGGAGGGATTAAATGTGAATTTAAATAATTACAAATGTATAATTAGGAGTGCACTTTTTTTTCCTTAAAGTTATTTTTATAAATGGATTTTCAAAAATCCATTTATAAAAATAACTTTAAAAAAAAAAGTGGAAAAATCAGCATCTTCCCACTTACAAGTACAGCTGATGAGAGACGCCGCCCCCTAGTGGCTTGGAGGTATTAAATGTGAATTTAAATAATTACAAATGTATGATTAGGAGTGCACTTTTTTTTTTTTTTAAAGTAATTTTTATACATCTATTTTCAAAAATCCATCCATCCATTTTCTACCGCTTGTCCCTTTTGGGGTTGCGGGGGGGTCGCTGGAGCCTAAAATCAATTTATAAAAATAACTTAAAAAAAAAAAAAAAGTGGAAAAATCAGCATCTTTCCACTTACAAGTACAGCTGATGAGAGAAGCCCCTAGTGGCTTGGAGGGATTACGTGTGAATTTAAATAATTACAAATGTATAATTAGGAGAGCACTTTTTTTTATTTTTTTTGTTTAAGTTATTTTTATAAATCGATTTTCAGAAATCGATTTATAAAAAAAACTTAAAAAATATAAAAAAGTGGAAAAATCAGCATCTTTCTGCTTACAAGTACAGCTGATGAGAGACGCCGCCCCCTAGTGGCTTGGAGGGATTAAATGTGAATTTAAATCATTACAAATGTATGATTAGGAGTGTACTTTTTTTTTTTAAAGTTATTTTTGTAAATCGATTTTCAGAAATCGATTCTTATTCATACCGATCTTAGACCCATTCCTCATTTTCATAAAACAATTTATAGAAATAACTTAAAACAACAACAGAAAAACAGTGGAAAAATCAGCATCTTTCTGCTTATAAGTACAGCTGATGAGAGACGCCGCCCCCTAGTGGCTTGGAGGGATTAAATGTGACTTTACACTTCGAATAATTACAAATGTATAATTAGGAGTGCACGGAAAAAAATCGTTTCACACCCGAATTGTGATTCTTATTCATCCTGATTTTAGACCCATTCCTCATTTTTATGAATCAATTTATAGAAATAACTTCAAAAAAACAAATGAAACTGTGGAATAATCAGCATCTTTCTGCTTACAAATACATCTGATGAGACGCCGCCTCCTAGTGGCTTGGAGGGATTAAATGTGAATTTACACTTCGAATAATTACAAATGTATAATTAGGGATGCATGGAAAAAAATAATTTCACACCCGAATCGCGATTCTTACTCTTACCGATTCTGAACCCATTCCTCATTTTCAGAAATCGATTTAGCTAAAATAGGCTCCAGCACCCCCCGCGACACCGAAAGGGACAAGCGGTAGAAAATGGATGGATTTCTAAAAATAACTTTAAAACATTTTTTTTTTGGAAAAATCAGCATCTTTCTGCTTACAAGTACAGATGATGAGAGACGTCGCCCCCTAGTGGCTTGGAGGGATTAAATGTGAATTTACACTTCAAATAATTACAAATGTATCATTAGACGTGCACGGAAAAAAATCGTTTCTCACCCGAATCACGATTCTTATTCATACCGATTCTAAAGAGGTTGATAAAGAATCATAATTTTCAATTATTAATTAAAAAAAACAAAACAAAAAAATTTAAAAAAAAAAAAAAAGAATCAATTTTTTAAAATACCTTTTTTGTCGCATTTGCAAAGGGCATTTCCGTGACGTGACGGAATGGGGCGGGCACTATCCACCCGTAGGTGAATAGTGTTGATAGTCCATCATTTGGTGAAAAACAACGCGGTTGACTTTGGTGGGAAAAGAAAAGGGGGGGGGGGGGGGGGGGCGAAAATCCGAGGTCCATGGCAGGACGGCGTTTTATAGAACATCGCTTTAAATCGAACTTTACCCTACATGGCGAGAATCGACTCTAAAAGGAATCGTCACCCCAGGAACTGAATCGTTAGGTGCCCGAAAATTCACACTCCTGTAATTAACTCTAAAATACTATTGTGACGCTCCAGCTTATATATTTTATCGTCGTGAACTATCACATCTAAATTGTATTTGGTTGTAACTTTATTGTATTTAACCCTAAAATCACAGACCTGCAGCCACAGTCAATTACTGTGAAACTAACACAATTATTAGCCAGTAATTAGTGCAAATCCACATTTTTTACAGTGTAAAAGATCTCATTTCCATACAGGTGGCTTCTATTCTTTAAAAAAAAAAAAAAAAAAAAAAACATTTGAAGGAAAATAAATACTTTTCTTCCCTCTTTCAGTCAAAGCTGCTTATTTTCTTTTCTTTGTACCACAAATAGACTTCTTTCGGAATATTGCTTATTTGATATAACTCTCTTCACGTGTATAAAACAATAAGAGCTGTATGTAAGAAAATAAAAGCCATATGACAGGATGTCGTATTTACAGAATGGAAGTGCTGAAATAATCATTGAGGCTGAGCTACAAAAGCTTTTTTGTTTTTTTTTGTTTGGTGTTCTGCTGGACTGGACACACATTTGGTCGGATCAAATACAACTAAAAATGCCTGTTTTACAAAAGCCGGAAGCAGTGAAGTTGTCACGTTGTGTAAATGGTAAATATAAAGAGAATACAACGATTTGCAAATCCTTTTCAACCTATATTCAATTGAATAGACTGCAAAGACAAGATATTGTTGTTTTTTTTGCAAATAATCATTAACTTAGAATTTAATGGCAGCAACACATTGCAAAAAAGTTGTCACAGGGGCATTTTTACCACTGTGTTACATGGCCTTTCCTTTTAACAACACTCAGTAAACGTTTGGGAACTGAGGAGACACATTTTGTAAGCTTCTCAGGTGGAATTATTTCCCATTCTTGCTTGATGTACAGCTTAAGTTGTTCAACAGTCCGTTGTCATATTTTAGGCTTCATAATGCGCCACACATTTTCAATGGGAGACAGGTCTGGACTACAGGCAGGCCAGTCTAGTACCCGCACTCTTTTACTATGAAGCCACGTAGATGTAACACGTGGCTTGGCATTGTCTTGCTGAAATAAGCAGGGGCGTCCATGATGACATTGCTTGGATGGCAACATATGTTGCTCTAAAAGCTGTATGTACCTTTCAGCATTAATGGTGCCTTCACAGATGTGTAAGTTACCCATGTCTTGGGCACTAATACACCCCCATACCATCACACATGCTGGCTTTTACACGTTGCGCCTAGAACAATCCGGATGGTTCTTTTCCTCTTTTGTCCGGAGGACATGACGTCCACAGTTTCCAAAAACAATTTGAAATGTGGACTTGTCAGACCACAGAACACTTTTCCACTTTGCATCAGTCCATCTTAGATGAGCTCGGGCCCAGCGAAGCCGGCGGCGTTTCTGGGTGTTGTTGATAAATGGCTTTGGCTTTGCATAGTAGAGTTTTAACTTGCACTTACAGATGTAGCGACCAACTGTAGTTACTGACAGTGGGTTTCTGAAGTGTTCCTGAGCCCATGCGGTGATATCCTTTACACACTGATGTCGATTTCTGATGCAGTACCGCCTGAGGGATCGAAGGTCCGTAATATCATGGCTTACGTGCAGTGATTTCTCCAGATTCTCTGAACCTTTTGATGATATAACGGAGCGTACATGGTGAAATCCCTAAATTCCTTGCAATAGCTGGTTGAGAAATGTTGTTCTTAAACAATTTGCTCAGGCATTTGTTGACAAAGTGGTGACCCTCGCCCCGTCCTTGTTTGTGAATGACAAACAATGGAAGCTGCTTTTATACTGTAGTAGAATTTCTGACCTTTGAACTATATTTCGTGTCTATTAAGAATGTCTGCTCATTTCATTTCCCTTCTATTCTATACCATTGAATAGACCAGGGGCCGTACTTATCAAGCTTCTTAGAATTACTCCTAAGAAGTCTGCTAAGAGTTGACTTAAGAGTAAATAAATTCTTCGCTGAAAGCTGCACTTAAAAGTTAGTTATCAAGCGTCTTACTCACACTTTCAGCGAAGTGTAGGACTGAATCTTAAGTGTCACACTCAGAGCTGAATTACGACATTACTATGTGCCGTAAACGGAATTTTAGGTGACGTCATTTCTGTGTCCATAGAAATGACCAATCACGGAAAGGAATCCCTTGTCTAAGAATAAAGAAATATCTTGGAAATATTTAAGTGGACAATGGGAGTGTATATTTTCACAATAAACAACAAAATAATACAAAACAAACTAGTCCCCGCCGGCACTCACGCTACCGCTCCCTCTCTTCTCTCGCCCACACACTCACTGACGTCACTCACCTCACGGCCACACACATACGCTACTGTCATAACATTTTCTTTCCAATTCATTAATTAGGCAACTAATTTGAAACTGGTGTGGGTGGCTCTATATATACTAGCCCACTGCAGACACATGCAGAAATCAACAAGGAATCGAAAAGTATTAAATCTGTGACAAAAATAATATCCGCTCTGTCTAAACGATACCGTTTGATCAGCTGCTCGTCATCAAAAAAACAACAACATTGTTCCGTTCCCTGAACGTTCGCGCACGTCTCTCGCCTCAGTGCCATCCCCTGCTGGCAACTCCTAACCACTTAAGACACCTCTGAAGGTCTCTTAAATATCGTGGAGAGTAGGAGTGATTCTTAGACTTAAGAACGTTGATAGAAAGCTTTTATTCTTAAGTTTGAGAGTAGGACTAAATTTCGCAAATTCTCAGGACTTAAGTGTAAAATGGCACTCTAAGAAGCTTGATAAGTACGGCCCCAGATGTAGGACAACGTTGAATATGGAGTCGTGCCGACCAGTCTACAAAATGTTTTGATTGTCTAAGCATGACTAAGGGATTCAAGGATGTTGCAAAACAAACATGTCGAAAACAACGGGACCTTGGGGCATGGGGAAACAGATAAAAATGGCCAGGAGACCAGGACTCAAAGAGATTGCTTGATTCGTGTGTCCTCCGGAGGACGTCTGTTTGTCTGCATGGACAAAACAATCCAACTTATGCACTTTTGACTAAGGGTAAATCAACTTTTTGTACTAAACTCACTTTTGTTACTGTTTAAGCTTCGGACAATCCACTACAACACCCAATCACGGCACCCACCTGTTCCCAATTAGCCTGTTCACCTGTGGGATGTTCCAAATAAGTGTTTGATGAGCATTCCTCAACTTTCTCAGTCTTTTTTTGCCACTTGTGGCAGCTTTTTCGAAAACATGTTGCAGGCATCAAGTTCCAAGTGAGCTAATATTTGCAAAAAATAACAAAGTTTACCAGTTGGAACGTTAAATATCTTGTCTTTGCAGTCTATTCAATTGAATATAAGTTGAAAAGGATTTGTTGTATTCTCTTTTTATTTAGCATTTACACAACGTGACAACTTCACTGCTTTCGGGGTTTTGTATAAATCCCCCAACGTATTGCAGCCACGGCTGCGCATTAATGACTTCTCGGCTAGATCAGCTAGCAGCATCTGGGGGAAATAAAGACGAGGGTGGAAAAAAAAACAAACACTTTCCGGGCCCGTTGCACAGCGAGCACAGCTACAAGCAAGATGGCGGACGGCTCCAGGCATGCGGCGAGACAGGGTCGGACACAGGAGGACGCACGTTAGGACTTTGCATCCTTCCTTCCCTAGAGAAGCTCCGCGTAAGAAGCTAGATCCATGCAAAGGCGGACCACAGTGAAACGTGTTCCAGATGCGGAAGGTTCCTCTTGCTGGCATTGCTACTGATCACCTGTGATCAAAATCCCCATGAATCGGTGTCCCTTTTTTATTTTATTTTATTTTATTTTATTTTTTTTAATTTGACTACCTAAAGATGCGTGAAATCCTGCTGGTCACACCACCGAGCCCTTGGAGGTGGAGCGGTGGATGGAGTGGACGCGCGTGGCCAGAGTCTTCTCCAGGTCCCGGAGGATATCCGAGCAGAGGGCGGGGGCGGGGATTTGGGCGGAGGGGGCGGGGCTCTCGGCGGGCGCCGGCTCGGCGAGCAGCTGCTTGAAGCCGTCCAGCTCGATCAGCAGCACCATGTTCTTCAGGAAGTAGCCCTCGATGTAGGACGTCAGCTCCGTGGCGCCGAGGAACTGGAACAAAAAAGAGGGCGGCTTAGACCGGAAGGGGAGGCGATGCGGGGCGTCTCCTCACCTTGGCGTGCTTGTAGAGGTCCACGCAGGTTTCCGTGGTGATGTTCTTGGAGCAGATGATCTCACAGTGTCGCTGGAGGGCCTCCAGTTGGAAGAATTTGGAGGCGGACAGCAGCTGGAGGGCAGACGCGGCGATTACAACGGACGCTAACGTGGCGAGCTAACGTGGCGAGCTAACGTGGCGTACCTCCATGACTTCGGTGTTGCGTATGTGCAAGGACTCGGTGCCGCCACAGTACAGATACTGCATGACCGACTGCAGGTGGGGGAAAACAGCTGATTAGAGATGCTGCCCCCTAGTGGATTACATGGGAACTTACGCTACTAATAAAGTTAAAGTACCATCCATCAATCCATCCATTTTCAACCGCGTATCCCTTTCGGGGTCGCGGGGTGTGCTGGAGCCTATCTCAGCTACAATCGGGCGGAAGGCGGGGTACACCCTGGACAAGTCACCACCTCATCACAGGGCCAACACAGATAGACAGACAACACTCACACTCACATTCACACACTAGGGACCATTTAGTGTTGCCAATCAATAGTTTTTTTGCATGTAAAACTATCATCATTATGTATTTTACATTCTTTTTTTGCAGGTAAAAGTATCATCATTATGTATTTCACATTCTTTTTTGCATGTAAAATTATCATCATTATGTATTTTACATTCTTTTTTTGCAGGTAAAAGTATCATCATTATGTATATCACATTCTTTTTTGCATGTAAAACTATCATCATTATGTATTTTACATTCTTTTTTTTGCAGGTAAAACTATCATCATTATGTATTTGACATAGTTTTTTGCATGTAAAACTATCATCATTATGTATTTTACATTGTTTTTTGCACGTAAAATTATCATCATTATGCATTTTACAGTTTTTTGCATGTACAATTATCATTATTATGTGTTTTACATAGTTTTTTGCATGTAAAACTATCATCATTATGTATTTTACATTCTTTTTTTGCATGTAAAATTATCATCATTATGTATTTTACAGTTTTTTGCATGTACAATTATCATTATTATGTGTTTTACATTCTTTTTTTGCAGGTAAAAGTATCATCATTATGTATTTGACATTGTTTTTGCATGTAAAATTATCATCATTATGTATTTTACATTGTTTTATGCATGTAAAATTGTCATCATTATTTATTTTACATAGTTTTTTGCAGGTAAAACAATATTTGACATAGTTTTTTTTAATGTAAAACTATCATCATTATATTTCACATTGTTTTTGCATGTAAAACGGTCATCCTTATGTATTTTACATAGTTCTTTGCAGGTAAAATTATATTTGACATAGTTTTTTGCAGTTAAAATTATCATCATTTTGTACTTTACATTCTTTTTATGAAGGTAAACGTTTCATCATTATGTATTTCACATTGTTTTTTTTGCATGTAAAACTATCATCATTATGTATTTAATTTTTTTTGCATGTAAAACTATCATCATTATGTATTTGACATAGTTTTTTGCATGTAAATCTATCTTCATTATGTATTTTACATTGTTTTTTTCATGTAAAACTATCATCATTATGTATTTTACGTTCTTTTTTTGCATGTAAAACTATCTTCATTATGTATTTTACATTGTTTTTTTCCATATAAAACTATCATCATTATGTATTTCACATTGTTTTCTGCATGTAAAACAATCATTGTATATTTTACATTGTTTTATGCATGTGACACGGTCATCATTATGTATTTTACATAGTTATTTGCAGGTAAAACAATATTTGACATAGTTTTTTTAATGTAAAACTATCATCATTATGTATTTTACATTCTTTTTTTGCATGTAAAATTATCATCATTATGTATTTTACAGTTTTTTGCATGTACAATTATCATTATTATGTATTTTACATTCTTTTTTTGCAGGTAAAAGTATCATCATTATGTATTTGACATTGTTTTTGCATGTGAAATTATCATCATTATGTATTTTACATTGTTTTATGCATGTAAAATTGTCATCATTATTTATTTTACATAGTTTTTTGCAGGTAAAACAATATTTGACATAGTTTTTTTTAATGTAAAACTATCATCAATATATTTCACATTGTTTTTGCATGTAAAACGGTCATCCTTATGTATTTTACATAGTTCTTTGCAGGTAAAATTATATTTGACATAGTTTTTTGCAGTTAAAATTATCATCATTTTGTACTTTACATTCTTTTTTTGCAGGTAAACGTTTCATCATTATGTATTTCACATTGTTTTTTTTGCATGTAAAACTATCATCATTATGTATTTAATATTTTTTGCATGTAAAACTATCATCATTATGTATTTGACATAGTTTTTTGCATGTAAATCTATCTTCATTATGTATTTTACATAGTTTTTTTCATGTAAAACTATCATCATTATGTATTTTACGTTCTTGTTTTGCATGTACAACTATCTTCATTATGTATTTTACATTGTTTTTTTCATATAAAACTATCATCATTATGTATTTTACATTGTTTTCTGCATGTAAAACGATCATTATATATTTTACATTGTTTTATGCATGTGACACGGTCATCATTATGTATTTTACATAGTTATTTGCAGGTAAAACAATATTTGACATAGTTTTTTTTAATGTAAAACTATCATCATTATGTATTTTACATTCTTTTTTTGCAGGTAAAAGTATCATCATTATGTATTTCACATTGTTTTTGCATGTGAAACGGTCATCATTATGTATTATACATAGTTATTTGCATGTAAAATGATCATCATTATGTATTTTACATTGTTTTTGCATGTGAAACGGTCATCATTATGTATTTTACATAGTTATTTGCATGTAAAACTATCATCATTATGTATTTCATTTTTTTTTTGCATGTAAAACTATCATTATTATGTATTTGACATTGTTTTTGCATGTAAAATTATCATGGTTACATATTTACATTGTTTTTGCATGTGAAACGGTCATTATGTATTTTACATGGTTTTTGCATGTGAAACGGTCATCATTATGTATTTTACATAGTTTTTTGCATGTAAAACTATCATCATTATGTATTTCATTTTTTTTTTTGCATGTAAAACTATCATTATTATGTATTTGACATTGTTTTTGCATGTAAAATTATCATGGTTACATATTTACATTGTTTTTTTGCATGTAAAACGATCATCATTATGTATTTTACATTGTTTTTTGCACGTAAAATTATCATCATTATGTATTTTACAGTTTTTTGCATGTACAATTATCATTATTATTTATTTTACATAGTTTTTTGCATGTAAAACTATCTTCATTATGTATTTTACATTGTTTTTATCATGTAAAACTATCATCATTATGTATTTTACGTTCTTTTTTTGCATGTAAAACTATCTTCATTATGTATTTTACATTGTTTTTTTCATATAAAACTATCATCATTATGTATTTCACATTGTTTTCTGCATGTAAAACGATCATTATATATTTTACATTGTTTTATGCATGTGACACGGTCATCATTATGTATTTTACATAGTTATTTGCAGGTAAAACAATATTTGACATAGTTTTTTAAATGTAAAACTATCATCATTATGTATTTTACATTGTTTTTTGCACGTAAAATTATCATCATTATGCATTTTACAGTTTTTTGCATGTACAATTATCATTATTATGTGTTTTACATAGTTTTTTGCATGTAAAACTATCATCATTATGTATTTTACATTCTTTTTTTGCATGTAAAATTATCATCATTATGTATTTTACAGTTTTTTGCATGTACAATTATCATTATTATGTATTTTACATTCTTTTTTTGCAGGTAAAAGTATCATCATTATGTATTTGACATTGTTTTTGCATGTAAAATTATCATCATTATGTATTTTACATTGTTTTATGCATGTAAAATTGTCATCATTATTTATTTTACATAGTTTTTTGCAGGTAAAACAATATTTGACATAGTTTTTTTTAATGTAAAACTATCATTATATTTCACATTGTTTTTGCATGTAAAACGGTCATCCTTATGTATTTTACATAGTTCTTTGCAGGTAAAATTATTTTTGACATAGTTTTTTGCAGTTAAAATTATCATCATTTTGTACTTTACATTCTTTTTTTGCAGGTAAACGTTTCATCATTATGTATTTCACATTGTTTTTTTTGCATGTAAAACTATCATCATTATGTATTTAATTTTTTTTGCATGTAAAACTATCTTCATTATGTATTTGACATAGTTTTTTGCATGTAAATCTATCTTCATTATGTATTTGACATAGTTTTTTGCATGTAAATCTATCTTCATTATGTATTTTACATTGTTTTTTTCATGTAAAACTATCATCATTATGTATTTTACGTTCTTTTTTTGCATGTAAAACTATCTTCATTATGTATTTTACATTGTTTTTTTCATATAAAACTACCATCATTATGTATTTCACATTGTTTTCTGCATGTAAAACGATCATTATATATTTTACATTGTTTTATGCATGTGACACGGTCATCATTATGTATTTTACATAGTTATTTGCAGGTAAAACAATATTTGACATAGTTTTTTTTAATGTAAAACTATCATCATTATGTATTTTACATTGTTTTTTGCACGTATAGGGGACGGTATAGCTCGGTTGGTAGAGCGGCCGTGCCAGCAACTTGAGGGTTGCAGGTTCGATCCCCGCTTCCGCCATCCTAGTCACTGCCGTTGTGTCCTTGGGCAAGACACTTTACCCACCTGCTCCCAGTGCCACCCACACTGGTTTAAATGTAACTTAGATATTGGGTTTCACAATGTAAAGCGCTTTGAGTCACTTGAGAAAAAGCGCTATATAAATGTAATTCACTTCACTTCACGTAAAATTATCATCATTATGCATTTTACAATTTTTTGCATGTACAATTATCATTATCATGTGTTTTACATAGTTTTTTGCATGTAAAACTATCATCATTATGTATTTTACATTCTTTTTTTGCATGTACAATTATCATCGTTATGTATTTTACAGTTTTTTGCATGTACCATTATCATTATTATGTATTTTACATTCTTTTTTTGCAGGTAAAAGTATCATCATTATGTATTTGACATTGTTTTTGCATGTAAAATTATCATCATTATGTATTTTACATTGTTTTATGCATGTAAAATTGTCATCATTATTTATTTTACATAGTTTTTTGCAGGTAAAACAATATTTGACATAGTTTTTTTTAATGTAAAACTATCATCAATATATTTCACATTGTTTTTGCATGTAAAACGGTCATCCTTATGTATTTTACATAGTTCTTTGCAGGTAAAATTATATTTGACATAGTTTTTTGCAGTTAAAATTATCATCATTTTGTACTTTACATTCTTTTTATGCAGGTAAACGTTTCATCATTATGTATTTCACATTGTTTTTTTTGCATGTAAAACTATCATCATTATGTATTTAATTTTTTTTGCATGTAAAACTATCATCATTATGTATTTGACATAGTTTTTTGCATGTAAATCTATCTTCATTATGTATTTTACACTGTTTTTTTCATGTAAAACTATCATCATTATGTATTTTACGTTCTTTTTTTGCATGTAAAACTATCTTCATTATGTATTTTACATTGTTTTTTTCATATAAAACTATCATCATTATGTATTTCACATTGTTTTCTGCATGTAAAACGATCATTATATATTTTACATTGTTTTATGCATGTGACACGGTCATCATTATGTATTTTACATAGTTATTTGCAGGTAAAACAATATTTGACATAGTTTTTTTAATGTAAAACTATCATCATTATGTATTTTACTTTTTTTTTGCAGGTAAAAGTATCATCATTATGTATTTCACATTGTTTTTGCATGTGAAACGGTCATCATTATGTATTATACATAGTTATTTGCATGTAAAATTATCATCATTATGTATTTTACATGGTTTTTGCATGTGAAACGGTCATCATTATGTATTTTACATAGTTTTTTGCATGTAAAACTATCATCATTATGTATTTCATTTTTTTTTTGCATGTAAAACTATCATTATTATGTATTTGACATTGTTTTTGCATGTAAAATTATCATGGTTACATATTTACATTGTTTTTTTGCATGTAAAACGATCATCATTATGTATTTTACATTGTTTTTTGCACGTAAAATTATCATCATTATGTATTTTACATGGTTTTTGCATGTGAAACGGTCATCATTATGTATTTTACATAGTTTTTTGCATGTAAAACTATCATCATTATGTATTTCATTTTTTTTTGCATGTAAAACTATCAATATTATGTATTTGACATTGTTTTTGCATGTAAAATTATCATGGTTACATATTTACATTGTTTTTTTGCATGTAAAACGATCATCATTATGTATTTTACATTGTTTATAGCACGTAAAATTATCATCATTATGTATTTTACATTGTTTTTGCATGTGAAACGGTCATCATTATGTATTTTACATAGTTTTTTGCATGTAAAACTATCATCATTATGTATTTCATTTTTTTTTGCATGTAAAACTATCATTATTATGTATTTGACATTGTTTTTGCATGTAAAATTATCATGGTTACATATTTACATTGTTTTTTTGCATGTAAAACGATCATCATTATGTATTTTACATTGTTTTTTTGCACGTAAAATTATCATCATTATGTATTTTACAGTTTTTTGCATGTACAATTATCATTATTATTTATTTTACATAGTTTTTTGCATGTAAAACTATCATCATTATGTATTTTACATTCTTTTTTGCAGGTAGAGTATCATCATTATGCATTTCACATTGTTTTTTGCATGCACAACTATTATCATTACATATTTACATTGTTGTTGCAGGTAAAGTATCATCATTATGTATTTCACATAGTTTTTTTGCATGTAAAATTATCAATAGTCTCTTTGAAATAGTTTTCACTGTGGAGCGGCTTCATTAGATGTACATTATTTAGATGTTGTCGGGCATTTGGAAACAGATTAGTGCAATAAAAAGTGAGTTATCATGTCATGAACTGGTCTTACGTGGAATATATTATACTTGACATGGCTGATCTCGATGCAGGTGTTCTCCGCCGCGGGTCGGTTCTGCAGCAGCGACTTGAACCTGGTGAAAGCAGACCGTGAGCTTTAACCCGGTTCCCCGGGTGAACCTTCCGCCACTTTACCTGGGCGAGGCTGTAAAAAGCAGCACTTTGTGTGCATAAAAGGGTTTGCCCTCCACCAGGAAGGTGACGTCCGACATCTCCTTGTTGTTGAGGAAGTGCGGGTCTGCAAGGGGCCAAGCACAACAGCACATTTCACACCTTAATAGACTAATCCAGGGGTCACCAACGCGGTGCCCGCGGGCACCAGGTCGCCCGTAAGGACCAGATGAGTAGCCCGCTGGCCTGTTCTAAAAATAGCTCAAATAGCAGCACTTACCAGTGAGCTGGTAAGTGAAAAATCCAAAAATCTATTTTTTAAATTGTATTTATTTACTAGCAAGCTGGTCTCGCTTTGCCCGACATTTTTAATTCTAAGAGAGACAAAACTCAAATAGAATTTGAAAAAAATCCAAGAAAATATTTTAAAGACTTGGTCTGCACTTGTTCAAATTAATTAATTATTTTTTTTACTTTGCTTCTTATAACTTTCAGAAAGACAATTTTAGAGAAAAAAATACAACCTTAAAAATGATTTTAGGATTTTTGTGGAAGGAATAGTCGCCAGAAAAAAGGGTTAGAAAAGGGTTTGAAAAAAAGGGAAACTTTTTTACTTGGAAAAATGATAGTTTGAATTTCCAGGATGAGTGGAATATGTTGAAGGTGGAATGGTTTGAATAGGTTGAAAAATGTGGAAATGGTGGAAGTTTGAAAAATGGTCAATTCATTTTGAATGGGAAAAATGTCCCGGAAAACCTGGAAGTCTGGGAATTTTTGGAATTTGTCAAGGGAAACCGTGCGATTCCCAAATAGGCTGAACAGTTTGAAGTTGGAACGGTTTGAATCGGATGAAAAATATGGAAGGAGTAGTCGACAAAAAAAAGGGTCAAAAAAGGGTTTGAAAAAAAGGGAATTCTTGGAAATTTTTTGAATTTGGAAAATGATAGTTGAATTTCCAGGATGAATGCAATGTTTTTAAGGCAAAATGGTTTGAATCAAATGAATATGTGGAAATGGTGGAATTTTGAAAAATGTCCCATTGATTTCAATGGGAATTTCATGGAAATTTGGCCTGTTCTAAAAATAGCTCAAATAGCAGCACTTACCAGTGAGCTGCCTCTATTTTTTAAATTGTATTTATTTACTAGCAAGCTGGTCTCGCTTTGCCTGACATTTTTAATTCTAAGAGAGACAAAACTCAAATAGAATTTGAAAAAATCCAAGAAAATATTTTAAAGACTTGGTCTTCACTTGTTCAAATTAATTAATTATTTTTTTTAACTTTGCTTCTTATAACTTTCAGAAAGACAATTTTAGAGAAAAAAATACAACCTTAAAAATGATTTTAGGATTTTTGTGGAAGGAATAGTCGCCAGAAAAAAGGGTCAGAAAAGGGTTTGAAAAAAAGGGAAACTTTTTTACTTGGAAAAATGATAGTTTGAATTTCCAGGATGAGTGGAATATGTTGAAGGTGGAATGGTTTGAATAGGTTGAAAAATGTGGAAATGGTGGAAGTTTGAAAAATGGTCAATTCATTTTGAATGGGAAAAATGTCCCGGAAAACCTGGAAATCTGGGAATTTTTGGAATTTGTCAAGGGAAACCGTGCGATTCCCAAATAGGCTGAACAGTTTGAAGTTGGAACGGTTTGAATCGGATGAAAAATATGGAAGGAGTAGTCGACAAAAAAAAGGGTCAAAAAAGGGTTTGAAAAAAAGGGAATTCTTGGAAATTTTTTGAATTTGGAAAATGATAGTTGAATTTCCAGGATGAATGCAATGTTTTTAAGGCAAAATGGTTTGAATCAAATGAATATGTGGAAATGGTGGAATTTTGAAAAATGTCCCATTGATTTCAATGGGAATTTCATGGAAATTTGGCCTGTTCTAAAAATAGCTCAAATAGCAGCACTTACCAGTGAGCTGCCTCTATTTTTTAAATTGTATTTATTTCCTAGCAAGCTGGTCTCGCTTTGCCTGACATTTTTAATTCTAAGAGAGACAAAACTCAAATAGAATTTGAAAATCCAAGAAAATATTTTAAAGACTTGGTCTTCACTTGTTCAAATTAATTAATTATTTTTTTTAACTTTGCTTCTTATAACTTTCAGAAAGACAATTTTAGAGAAAAAATACAACCTTAAAAATGATTTTAGGATTTTTTAACAAATATACCTTTTTACCTTTTAAATTCCTTCCTCTTCTTTCCTGACAAATTAAATCAATGATCAAGTACATTTATTTTTTTTTATTGTAAAGAATAATAAATACATTTTAATTTCATTCTTCATTTTAGCTTCTGTTTTTTCGACGAAGAATATTTGTGAAATATTTCTTCAAACTTATTATGATTAAAATACAAAAAAATTATTCTGGCAAATCTATAAAATCTGTAGAATCAAATTTAAATCTTATTTCAAAGTCTTTTGAAATTCTTTTAAAATTTTTGTTCTGGAAAATCTAGAAGAAATAATGATTTATCTTTGTTAGAAATATAGCTTGGTCCAATTTGTTGTATATTCTAACAAAGTGCAGATTGGATTTTAACCTATTTAAAACATGTCATCAAAATTCTAAAATTAATCTTAATCAGGAAAAATTACTAATGATGTTCCATAAATTCTTTTTTAAATTTTTTCAAAAAGATTCAAATTAGCTAGTTTTTCTCTTCTTTATTCGGTTCAAATTTAAAGAGTCGAAATTGACGATAAACTATGTTTCAAAATTTAATTTTAATTTTTTTCGTGTTTTCTCCTCTTTTAAACCGTCCAATTAAGTGTAAATATAATTAATTATTAATAATAACATACAGTTAAAGGTAAATTGAGCACATTGGCTATTTCTGGCAATTTATTTAAGTGTGTATCAAACTGGTAACCCTTCACATTAATCAGTACCCAAGAAGTAGCTCTTGGTTTCAAAAAGGTTGGTGACCCCTGGACTAATCATTCAAAATTAAAGAATGCCAAATGTGAACACTAGATGGGGCTGCAGCCCAGAGATGATGCTTTGGACTAAAAACCGAATGTATGATGGAGCAAATCCTTAGAAAATGTCAAAACTTGCAGTGTAATTTTGTCATCTTGACATTTCAGTTTCTACTTTTAGTCCCAACTTAAAAGCTTTAACATTTGAGACAAACACACATGGCGCTCTCCTGCGTCATCCCACACAAACATTTCATTATTGTCTTCTTTTTATTGACTCGCTTTTTAATTTTCATTGACTCGTATTTAACGTCTCACCTAAGCGAGAGCTCTGCTTCCTCTTCATCTCCGTCAGCTTGGGGATGGGGAAGGGCCCGTAGCACTGTGTGAAGATGACTGACAGCTGCTGGCTGATCACCTCGTTCTGTGGACACACACACACACACACACACACGCTATTAGCAGAATAATAAAATATAATAATAATTTAAAAAAAACAGTGATGTGCAGTGACCCACTTGACCCTGTAGGTGGCGCTGAGGTGAAAACGTATACGTTGTAACGCTCATTACTGCCACCTACAGTACCGGAGTGGAACAGTGTCGCCTTATGCTACAAAACCCCTAAACCAGTGAAGTTGGCACGTTGTGTAAATCAGTGGTCCCCAACCACCGGGCCACGGCCCGGTACCGGTCCGCGGACCGATTGGTACCGGGCCGCGCAAGAAATTAAATAAAAAAAATAAAATAATAATAATAATAATGTTTTTTTTAATTAAATCGACATAAAAAACACAATACATACATTATATATCAATATAGATCAATACAGTCTGCAGGGATACAGTCCGTGTGTATTTATTTCCTAGCAAGCTGGTCTCGCTTTGCCCGACATTTTTAATTCTAAGAGAGACAAAACTCAAATAGAATTTGAAAATCCAAGAAAATATTTTAAAGACTTGGTCTTCACTTGTTCAAATTAATTAATTATTTTTTTTTAACGTTGCTTCTTATAACTTTCAGAAAGACAATTTTAGAGAAAAAATACAACCTTAAAAATGATTTTAGGATTTTTTAACAAATATACCTTTTTACCTTTTAAATTCCTTCCTCTACTTTCCTGACAAATTAAGTCAATGTTCAAGTACATTTATTTTTTTTATTGTAAAGAATAATAAATACATTTTAATTTCATTCTTTATTTTAGCTTCTGTTTTTTCGACGAAGAATATTTGTGAAATATTTCTTCAAACTTATTATGATTAAAATACAAAAAAAATATTCTGGCAAATCTATAAAATCTGTACAATCAAATTTAAATCTTATTTCAAAGTCTTTTGAAATTCTTTTAAAATTTTTGTTCTGGAAAATCTAGAAGAAATAATGATTTGTCTTTGTTAGAAATATATATTAAATCGACATAAAAAACACAATATATACATTATATATCAATATAGATCAATACAGTCTGCAGGGATACAGTCCGTAAGCACACATGATTGTATTTCTTTATAAAAAAAAAATAAAAAAAAAATAAAAAAAATAAAAAAAACACCCCCACCACCCGGTCCGTGGGACAAATTTTCAAGTGTTGAATGGTCCCCAGGTACAAAAAGGTTGGGGACCACTGGTGTAAATGGTAAATAAAAAGAGAATACGATGATTTGCAAATCCTTTTCAACTTATATTCAAAGACAAGATACTTAATGTTCCAACTGGTAAAATGTGTTATTTTTTGCAAATATTAGCTCATTTGGAATTTGATGCCTGCTCAAATTCTCATCAAACACTTATTTGGAACATCCCACAGGTCAACAGGCAAATTGGGAACAGGTGGGTGCCATTATTGGGTATAAAAGCAGCTTCCATGAAATGCTCAGTCGTTCACAAACAAGGACGGGGCGAGGGTCACCACTTTGGGAACAAATGCGTGAGCAAATTGTTTAAGAACAACATTTCTCAACCAGCTATTGCAAGGAATTTAGGGATTTCACCATCTACGGTCCGTAATATCATCAAAAGGTTCAGAGAATCTGGATAAATCACTGCACGTAAGTGATGATATTACGGACCGTCGATCCCTCAGGCGGTACTGCATCAAAAAGCGACATCAGTGTGTAAAGGATATCACCACATGGGCTCAGGAACACTTCAGAAAACCACTGTCAGTAACTACAGTTGGTCGCTACATCTGTAAGTGCAAGTTAAAACTCTACTATGCAAAGCCAAAGCCATTTATCAACAACACCCAGAAATGCAGCTTCGCTGGGCCCGAGCTCATCTAAGATGGACTGATGCAAAGTGGAAAAAGTGTTCTGTGATCTGACGAGTCCACATTTCAAATTGGTTTTGGAGACTGTGGACGTCGTGTCCTCCGGACCAAAGAGGAAAAGAACCATCCGGATTGTTCTAGGCGCAAAGTTCAAAAGTTTGAAGTTGGAACGGTTTGAATGGGAGGAAAAATGTGGAAGGAATAGTCGCCAGAAAAAAGGGTCAGAAAAGGGTTTGAAAAAAAGGGAAACTTTTTTACTTGGAAAAATGATAGTTTGAATTTCCAGGATGAGTGGAATATGTTGAAGGTGGAATGGTTTGAATAGGTTGAAAAATGTGGAAATGGTGGAAGTTTGAAAAATGGTCAATTCATTTTGAATGGGAAAAATGTCCCGGAAAACCTGGAAATCTGGGAATTTTTGGAATTTGTCAAGGGAAACCGTGCGATTCCCAAATAGGCTGAACATTTTGAAGTTGGAACGGTTTGAATCGGATGAAAAATATGGAAGGAGTAGTCGACAAAAAAAAAGGGTCAAAAAAGGGTTTGAAAAAAAGGGAATTCTTGGAAATGTTTTTAATTTGGAAAATGATAGTTGAATTTCCAGGATGAATGCAATGTTTTTAAGGCAAAATGGTTTGAATCAAATGAATATGTGGAAATGGTGGAATTTTGAAAAATGTCCCATTGATTTCAATGGGAATTTCATGGAAATTAAGGGAATTTAGAGAAAAGCAGGAACGTTTTGAAAAATGGGAGGAATGTTTGGACGGTGGAACGGTTGAAAAATGTGGAAGGAGTAGTCCCCAGATAAAAGGGTTAAAAAAGGGTTGGAAAAACAGAATTCTTGGAAAAAAAATTTAACTTGTAAAAATTATAGTTTGACTTTCCAGGATGAGTGGAATATGTTGATGGTGGAATGGTTTGAATCGGTTGAAAAATGTGCAAATGGTGGATGTTTGAAAAAGGGACAGTTCATTTTGAATGGGAAAAATGTCCCGGAAAACTTGGAATTCTGGGAAATCTGGGAAATTCTGGAATTTGTGAAGGGAAAGCCCGCAATTCCCGAATAGGCTGAACAGTTTAAAGTTGGAACGGTTTGAATCGGATGAAAAATGTGGAAGGAGTAGTCGCCAGAAAAAAGGGTCACAAAAGGGTTTGAAAAAAAGGGAATTCTGGGAATTCCTGGAAATTTTCTTGAACTTGGAAAAATGACAGTTTGAATTTCCAGGATGAGTGGAATATGTTGAAGGTGGGATGGTTTGAATCGGTTGAAAAATATGGAAATGGTGGAAGTTTGAAAAATGGTCAGTTCATTTTGAATGGGAAAATGTTCCGGAAAACCTGGAATTCTGGGAAATCTGAGAAATTTTGGAGTTTGTCAAGGGAAAACCCGCAATTCACAAATAGGCTGAACAGGTTGAAGTTGGAACGGTTTAAATCCGATGAAAAATGTGGAAATAGAAGTCGCCAGAAAACAGGGTCAAAAAAGGGTTTGAAAAAAAGGGAATTCTGAGAATTCCTGTAATTTCTTTGAACTTGAAAAAATGATAATTTGAATTTCCAGAATGAGTGGAATATGTTGATGGTGGAATGGTTTGAATACGTTGAAAAATGTGCAAATGGTGGAAGTTTGAAAAATGGTCAATTTATTTTGAATGGGAAAAATGTCCTGGAAAACCTGGAATTCTGGGATATCTGGGAATTTCTGGAGTTTTTCAAGGGAAAGCCCGCAATTCCTGAATAGGCTGAACAGTTTGAAGTTGGAATGGTTTGAATGGGATGAAAAATGTGGAAGGAATAGTCGCCAGAAAAAAGGGTCACAAAAGGGTTTGAAATAAAAGGAATTCTGGGAATTCCTGGAATTTTTTTGTTTTTTTACTTGGAAAAATTATAGGTTGAATTTCCAGGATGAGTAGAATATGTTGAAGGTGGAATGGTTTGAATAGGTTGAAAAATGTGGAAATGGTGGAAGTTTGAAAAATGGTCAATTCATTTTGAATGGGAAAAATGTCTGGAATTCTGGGAAATCTGGCAAATTTTTGGAATTTGTCAAGTGAATCCCTGCGATTCCTGAATAGGCTGAACAGTTTGAAGTTGGAACGGTTTGAATCCGATGAAAAATGTGGAAGGAGTAGTTGCCAGAAAAAAGGGTCACAAAAGGGTTTGAAAAAAAGGGAATTCCTGGAAATTTTCTTGAACTTGGAAAAATGATAGTTTGAATGTCCAGGATGAGTGGAATATGTTGAAGGTGGAATGGTTTGAATAGGTTGAAAAATGTGGGAATGGTCGAAGTTTGAAAAATGGTCAATTCATTTTGAATGGGAGAAATGTCCCGGAAAACCTGGAATTCTGGGAAATAGGGGACATTTTGGAGTTTGTCAAGGGAAAACCCGCGATTCCCAAATAGGCTGAACAGTTTGAAGTTGGAATGGTTTGAATCCGATGAAAAATGTGGAAGTAGTAGTCGCCAGAAAAAAAGGGAATTCTGGGAATTCCTGGAATTTTTTTTAACTTGGAAAAATTATAGTTTGAATTCCCAGGATGAGTGGAATATGTTGATGGTGGAATGGTTTGAATAGGTTGAAAAATGTGGAAGTTTGAAAAATGGTCAATTCATTTTGAATGGGAAAAATGTCCCGGAAAACCTGGAATTCTGGAAAATCTGTGAATTTTTGGAATTTGTGAAGGGAAAACCCACAATTCCCAAATAGGCTGAACAGTTTGAAGTTGGAACATTTTGAATCCGATGAAAAATGTGGAAGGAGTAGTCGCCAAAAAAAAGGGTCACAAAAAGATTTGAAAAAAAGGGAATTCTTAGAATTCCTGGAATTTTTTTGAACTTGGAAAAATGACAGTTTAAATTTCCAGGATGAGTGGAATATATTGATGGTGAAATGGTTTGAATACGTTGAAAAATGTGGAAGTTTGAAAAATGGTCAATTCATTTTGAATGGGAAAAATGTCCCGGAAAACCTGGAATTCTGGGAAATCTGGGAAATTCTGGAATTTGTGAAGGGAAAGCCCGCAATTCCCGAATAGGCTGAACAGTTTAAAGTTGGAACGGTTTGAATCGGATGAAAAATGTGGAAGGAGTAGTCGCCAGAAAAAAGGGTCACAAAAGGGTTTGAAAAAAAGGGAATTCTGGGAATTCCTGGAAATTTTCTTGAACTTGGAAAAATGACAGTTTGAATTTCCAGGATGAGTGGAATATGTTGAAGGTGGGATGGTTTGAATCGGTTGAAAAATATGGAAATGGTGGAAGTTTGAAAAATGGTCAGTTCATTTTGAATGGGAAAATGTCCCGGAAAACCTGGAATTCTGGGAAATCTGAGAAATTTTGGAGTTTGTCAAGGGAAAACCCGCAATTCACAAATAGGCTGAACAGGTTGAAGTTGGAACGGTTTAAATCCGATGAAAAATGTGGAAATAGAAGTCGCCAGAAAACAGGGTCAAAAAAGGGTTTGAAAAAAAGGGAATTCTGAGAATTCCTGTAATTTCTTTGAACTTGAAAAAATGATAATTTGAATTTCCAGAATGAGTGGAATATGTTGATGGTGGAACGGTTTGAATACGTTGAAAAATGTGCAAATGGTGGAAGTTTGAAAAATGGTCAATTTATTTTGAATGGGAAAAATGTCCTGGAAAACCTGGAATTCTGGGATATCTGGGAATTTCTGGAGTTTTTCAAGGGAAAGCCCGCAATTCCTGAATAGGCTGAACAGTTTGAAGTTGGAATGGTTTGAATGGGATGAAAAATGTGGAAGGAATAGTCGCCAGAAAAAAGGGTCACAAAAGGGTTTGAAAAAAAAGGAATTCTGGGAATTCCTGGAATTTTTTTTGTTTTTTTACTTGGAAAAATTATAGGTTGAATTTCCAGGATGAGTAGAATATGTTGAAGGTGGAATGGTTTGAATAGGTTGAAAAATGTGGAAATGGTGGAAGTTTGAAAAATGGTCAATTCATTTTGAATGGGAAAAATGTCTGGAATTCTGGGAAATCTGGCGAATTTTTGGAATTTGTCAAGGGAATCCCTGCGATTCCTGAATAGGCTGAACAGTTTGAAGTTGGAACGGTTTGAATCCGATGAAAAATGTGGAAGGAGTAGTTGCCAGAAAAAAGGGTCACAAAAGGGTTTGAAAAAAAAGGAATTCCTGGAAATTTTCTTGAACTTGGAAAAATGATAGTTTGAATGTCCAGGATGAGTGGAATATGTTGAAGGTGGAATGGTTTGAATAGGTTGAAAAATGTGGGAATGGTCGAAGTTTGAAAAATGGTCAATTCATTTTGAATGGGAGAAATGTCCCGGAAAACCTGGAATTCTGGGAAATAGGGGAAATTTTGGAGTTTGTCAAGGGAAAACCCGCGATTCCCAAATAGGCTGAAGAGTTTGAAGTTGGAATGGTTTGAATCCGATGAAAAATGTGGAAGTAGTAGTCGCCAGAAAACAGGGTCAAAAAAGTGTTTGAAAAAAAGGGAATTCTGGGAATTCCTGGAATTTTTTTTAACTTGGAAAAATTATAGTTTGAATTTCCAGGATGAGTGGAATATGTTGATGGTGGAATGATTTGAATAGGTTGAAAAATGTGGAAGTTTGAAAAATGGTCAATTCATTTTGAATGGGAAAAATGTCCCGGAAAACCTGGAATTCTGGAAAATCTGTGAATTTTTGGAATTTGTGAAGGGAAAACCCACAATTCCCAAATAGGCTGAACAGTTTGAAGTTGGAACATTTTGAATCCGATGAAAAATGTGGAAGGAGTAGTCGCCAAAAAAAAGGGTCACAAAAAGATTTGAAAAAAAGGGAATTCTTAGAATTCCTGGAATTTTTTTGAACTTGGAAAAATGACAGTTTCAATTTCCAGGATGAGTGGAATATGTTGATGGTGGAATGGTTTGAATACGTTGAAAAATGTGGAAGTTTGAAAAATGGTCAATTCATTTTGAATGGGAAAAATGTCCCGGAAAACCTGGAATTCTGGGAAATCTGGGAATTTCTGGAGTTTTTCAAGGGAAAGCCCGCAATTCCTGAATAGGCTGAACAGTTTGAAGTTGGAATGGTTTGAATGGGATGAAAAATGTGGAAGGAATAGTCGCCAGAAAACAGGGTCAAAAAAACGTTTGAAAAAAAGGGAATTCTGGGAATTCCTGGAATTTTTTTGAACTTGGAAAAATGACAGTTTGAATTTCCAGGATGAGTGGAATATGTTGAAGGTGGAATGGTTTGAATAGGTTGAAACATGTGGAAGTTTGAAAAATGGTCAATTCATTTTGAATGGGAAAAATGTCCCGGAAAACCTGGAATTCTGGGAAATCTGGGAATTTCTGGAGTTTTTCAAGGGAAAGCCCGCAATTCCTGAATAGGCTGAACAGTTTGAAGTTGGAATGGTTTGAATGGGATGAAAAATGTGGAAGGAATAGTCGCCAGAAAACAGGGTCAAAAAAACGTTTGAAAAAAAAGGGAATTCTGGGAATTCCTGGAATTTTTTTGAACTTGGAAAAATGACAGTTTGAATTTCCAGGATGAGTGGAATATGTTGAAGGTGGAATGGTTTGAATAGGTTGAAACATGTGGAAGTTTGAAAAATGGTCAATTCATTTTGAATGGGAAAAATGTCCCGGAAAACCTGGAATTCTGGGAAATCTGGGAATTTCTGGAGTTTTTCAAGGGAAAGCCCGCAATTCCTGAATAGGCTGAACAGTTTGAAGTTGGAATGGTTTGAATGGGATGAAAAATGTGGAAGGAATAGTCGCCAGAAAACAGGGTCAAAAAAGCGTTTGAAAAAAAGGGAATTTGTTGTAACATTTTTAATTGAGAAATGGTATTAAGGAATTTCGGGGGAAACCGGGAAATTTTCCAGTTCAAAAAACAACTTAGTTTTTTATCCTGATTAAGAGGAATGTTTGGACGGTGGAACGGTTGAAAATTGTGGAAGGAATAGTCGCCAGAAAAAAGGGTTTGAAAAAAAGGGAATTCTGTGAATTTCTGGAATGTTTTTGAACTTGGAAAAATTATAGTTTGAATTTCCAGGATGAGTGGAATATGTTGAAGGTAGAATGGTTTAAATCGGTTGAAAAATGTGGAAATGGTGGAAGTTTGAAAAATGGCCAATTCATTTTGAATGGGAAAAATGTCCCAGAAAACCTGGAATTCTGGAAAATCTGGGATTTTTTTTAAGGGAAAGCCCACAATTCCTGAATAGGCTGAAAATTTGGAAGTTAGAATGGTTTGAATGTGGGAAATTGTGGAACTTTGAAAAATGTCCCATTCATTTCAATGGGAATTTCATGCAAATTTGGTAATTTCAGGAAAAGCGGGAATTTTTTTAGAAAGTGTTAAAAGACTTGAATGTTCTGAATGAGTTGAAATGGTTGGTGTTGGAATTTTTCAAATCGGTCAAGAAACGTTGAAGTAGTAACATTTTTAATTGAGAAATAGTATTAAAGAATTCCAGGAATTTCGGGAAAACCGGGAATTTTTCAAGTTAAAAAAAAACCTACTGTTTTTTATCCTGATTAAGAGGAATGTTTGGACGGTGGAACGGTTGAAAAATGTGGAAGGAATAGTCGCCAGAAAAAAGGGTTTGAAAAAAAGGGAATTCTGGGAATTCCTGGAATTTTTTTGAACTTGGAAAAATGACAGTTTGCATTTCCAGGATGAGTGGAATATGTTGAAGGTGGAATGGTTTGAATAGGTTGAAACATGTGGAAGTTTGAAAAATGGTCAATTCATTTTGAATGGGAAAAATGTCCCGGAAAACCTGGAATTCTGGAAAATCTGGGAATTTGTCAAGGGAAAGCCCGCGATTCCTGAATAGGCTGAACATGCTTTGGAGCGTTCACACAACTAGGACTGCGTATGGAATGGATCTGTTGTTGACTGATGCTAATTATGCTAACGAGGACAGGAGCGCCGCCAGACTAATGCTAATGGGATCGCTCGCGTATCGCCCGCCGACGAGAGGCCGCTTTGAGTCGGGGGGTTCCGCGCTCGCCAGGTGTGAGCCCACCTTGCAGGAGCGGAGGATCTGGAACATGAGCGGCAGGCCGAGCGTGATCAGCTCCTCCGTGTACTCGTCCTCCTGGATGCAGCTGAAGTCCTTGAGCAGACCCTGGATCAGCGGGCGGCGGTGCTGGGTGAAGCTGGTCCTCAGGGACTCCAGCCAGGTGTGCAGCGTCCAGGGAACACCTGGGAGCAACACGGCCATCGTCAACACACACGCACGTCAACACACACACACACACACGTCAACACACACATGCAGGCGGCGTCTGAGCACTTTGAAGGCCGGCCATGTTTGCATCACTTGATGGCGTTGGAAAGCGGCGGTGTTATTGGAGAATGTACTGTAACGTGAATATGATGGCAAGCAAGCGTCAAATATATTTTTTGCGATGATCATGCAGCTCACAGCCACCAGGGGGCCCGGTTTCCTATGATAAGCTGTGGATGCGTCAGGCCACAGGTGTCAAACTCAAGGCCCCGGGGCCAAATCTGGCCCGCCACATTATTTTATGTGGCCCGCAAAAGCTTGGAAATAATATGCGTGAATAAAATGCTTCATCTTTTATTACTAAATACATTTATTTCACTTTTTGACATTCAACATCATGTACTGCATGCAATTGCACCGCTTTTAAAAATCAATATTATCAAAATCAAAATATTATATTATCATGTATTCCAAAAATATTTTTTTGTTAAAATGAAGATAAATACTATACTTAAACATCTGTTTGATGTATGATTTCAAAACAAATTAAAGCTGCAAGCAGCGATGGAAAGGAACCGACTTTGAAGGCTCATAAAATCCAAACCGGAGCAGTAATTAAAACTCTTTCGTCAACTTTTAATCAGAAGGGTTCAATCTCTCTCCTGTGCTAGTTTGAAGCCGACACGACAAACGCGCTCAGAGGAGATAATTTTTTTTCAAAGGTGACCGGTTTTAACAAAACTTTTGTTTTGAAGGGGGAATTGCAAACTTCCTGTTGATTTTTGCAGGGGGTTGTCAATACATGAAATGTAGGTCTAAGTGAGACCTACATAGATGTTTTTGTTTCATGTCTCTATGACATTCCTACTGGAAGTTACAGGCAGTTTTGTCTGTGTTTTCTTCCTAGGAGCAGTTTTGTCTGTGTTTTATTCCTAGGGGGCACTAGAGCGCAATTTTGAGTTTCGGGGTTCGTTTTTTTTTTTATTAGATCGCAATTTTCGCCAGTCCTGATGTGTGTCTAGTTTGGTGAGTTTTGAAGCATGTTAAGGGGGTCAAATTATAGCTCAAAGAGGCAAAAGAGACTGTTTTTAGTAAACTTTTGTTCTGAAGGGGGAATTTACAACTTCCTGTTGGTTTTTGCTGAAGGATGTCAATGTATGAAATCTAGGTCTAAGTCAGACCTTTATAGAGGTTTTTGTTTCATGTCTCTACAACATTCTTACCGGAAGTTACAAGCAGTTTTGTCTGTGGTTTTTCCTAGGGGGCGCTAGAGCGAAATTTTGAGTTTTGGGGTTTGTTTTTTTTATTAGATTGCAATTTTCGCCAGTTCTGATGTGTGTGTCAAATATGGTGAGTTTTGAAGCATGTTAAGGGGGTCAAATTACAGCTCAAAGAGGCGGCCGGTATAATCATAAAGAAAGAAAGAATAAAACGCACAAAATACAATAGGGTCCTCTGTCCCAAAGGGACATTGCGGTCCCTAATTATCAATGAAATTGACAATAGATTTCCGGTTAAATTCCACCGACTGAGTTTTTTTTTTTTACCGTAAAATCTACTTTGGTACTGTTTTTTTTTCATTTACAGTAAGACACTAAAACATTAAAAAACAATAAAACAAGATTTTACAGTAAAAAAACAACAACCTGGCAGCTCTGTTGCTTCAATTTTACAGCTAAAAACCATGGTATTGTTTCTCCATTCCATTCAATTTCTTCAATTTTTTTATATGCTGTAAAAAAACCCCACTTCTTTTACGGTAAAATTCTGTTGAATTTCCAGCGGGAATTTTTTGGAAAATGTTAAAAGACTTGAATGTTCTGAATGAGTTGAAATGGTTGGTGTCGGAATTTTTCAAATCGGCCGAGAAACGTTGAAGTAGTAACATTTTTAATTGAGAAATGGTATTAAGGAATTTCGGGGAAAACCGGGAATTTTTCCAGTTCAAAAAACAACTTTGTTTTTTATCCTGATTAAGAGGAATGTTTGGACGGTGGAACGGTTGAAGTGGGTTGAAAAATGTGGAAGGAGTAGTTGCCAGAAAAAAGGGAATTCTGGGAATTCCTGGAATTTTTTGGAACTTGGAAAAATGAAAGTTTGAATTTCCAGGATGAGTGGAATATGTCGAAGGTGGAATGGTTTGAATAGGTGGAAAAATTTCCCAGAAAACCTGGAATTCTGGAAAATCTGGGAATTTTTCCAGAGAAATCCCACAATTCCTGAATAGGCTGAAAAGTTTGAAGTTGGAACGGTTTGAATCGCATGAAAAATGTGGGAATTGTGGAACTTTGAAAAATGTCCCATTCATTTCAATGGGAATTTCATGGAAATTTGGTAATTTCAGGAAAAGCGGGAATTTTTTTACAAAGTATTAAAAGACTTGAATGTTCTGAACGAGTTGAAATGGTTGGTGTTGGAATTTTTCAAATCGGCCGAGAAACGAAGTTGTAACATTTTTAATTGAGAAATGGTATTAAGGAATTTTGGGGGAAACCGGGAAATTTTCCAGTTCAAAAAACAACTTAGTTTTTTATCCTGATTAAGAGGAATGTTTGGACGGTGGAACGGTTGAAAATTGTGGAAGGAATAGTCGCCAGAAAAAAGGGTTTGAAAAAAAGGGAATTCTGTGAATTTCTGGAATGTTTTTGAACTTGGAAAAATTATAGTTTGAATTTCCAGGATGAGTGGAATATGTTGAAGGTAGAATGGTTTAAATCGGTTGAAAAATGTGGAAATGGTGGAAGTTTGAAAAATGGCCAATTCATTTTGAATGAGAAAAATGTCCCAGAAAACCTGGAATTCTGGAAAATCTGGGATTTTTTTTAAGGGAAAGCCCACAATTCCTGAATAGGCTGAACATTTTGAAGTTAGAATGGTTTGAATGTGGGAAATTGTGGAACTTTGAAAAATGTCCCATTCATTTCAATGGGAATTTCATGCAAATTTGGTAATTTCAGGAAAAGCGGGATTTTTTTTAGAAAGTGTTAAAAGACTTGAATGTTCTGAATGAGTTGAAATGGTTGGTGTTGGAATTTTTCAAATCCGTCAAGAAACGTTGAAGTAGTAACATTTTTAATTGAGAAATGGTATTAAAGAATTCCAGGAATTTCGGTAAAACCGGGAATTTTTCCAGTTAAAAAAAAACTACTGTTTTTTATCCTGATTAAGAGGAATGTTTGGACGGTGGAACGGTTGAAAAATGTGGAAGGAATAGTCCCCAGAAAAAAGGGTTTGAAAAAAAGGGAATTCTGTGAATTTCTGGAATTTTTTTGAACTTGGAAAAATTATGGTTTGAATTTCCAAGATGAGTGGAATATGTTGAAGGTAGAATGGTTTAAATCGGTTGAAAAACGTGGAAATGGTGGAAGTTTGAAAAATGGCCAATTCATTTTGAATGAGAAAAATGTCCCAGAAAACCTGAAATTCTGGAAAATATGGGATTTTTTTTAAGGGAAAGCCCACAATTCCTGAATAGGCTGAAAATTTTGAAGTTAGAATGGTTTGAATGTGGGAAATTGTGGAACTTTGAAAAATGTCCCATTCATTTCAATGGGAATTTCATGCAAATTTGGTAATTTCAGGAAAAGCGGGAATTTTTTTAGAAAGTGTTAAAAGACTTGAATGTTCTGAATGACTTGAAATGGTTGGTGTTGGAATTTTTCAAATCGGTCAAGAAACGTTGAAGTAGTAACATTTTTAATTGAGAAATTGTATTAAAGAATTCCAGGAATTTCGGGAAAACCGGGAATTTTTCCAGTTAAAAAAAAACTACTGTTTTTTATCCTGATTAAGAGGAATGTTTGGACGGTGGAACGGTTGAAAAATGTGGAAGGAATAGTCGCCAGAAAAAAGGGTTTGAAAAAAAGGGAATTCTGTGAATTTCTGGAATTTTTTTGAACTTGGAAAATTTATAGTTTGAATTTAAATTTAAATCGGTTGAAAAATGTGGAAATGGTGGAAGTTTGAAAAATGGCCAATTCATTTTGAATGAGAAAAATGTCCCAGAAAACCTGAAATTCTGGAAAATAGGGGATTTTTTTTTAAGGGAAAGCCCACAATTCCTGAATAGGCTGAACATTTTGAAGTTAGAATGGTTTGAATGTGGGAAATTGTGGAACTTTGAAAAATGTCCCATTCATTTCAATGGGAGAAATGGTATTAAAGAATTCCAGGAATTTCGGGAAAACCGGGAATTTTTCCAGTTAAAAAAAAACCTGTTGTTTTTTATCCTGATTAAGAGGAATGTTTGGACGGTGGAACGGTTGAAGTGGGTTGAAAAATGTGGAAGGAATAGTCGTCAGAAAAAAGGGAATTCCTGGAATTTTTTTGAACTTGGAAAAATAAAAGTTTGAATTTCCAGGATGAGTGGAATATGTTGAAGGTGGAATGGTTTGAATAGGTTAAAAAATGTGGAAATGGTGCAAGTTTGACAAATGGCTGATTTTGAATGGGAAAAATGTCTGGGAAAACCTGGAATTCTGGGACATTTGGGAATTTTATGAATTTATTCCTGAATATGTCGGGTGGTTTTTTTTTAATACCGTAAAATCAACTTTTGGTAATGTTTTTTCTATATACAGTAAGACACTAAAACATTGAAAAACTGAAAAACTTAAAAAAAAACAAAAAACCTGGCAGCTCTTTTGCATGAATTTTACCACTAAAAACAGTGGTATGGTTTCTCCATTCCATTCCATCTATTCCATGTTTTTATATGCTGTAAAAAAAAAAAAAAAAAATACACTTATTTTACTGTAAAATTCTGGTGACTGAGCTGCCAGTTTTTAAAGTAACACTTAATTTTTATTTTTTTTTGCAGCTTATGTAAAAAAAAAATATTGTTAATTTATTATTGTATATTCATATATTACTCATTGTTAAATACGGCCCTCTGAGGGCAACCATAACTGCCATGTGGCCCTCAGTTAAAACCAGTTTGACACCCCTGCCTTAGGCAGTTACTATGCTTGCTATGATAGGCTGTGATGCGTGAGGCAGTTACTATGCTTGCTATGATAGGCTGTGATGCGTTAGGCAGTTACAATGGCGCATGCTGGCCACGGCTGATGGTGCGAGTCTGACCTAAGCTGCGGATGTCTATGGTGATGTCCACATGGCCGTGCTCGGCACTATGGTACATGGCCTCTCTCAGGGCCCGCAGCTTGGCCTTTCCTGTTCGTAGCGTCCCGCCGCCGCCGCCGCCGTTGGCCTGCGGTGCCGTGCTCTTCTCCCTGGGCGTGGAACCCTCAGCCAGGATCTCCTCCAGCGACAGGACGTCGCCCTTCTCCTTCTCGGACTGGGACAGGAGCTTGCGGAATACGTTCCTGCAGGAAGACGACAAGAGGCTTGATCACGACATCCGATAAGCCTCAACGTGAATGAGAAATGCTGCAATGTTGCAGGATCACAAACAAACGCAAAAGAAGAAAAATGCTGCAGGTTCAAACAAAACGAATGTTTAGGAGGTCAGTCAGGCCACTAGGGGCACCAGATCTAAAGAGATGTTTGTCTTTGAAGCTTTTTCTGAATAGGCTGAACGAAATTGTACATTTTTCTTTATGTCTTTGTCGTGATATTGCTGGTTTTACAAACATGTTCGGCAGCGCACACACACAGAGTACTTACAAGCAGACACAGTGTGTAGACAGAAAAGGGAGAACGGCTTAAAAAGTAAAGATAAAGGTGAAGTTATAACACTGAAACACCCTCCGCAGTCGGAAGTGTTTTAGCTACTTCTTAATATACCAGCGCAGTGGCTAGTGGTTAGAGTGTCCGCCCTGAGATCGGTAGGTCGTGAGTTCAAACCCCGGCCGAGTCATACCAAAAACTATAAAAAATAAAGCTGCAAGCAGCGATGGACGGGACCGACTTTGACGGCACATAAAATCCAAACCGGAGCAGTAATTAAAACTCTTTGGTCAACTTTTAATCAGAAGGCTTCAATCGCTCTCCTGTGCTAGTTTGAAGCCGACACGACAAACGCGCTCAGAGGAGATAATTTTTTGAAAAAAAGGTGAGCGGTTTTTACAAAACTTTTGTTTTGAAGGGGGAATTGCAAACTTCCTGTAGATTTTTGCTGGGGGTTGTCAATATATGAAATGTAGGTCTAAGTGAGACCTACATAGAGGTTTTTGTTTCATGTCTCTATGAAATTCCTACTGGAAGTTACAGGCAGTTTTGTCTGTGTTTTCTTGCTACGAGCAGTTTTGTCTGTGTTTTCTTCCTAGGGGGTGCTAGAGCGCAATTTTGAGTTTTGGGGTTGGGTTTTTTTATTAGATCGCAATTTTTGCCAGTCCTGATGTGTGTGTCCAGTTTGGTGAGTTTTGAAGCATGTTAAGGGGGTCAAATTACAGCTCAAAGAGGCAAAGGTGACTGTTTTTACAAAACGTTTGTTTTGAAGGGGGAATTGCAAACTTCCTGTTGATTTTTGCTGGGGGTTGTCAGTGTATGAAATATAGGTCTAAGTGAGACCTACATAGAGCTTTTTGTTTCATGTCTCTACGACATTCCTACTGGAAGTTACAGACAGTTTTGTCTGTTTTCTTCCTAGGAGCAGTTTTGTCTGTGTTTTCTTACTAGGGGGCGCTAGAGCGCAATTTTGAGTTTTGGGGTTGGGTTTTTTTTTATTAGATCACAATTTTTGCCAGTCCTGATGTGTGTGTCCAGTTTGGTGAGTTTTGAAGCATGTTAAGGGGGTCAAATTACAGCTCAAAGAGGCAAAAGTGACTGTTTTTACAAAACTTTTGTTTTGAAGGGGAAATTGCAAACTTCCTGTTGATTTTTGCTGGGGGTTGTCAGTGTATGAAATATAGGTCTAAGTGAGACCTACATAGAGCTTTTTGTTTCATGTCTCTACGACATTCCTACTGGAAGTTACAGACAGTTTTGTCTGTTTTCTTCCTAGGAGCAGTTTTGTCTGTTTTCTTCCTAGGGGGCGCTAGAGCGCAATTTTGAGTTTTGGGGTTGGGTTTTTTTTTTATTAGATCGCAATTTTTGCCAGTCCTGATGTGTGTGTCCAGTTTGGTGAGTTTTGAAGCATGTTAAGGGGGTCAAATTACAGCTCAAAGAGGCAAAAGTGACTGTTTTTACAAAACTTTTGTTTTGAAGGGGGAATTGCAAACTTCCTGTTGATTTTTGCTGGGGGTTGTCAGTGTATGAAATATAGGTCTAAGTGAGACCTACATAGAGCTTTTTGTTTCATGTCTCTACGACATTCCTAGTGGGAGTTACAGGCAGTTTTGTCTGTATTTTCTTCCTAAGGGGGCGCTAGAGCGCAATTTTGAGTTTTGGGGCTAGGTTTTTTGATTAGATCGCAATTTTCGCCAGTCCTGATGTGTGTGTTAAATATGGTGAGTTTTGAAGCATGTTAAGGGGGTTAAATTATAGCTCAAAGAGGCAAAAGTGACTGTTTTTACAAAACTTTTCTTTTGAAGGGGGAATTGCAAACTTCCTGTTGATTTTTGCTGAAGGATGTCAGTGTATGAATCGTAGGTCTAAGTGAGACCTACATAGAGGTTTTTGTTTCATGTCTCTTCGACATTCCTAGTGGGAGTTACAGGCAGTTTTGTCTTTATTTTCTTCCTAAGGGGGCGCTAGAGCGTAATTTTGAGTTTTGGGGCTAGGTTTTTTTGATTAGATCGCAATTTTAGCCAGTCCTGATGTGTGTGTCAAATATGGTGAGTTTTGAAGCATGTTAAGGGGGTCAAATTACAGCTCAAAGAGGCGGCGGTATAATAAAGAATAATAAAACGCACAAAATACAATAGGGTCCTCTGTCCCAAAGGGACATTCGGTCCCTAAAAATGGGAGCCATTACCTCCCTGCTTGGCACTCAGCATCAAGGGTTGGAATTGGGGGTTGAATCACCAAAAATGATTCCGGGGCGCGGCCACCGCCGTTGCTCACTGCTCCCCTCACCTCCCAGGGGGTGATCAAGGGTGATGGGTCAAATGCAGAGGATAATTCGCCACGCCTAGTGTGTGAATGTGTGTGACAATCATTGCTATTTTAACTTTAAATCACTAATCCTCGCCTCCATGGCGACAAATAAAGTATGTTTCTTACAAGTAGCATTATCACTGGAGGACGAGGAATAGCTAAACATGCTTCACTACACACAGGAGGATACTATAGCTCACCGGCGTCACAATGTAAACAAACGCCACGGGTGGATCTACACCTGACATCCACTGTAATGATACCAAGTACAGGAGCGTATCCAGTCGACACTACTATGATATTTTTTATCGTCACAAAATCTTTTTTTAAATTCGTATTATATTAATAAACTCAGGAAATACGTCCCAGGACATGTGAAATTATGACCAATGTATGATCCTGTAACTACTTGGTATCGGATCGATACCTAAATGTGTGGTATCATCCAAAACTAATGTAAAGTATCAAAGAAGAGCAGAATAAGTGATTATTACATTTTAACAGAAGTGTAGATAGAACATGTTGAAACAGGAAATAAAGCAGATATTAACAGTAAATGAACAAGTAGATTAATAATCATTTTTTACAGTTTGTCCTTTTTAACGTAGACAAAATAATAGGTGTATAAATGACACAATATGTTACTGCAAAGACTAATTAGGAGTCTTTGTTTGTTTACTTACTACTAAAAGACAAGTTGTCTAGTATGTTCACTATTTTATTTAAGGACTAAATGACAATAATAAACATATGTTGCATGTGTCCTAAGATTTTTTGTTAAAATAAAGCCAATAATGACATTTTTTTGTGGTCCCCTTTATTTAGAAAAGTATTAAAAAGTACCGAAATACACAAATATTGGTATAAAGACAACCCGAGTTCTAACTAATGAAAGCGGGGCAGTAAGTTGACAACGTGTGTCTACTTTAGGGCTGCAACTAACGATTAATTTGATAATCGATTAATCTGTCGATTATTACTTCGATTAATCGACTAATAATCGGATAAAAGAGACCAACTACATTTCTATCCTATCCAGTATTTTATTGAAAGAAAAAGACAGCATACTGGCACCATACTTATTTTGATTATTGTTTCTCAGCTGTTTGAAAATGTTGCAGTTTATAAATAAAGGTTTATTAAAAAAAAAAAAAAAAAAAAAAAAATCTCTGCACATGCGCATAGTATAGATCCAACGAATCGATGACTAAATTAATCGGCAACTATTTTAATAATCGATTTTAATCGATTAGTTGTTGCAGCCCTAGTCTACTTCTAAGTCTGTTTGAATAAAACGAGTAAAACATGTATTTGTTTTTGCATCTTTTCTTGAAATCCTGTGCTTTTTGAGGTTAAGGTTACAAGTAGAGATGTCCGATAATATCGGTCTGCCGATATTATCGGCCGATAAATGCGTTAAAATGTAATATCGGAAATTATCGGTATCGGTTTTTTATTATCAGTATCGTTTTTTTTGTTTTTTTTATTAAATCCACATACAAAACACAAGATACACTTACAATTAGTGCACCAACCCAAAAAACCTCCCTCCCCCATTCACACTCATTCACACAAAAGGGTTGTTTCTTTCTGTTATTAATATTCTGGTTCCTACATTATATATCAATATATATCAATACAGTCTGCAAGGGATACAGTCCGTAAGCACACATGATTGTGCGTGCTGCTGGTCCACTAAAAATACTAACCTTTAACAGTTAATTTTACACATTTTCATTAATTACTAGTTTCTATGTAACTGTTTTTATATTGTTTTACTTTCTTTTTTATTTAAGAAAATGTTTTTAATTTATTCATCTTATTTTATTTGATTCATTTTTTTTAAAAAGTACCTTATCTTCACCATACCTGGTTGTCCAAATTAAGCATAATAATGTGTTAATTCCACGACTGTATATATCGGTTGATATCGGTATCGGTTGATATCGGTATCGGTAATTAAAGAGTTGGACAATATCGGATATCGGCAAAAAGCCATTATCGGACATCCCTAGTTACAAGGAAGACCTAAAATTGTCCCGAATTGAGGCATTTCAGGTCACATGATTCATTTCTCTCTTGAAGTTGTTCTGGGTGTTTTTGCCGTTTGAAGCATTTTTCTGCTGCATTCGTTTTTGATCCTGCAGCATTTATGTGATTACAGCATTTTTAATATGCAGCGGTTTCCCGTTGATTTTGTTTCCGCCGCCTTGAACGCGCCACGGTCCCAAAAATGTGCCGCCGAGACGACGAACGAACGGGGCACGTTTTTGTCCACGTTGCCTTGGCGTCGTGCGGGTCTCACCTGTGCCCGTGCGCCGCCGCCAGGCTGTACGAGTTCATGTCTCCCAGCGTCGCCGTGGAGATGCCGTTTCGACACATGGTCCCGATCATGGGATCCGCCCCCCTGTCCAGCAGCAGACTCACCAGCTCAAAGTTACCTAACCAGGGGAGCAGGCAGGCACATTTACGCCAAAAAGTGTTCCATTACATCTTCTATTTTTATAAACTAATGAGCGTTAATTGTATCTACCAGCCTGTTGCCATGGTAACGCAGCTTCTACTGTTGTCATGCAACACAAAGGCGCTCTTTGGAATTCCTTTGTGGTGATTTAGATTATAACCTTTTAAGCTCTGAATCTGCAAACCCCAAAAGCGGTGAAGTTGTCACGTTGTGTAAGTGGTAAATAAAAACAGAATACAATGAAATCCTTTTCAACTTAGATTCAATTGAATAGACTGCAAAGACAAGATATTTCATGTTCGAACTGGAAAATGTTATTTTTTGCAAATATTAGCTCATTTGGAAGTTGATGCCTGCAACATGTTTCAAAAAAGCTGGCACGAGTGGCAAAAAAGACTGAGAAAGTTGAATCAAAGACTTATTTGGAACATCCCACAGGTGAACAGGCTAATTGGGAACAGGTGGGTGCCATGATTGGGTATAAAAGCAGCTTCCATGAAATGCTCGGTCGTTCACAAACAAGGACGGGGGCGAGGGTCACCACTTTGTCGACAAATGCGTGAGCAAATTGTTTAAGAACAACATTTCTCAACCAGCTATTGCAAGGAATTTAGGGATTTCACCATCTACGCTCCGTAATATCATCAAAAGGTTCAGAGAATCTGGAGAAATCACTGCACGTAAGCCATGATATTACGGACCTTGGATCCCTCAGGCGGTACTGCATCAAAAAGTGACATCAGTGTGTAAAGGATATCACCACACGGGCTCAGGAACACTTCAGAAAACCCCTGTCAGTAACTACAGTTGGTCGCTCTGTAAGTGCAAGTTAAAACTCTACTATGCAATCCAATCCACTTTATTTATATAGCACATTTAAACAACAAAAATGTTTCCAAAGTGCTGCACAACAATATTAAAAACAGTATTAAAAACAATATTAAAAACAATAATCAAATAGTATCCTTAGCTCCACCAATGACTGAATAAAAACAAAATATAAATAGATATAGAACCAATATAAAAACAATATAAAAATAAATATGAATAAAAACAATTTTAAAGGGAAAAAACAATTAAAACAGTAAATAGAAATCAAAATGTATAAAAAAAACAAAACACAGAGGACAACAGAGGACAGAGGACCACACAACTCACGTAGTGTTAAAAGCCAAAGAATAAAAGTGGGTCTTAAGACGAGACAAATGCAAAGCCAAAGTCATTTATCAACAACACCCGGAAACGCCCGGGCTTGGGCTTATCTAAGATGGACCGATGCAAAGTGGAAAAGTGTTCTGTGGTCTGACGAGTCCACATTTCAAATTGTGGACGTCAAGTTCTCCGCACCAAAAGAGGTAAAGAACCATCCGGAATGTTCTAGGCACAAAGTGGAAAAGCCAGCATGTGTGATGGTATGGGGGTGTATTACTGCCCAAGGCATGGGTAACTTACACATCTGTGAAAGCACCATTAATGCTGAAAGGTACATACAGCTTTTAAAGCAACATATGTTGCCATCCAAGCAACGTTACCATGGACGCCCCTGCTTATTTCAGCAAGACAATGCCAAGCCACGTGTTACATCAACGTGGCTTCGTAGTAAAAGAGTGTGGGTACTAGACTGGCCTGCCTGTAGTCCAGACCTGTCTCTAATTGAAAATATGTGGCACATTATGAAGCCTAAAATAGCACAACGGAGACTGTTGAACAACTTAAGCTGTACATCAAGCAAGAATGGGAAAGAATTCCACTTCAAAAATGTAACACAGTGGTAAAAATGCCCCTGTGACAACTTTTTTGCAATGTGTTTGTTATGGTTTACTAAGGGGAGGTGACGGCAAACAGGCACTAGATGGCAGTCTGTACAATTATTTATTATATATATATATATATATATATATATATATATATATATATATATATATATATATATATATATATATATATATATATATATATATATATATAATAATAATAATTAACAATACTAATAAACTAGAATGGAGTGTGACAAAATCCAAGAGTGTATGAGAGTGACTATGTGTGTAGATTAGCTGAAGTGTGTGTTACCAAGTGTTGCACGAGAGAAGAGGAAGTCCAGGGGCAGGCAGGTGATCCGGGGAGATAGAGAGGCGTCAGAATCCAGGGACGAGCAAGGAGTCGGGGAACGAAGGAGGCAGTCAGGGAAGCAGGGGAGCGACGAGGAATGACGAGTCACACAGCAACGTCAAACACAGGAACGGAGGTTATACGCCAATTGAAGACTATATTCCGGCGGCGGCATGCCAGGTTGTCCACGCTTATGAAGGCAGCTACTTCATTAACGGCAGGTGTGCTGATAGATGATTGCCGCCAGCTGTGGAGGTGCGTGGCCGCGGTCTGCGCGGCGCGTGGGGGGGGGCGTGTCCTGCGGTGCTTGCAGTGCGCAAGGATGAGGGTGAATTCCAATGCGCCCAGGCCGTGACAGTATCCCCCTCCTTATGGACAGCTCCCAGATGTCCTCTAGCTGGGACCAACAGAAACACGGGAACAAAAGTCAAGGGAGGGCGGAGGAGGTGGGTCGCCGGCCCAAGTGTCCCCGAATCCACCGGGGACGAGTCTGGTGGCGGCGGCGAGAAGAACGCCGCTGAGGCGGACGACCAAGGAACGGCCACCCTCTTGGCCGTCGGGAAGGCGGACGCAAGTGGTGCCATGATGAGTCTCGCCGGAGACGAGGAGGTGACATCGGAGGCAAAGAGGATGACATCATCGGCGGCGTGGAAGCGGCAGATGTCATCGGCGACGTGGAAGCGGCAGACGTCATCGGCGGGGCAGGCGAGGAAGACGTCATCGGCAATGCAGGCATGGAAGCAGCAGGCGTTGTCGGCGCCGGAGACGAGGACGGCTGAGGATCAGGCCGAGGTGCTGAGGTCGACGCTGCAGGCCGAGGGGCAGAGGTCGAGGCCAGCCTGGAAGCTGGCGGAGACGCAGGAGTCAGCCTGGAAGCTGGTGCTAGCTCGGAGGCTAGTTTGGGGACAGGTGCTAGCTCGGAGGCTGGTTCGGGGACAGGTGCTAGCTCGGACGCTAGCTCGGGGTTAGGTGCTAGCTCGGACGCTAGCTCGGGGTCAGGTGCTAGCCCGGACGCTAGCTCGGGGACAGGGGCTAGCTCGGTGACTGGTGGTATTTGTCTGGCAGGTGGTAGCCTGTCTGGGTGCAGCTGTGCTACCACATCAGCACAGCCACCAGAGCATCTATCAGCAGGTGTGCTGATAGATGATTGCCGCCAGCTGTGGCGGTGCGTGGCCGCGGTCTGCACGGCGCGTGGGGGGGCGTGTCCTGCGGTGCTTGCAGTGCGCAAGGATGAGGGCGAATTCCAATGCGCCCAGGCCGTGACAGTGTTGCTGCCATTCAATTCTAATTTAACGATTATTTGCCCCCAAAAAAACAAGTTTCTCAGTGTGAACATGAAATATCTTGTCTTTGCAGTCTATTCAATTGAATATAAGTTGAAAAGGATTTGCAAATCTGTTTTTATTTACCATTTACACAACGTGACAACTTCACTGCTTTTGTACTTTGTAATATAATTCCATCTAATCCAGATGGGTTAGGATTTCAGAGAGTATACAAATGATGTTTGTGTTATTGGATAATCCTGACTAATGTCGCTCACCTGCGGCCGACGCCAGCTGGAGCGGCGTCTCCGTGTAGTTCTCCGCCCCGTCCTGCAGCGAGCCCTCCACGTTGGCGCTGTTGTCCAGCAACAACTGCGGGGTGGACAGGAGAGGAAGACGGGGGGGGGGGGGGGGGGGGGGGGGGGTTGTGCAGTTAGTGGCAAGGACAAAAACAAACAAGATGGCCGCACTTCTCGCCTCGGAAGGTTCTAGAAGCGTTGCCTTCATTGGCGGCTTTAATATCAGAACTATTCTACATTCTTCTTTAGTGAGAGATGCATTGACAGAAAATTGAATAAATGATTAATAATTGAACTGTAGTTTTAGTGTTGCTACCATAATTCAACAAATACCACAAAAAGGAATACAATCTTTTTATTATCGTATTTGATTTTGTGCTGTGCTTATTTGAGCAAGACTTTATTTCCAGTGTGCAACAAAACTATCCTTTTGAATCATGTGATAAGCCCTCATTTTTATTCTATAGTTAAATACTAAATTCTAAATCAAATATAAAAATATTTAGGCATTAAAGTGCAAAAAACTAATATTTTACTTCCCTTTTTTGCTACAAGTGCGGCTTAGAATTCTTAAACTATGAAATACTTAATTTGTAATAAATTAATTAATTGTATTTATTATTTCTAAATGTTTCACTATTAAATGATGTAATAATCATAAATATGTATTAGTAATGATATGTTTTATTACTATACATAACAACAATCAAATATAATGACAACTTATTTTATTGTTATTACTATTACACAATATATTAATGCAATAATAGTTATTATACTATATGTATATATGTAATTGTAATAGTACAAAAAAATGCTCATTATTTTATTTTATTTTTTTATATGCAATATATTAATACAAAAATAATTATATATATTAATATAAATAATATTTATTATTACCAACATGACATAAAAAATTATGTAATAATATCATTATTATTTTAGGGATTATAATACAATTAATAAATACTATTATATTACACTGTGATAACAATTATAATATTGGTATGAATATAATTGTCAATTATATGAATAGTAATTACTATATGGCAATAATAAAATAATTATACAAGTATAACACGACAAGTGCGGCTTAGAATTCTTAAAGTATGAAAAAACATACTTACTTTGTAATAAATTAATTATTTGTATTTATTATTTCTACAATATTATTCCCCTATTAAATGAAATAATAATCATAAACATGTATTACAAATGATACATTTTATTATATCATATATAACAACAATCAAATATAATGACAACTTATTTTCTTGTTATTACTATTACACAATATATTAATGCAATAATAGTTAGTATACTATATGTATAGATGCAATTGTAATAGTACAAAAAATGCTCATTATTTTATTGTTATTTTATTATATGCAATATATTAATGCAAAAATAATTATGGTACTATATGTATATATGTAATAATATTACTATAAATAATACTTATTATTACCAACATGACATAAATAATTATGTAATAATATCATTATTATTTTAGGGATTATAATAAAATGAATAGATACTATTATATTACACTGTGATAACAATTATAATATAAATAAATAAATAATATTGGTATAATTATAATTATAAATTATATGAATAACAATTACTATATTGCAATAATAAAATAATTATACAAGTATAACACTACAAGTGTGGCTTAGACTTCTTAAGCTATGAAACAAATACTTAATTTCCATCCATCCATCCATCCATCTTCTTCCGCTTATCCGAGGTCGGGTCGCGGGGGCAGCAGCTTAATTTGTAATAAATAAATTATTTTTAATTTTTTATTTCTATAATATTATTAAATAATAATCATAAACATGTGTTACTAATGATACGTTTTATTATATTATATAATTTGTAATAAATAAATTATTTTTTATTTTTTATTTCTATAATATTATTAAATAATAATCATAAACATGTGTTACTAATGATACGTTTTATTATATTATATAACAACAACAATCAAATATAATGACAACTTATTATTTTATTGTTATTACTATCACACAATATATTAATGCAATAATAGTTATTATACTATATGTATATGTATAATTGTAATAGTACAAAAATGCTTATTATTTTATTTTTATTTTTAATATATATGCAAAAATAATTATGGTACCATATATATATATATATATATATATATATATATATATATATATATATATATATATATATATATATATATATATATATATATATATATATATATATATTGACTGTATATGTAATAATAACACTATAAATATTACTTATTATTACCAACATGACATAAATAATGATGTAATAATATAATTATTATTTTAGGGATTATAATACAATTAATAGATACTATTATTTTACACTGTGATAACAATTATAATATTGGTATACATATAATTATAAATTATAAGAATAATAATTACTATATGGCAATAATAAAATAATTATACAAATATAACACTACAAGTGCGGCTTAGAATTCTTAAACTATGGAAAAAAAAGTACTTTGTAATAAATTATTTATTTGTATTTATCATTTCGACAATTTTATTCAGTATTAAATGAAATAATAATCATAAACATGTATTACTAATGATATGTTTATTATTATATATAACAACAATCAAATATAATGACAACTTATTTTATTGTTATTACTACTACACAATATATTAATGCAATAATAATTATTATACTATATGTATATACTGTATGTCATTGTAATAGTACAAAAAATGCTTTTTATTTTGTTATTTTTAATATGCAATATATTAATGCAAAAATAAATATGGTACTATATGTATATATGTAATAATAATACTATGAATAATACTTATTATTACCAACATGACCTAAATAATGATGTAATAATATCATTACTATTTTAGGGATTATAATAAAATTAATAGAAACAATTATATTACACTGTGATAACATTTTTAATATTGATATAAATATAATTATAAATTATATGAATGATAAATACTATATGGCAATAATGAAATAATTATACAATTATAACATTGCAATAATATAAAACTATCCTAATAAAAAAAATAAGTTTATTCTAATAATAATAGAATAACACATTTGTAATAATTAATAATATAATACGTAATAATTATACTTTTATTATAATTGTTATAAATTGTAATAGGAACAAATAAGGTGTTTGGGGTCTTTTTGGGGGGGGATTCAATGGGAGCAAACTTCAGTATGATATACTTTATAAAAATACTATTATTTTTTTTTAAATGAATCATCGTCTTCAGGGTGTCAAGGGCAGGGCACCACAGGTCAAAGGTCACCATACTACCTGCACGACAGGGACGTGTCCGTGCAAGACGGCGAAAGTGAGGGGCGTCCCGTGGCGTGCGTCGGGGTAAACGGAGGGGTGCTTGTTTACTGTGCTGGGCACCTGGGAAGTCATAAGGTGAGGTTGAGGAGAGACACATACAGCCGTTAGCACTCGCTTGTGGGCGGGGCATAGGCAGAGGGCGGAGCCACAAGCATGTAGAAGGAAGGGGTGGCTGCGTCGTTGAGATTTAGTTGGAAGGTTAGCTGTTGCCGGGGGTTACGCAGGGTTTTGTTGGCGATATTAGAAGGCGAAGCGTTGTTAAACGTTAGAAGTCAAACCATTCATGCACATGCTGACTGTGACTCAACGTCAGCAGTCTGACCTGATTGGCCGATACTTTTGTCCACGTCGTGCATGATTTGTTGTGAGCTGAGCATTAATAAATCACTCCAGCATCCAGTGGCGGTTCCAGCTGTAACGGGGCCCTGGGCGGGACCCCCTTTAAATCCGCCACTGGATGCGTCGCCATAGAGCTTGACTGACTTCCACTACGCTACTGTTAACACACATATACACACACACACACACACACACACACACACACACACACACACACACACACACACACACACACACACACACACACACACACACACACACACACACACACACACACACACACACACACACACACACACACACACACACACACACACACACACACTCTTGTGATTGTTACCTTCTTGAGACCTTTGAAAAATGCCTCTCTCTTAAAGGCCTACTGAAATGATTTTTTTTTATTTAAACGGGGATAGCAGATCTATTCTATGTGTCATACTTGATCATTTCGCGATATTGCCATATTTTTGCTGAAAGGATTTAGTATAGAACAACGACGATAAAGATTGCAACTTTTGGTATCTGATAAAAAAAAGGCTTGCCCCTACCGGAAGTAGCGTGACGTAGTCAGTTGAACATATACGCAAAGTTCCCTATTGTTTACAATGATGGCCGCATGAAGTGAGAGAGATTCGGACCGAGAAAGCGACAATTTCCCCATTAATTTGAGCGAGGATGAAAGATTTGTGGATGAGTAAAGTGCAAGTGAAGGACTAGTGGGGAGTTGAAGCTATTCAGATAGGGAAGATGCTGTGAGAGCCGGGGGTGACCTGATATTCAGCTGGGAATGACTACAACAGTAAATAAACACAAGACATATATATACTCTATTAGCCACAACACAACCAGGCTTATATTTAACATGCCACAAATTAATCCTGCATAAAAACACCTGCGTGTTTGTTACGCTAGCTCCTAGCTCCTCTGCTAGCTCCTAGCTCCATAGAACACGCCAATACAATTCAAACACCTGATCAACACACACAATCACTCAGCCCAAAAGACCGTTCACCTAACCCAAGGTTCATAAAGCTTATATATTTTTAAAAAGTTACGTACGTGACGCGCACGTACGGTCAAGCTATCAAATGTTTAGCAGCCAAGGCTGCATACTCACGGTACCTGATATTCAGCTGGGAATGACTACAACAGTAAATAAACACAAGACATATATATACTCTATTAGCCACAACACAACCAGGCTTATATTTAATATGCCACAAATTAATCCTGCATAAAAACACCTGCGTGTTTGTTATGCTAGCTCCTAGCTCCTATGCTAGCTCCTAGCTCCATAGAACACGCCAATACAATTCAAACACCTGATCAACACACACAATCACTCAGCCCAAAAGACCGTTCACCTAACCCAAGGTTCATAAAGCTTACATATTTTAAAAAAGTTACGTACATACGCAAAAAAAAGTTGCGCACATACGGTCAAGCGATCAAATGTTTAGAAGCCAAAGCTGCATACTCACAGTAGCACGTGTGCGTCTTTGTCATCCAAATCAAAGTAATCCTGGTAAGAGTCTGTGTTGTCCCAGTTCTCTACAGGCGTCTGTGTATCGAAGTCAAAAGTCCTCCTGGTTAGAGTCTCTGTTATCCGAGTTCTTCCATCTTGACTGCATCTTTCGGGAATGTAAACAAAGAAGCGCCAGCTGTGTACTGTTGTTGCTGACTACGTTCGAAAAATACGTCCATTTCGCACCGACAACTTTCTTCTTTGCTTGCTCGGCTTCCTTCTCCATAATGCAATGAACATGATTGCAACAGATTCACGAACACAGATGTCCAGAATACTGTGGAATTATGAAATGAAAACAGAGCTTTTTCGTATTGGCTTCAATGTGGAAGGCATACCCGTGTTCGCCGGGCTACGTCACGTGCATACGTCATCCTCAGAGGCGTTTCGAACCGGAAGTTTAGCTGCAAATTTAAAATGTCACTTTATAAGTTAACCCGGCCGTATTGGCATGTGTTATAATGTTAAGATTTCATCATTGATATATAAACTATCAGACTGCGTGGTCGGTAGTAGTGGGTTTCAGTAGGCCTTTAAGAACCACCCTTTCTAGATATATAAAGATGTGTATTTACAACATTAATAATATATACAAACTATGCAAATATAAAAAAGGTAAGCTTTTAGTTAATTTTTTTTTTGGGGGGGGGGATTTTTTGTTTGTAATTTCCAGTTTTTAATCTTCATTATTTACTTCAAGTTATTCTAGTATGTCTCTATATACATATTTATTTATTTATTTGTATTTATTTTATTTTTACATTTCTATTTCTTACACACACTTATTATTACATATGTTGGCCAGAGGGGGAGCACTTCAAATTTATAATAATAATCTGAATTTTACTCAGCCAAATTATGACAAAAGTCATAATTTTTGTCAATATTTTTCACTATTTTACAAAATATTGTGATAAAAGTCAGAATTTTATATGACAAATTTTTGCATTAAAAAGTAATAATTTTACATGAAAAAGTAAGAATTTTACGAGAAAATATTGCAATATTACATAAACAGAAAGAATATGAGAAATTGTTCCCAATTTTATAAAAAAAAAATTGTTGACGCTTTGTGAGAAAAATGCTGCTTTTAGTTAATTCATTTTTTATTTTTTGTTGGTCATTGGTTTTTAATCTTCATTATTTACTTCAAGTTATTCCAGTATGTCTCTACATGCATATTTATTTATTTTTTTAAATTAATTTTGACCAATGAGGGCGCATTTCTATTTCTTACACACACTTATTATTACATATTTTGGCCAGAGGGGGAGCACTTCAAATTTATAATAATAATCTGAATTTTACTCAGCCAAATTATGACAAAAGTCATAATTTTTGTCAACATTTTTCACTATTTTACAAAATATTGTGATAAAAGTCAGAATTTTATATGACAAATTTTTGCATTAAAAAGTAATAATTTTACATGAAAAAGTAAGAATTTTACGAGAAAAAATTGCAATATTACATAAACAGAAAGAATATGAGAAATTGTTCCCAATTTTATAAAAAAAAAAAAATAGTTGACGCATTGTGAGAAAAATGCTGCTTTTAGTTTATTTATTTTTTATTTTTTGTTTGTAATTGGTTTTTAATCTTCATTATTTACTTCAAGTTATTCCAGTATGTCTCTATATACATATTTATTTATTTTTTTAAATTCATTTTGACCAATGAGGGCGCATTTCTATTTCTTACACACACTTATTATTACACATGTTGGCCAGAGGGGGAGCACTTCAAATTTATAATAATAATCTGAATTTTACTCAGCCAAATTATGACACAAGTCATAATTTTTGTCAACATTTTTCACTATTTTACAAAATATTGTGATAAAAGTCAGAATTTTATATGACAAATTTTGGCATTAAAAAGTAATAATTTTACATTAAAAAGTATGAATTTCACGAGAAAATATTGCAATATTACATGAACAGAAAGAATATGAGAAACTGTTCCCAATTTTATTAAAAAAAAAAATAGTTGACGCATTGTGAGAAAAATGCTGCTTTTAGTTTATTTATTTTTTGTTTGTAATTGTTTTTTAATCTTCATTATTTACTTCAAGTTATTCCAGTATGTCTCTATATACATATTTATGACCAAATAATAATACATTTTGGCCAAAGAGGGCATATTTCTATTTTTTACACACACTTGTTATTACATATGTTGGCCAGAGAGGGAGCACTTCAAATGTTTACACACACTTGTTATATCATATGTTGACGAGAGGGGAACCATTTTTAAAACCGACACAGTCAATTTGAAAAATCTGTCCTTTTTGGGACCACCCTAATTTTGATAGATTTCACCACCAGGGGTGCAAATGAAATCTCTATTTTTTTTTGTTTGTAATATCACCATTTTACAAGAACAACAAAAAAATTGGCAATATTTCAGAATTTTATATGACACATTTTTGCATTAAAAAGTAATAATTTTGCATAAAAAATTAAGAATTTTACGAGAAAATATTGCAATATTACAGAAACAGAAAAAATATGAGAACTTGTTCCCAAATTTACAAGAAAAAAGTCGACAAATTATGAGAAAAAGACTGCTTTTAGTAAATGTATTTTATTCATTTATGTTTTTAATCTTCATTATTTACTTCAACTTATTACAGTATGTCACTATATACAGATTTATTTAAATTTTTTTTAATGAATTTTGGCCAAAGGGGGCGCATTTCAATTTCTTACACACACTAGATATTTTATATGTTGACCAGAGGGGGATCATTTTTAAAACCGACGCAGTCAATTTGAAAAATCTCTCCTTTTTGGGACCACACTAATTTTGATAGATTTCAAATGAGGTCTCAATTTTTTTGTTTTTTGTAATGTGCTTAGCTGCCGTCTTGTTTTTATCATATATTGCTGCCTTTGCACCTGTCAAGGTTTACTTTTGTATGCACATTAAATCAACAAAAAATCCTGACTTTGGAGCAATGTTCACGGACTCTAGTATTTGGCTCTCCATTAGATGCAATAGTTTTCCGTATTGGGACCATGATATCGGTCCTAACTTGTTCACCGGTCCTCATATGAAAGGTACTTTTCCTTGTGGTGTCTCAAGAAGTGTAGAAAAACAACAACACAAACAAACACACACACACACACACACACACACACACACACACACACACACACACACACACACACACACACACACACACACACACACACACACACACACACCTTCTTGTATATGTTACCTTCTTGAGACCTCCGAAAAATGCCTACCTCTTTAGGACCACCCTTTCTAGATATATAAAGATGTGTATTTACAACATTAATAATATATACACACTATGCTAATATGAGAAAGTTTGTTGTGAAAAATTAGTTGGAAAAAGGTCACAGTTACAAGAAAAACTTAAAATTTTGGCAGTATTATAATAAAAGCTGTCATTTTACTCAACGCAAGTCAACATTTTACAAGAAAAATTGAACATTGGTGCAATATTATGATAAAAGTTGGAATTTTACTCAATGACAGTCGCAATTTTACAAGAAAAGCTTATAATTGTGGCAATTTTCTCAAAAGAGTCGTAATTTTACTCAACAAAAGTTACAATTTTATAAGAAAACTTTAACATTTTGGCAATATTAAATATTAATCGGAATTTTACTGGGCAAAATGATGATATAAGTCATAATTTTACTCCAAAAATATCACCATTTTACAAGAACAACAAAAAAATTGGCAATATTGTGATACAAGTCAGAATTTTATATGACGCATTTTTGCATTAAAAAGTAATGATTTTGCATAAAAAAAATTAAGAATTTTACGAGAAAATATTGCAATATTACAGAAACAGAAAAAATATGAGAAAGTGTCCCCAAATTTACAAGAAAAAAGTCGACACATTGTGAGAAAAAGACTGCTTTTAGTTAATGTATTTTATTCATTTATTTTTTGTTCGTAATTGGTTTTTAATCTCCGTTATTTACTTCAAGTTATTACAGTATGTCACTATATAATTTTTTTTTTCATTTTTTTAATGAATTTTGGCCAGAGGGGGAGCACTTCAATTTTTTTTACACACACTTGTTATTTCATATGTTGAACAGAGGGGGAGCACATCAAATTTTTTACACACACTTGTTATTTCATATGTTGACCAGAGGGGGAGCACTTCCAATTTTTTACACACACTTGTTATTTCATATGTTGACCAGAGGGGGAGCATTTTCAAAACCGACACAGTCAATTTGAAAAATCTTTCCTTTTTAGGACCACCCTCATTTTGATAGATTTCACCACCGGGGTGCAAATGAGATCTCTATTTTTTGTTTTTTGTAATGTGCTTAGCTGCTGTCTTGTTTTTAATCATATATTGCTGTCTTTGCACCTGTCAATGTTTACTTTTGTATGCACTATAAAAATGGCACCCGTTACCTCCCTGCTTGGCACTCAGCATCAAGGGTTGGAATTGGGGGTTAAATCACCAAAAAATTATTCCCGGGCGTGGCCACCGCTGCTGCTCACTGCTCCCCTCACCTCCCAGGGGGTGATCAAGGGCGACGGGTCAAATGCAGAGAATAATTTCGCCACAACTCGTGTGTGTGTGTGTCACAATCATTTCCGCTTTAACTTTTTAGCTTTAACATTAAATCAACAAACAATCCTGACTTTGGAGCAATGTTCACGGACTCTAGTATTTGGCTCCCTATTAGATGCAATAGTTTTCCGTATTGGGACCGTGACTTATGTCATCACTTGTTCACACCACATCATATGGAAGATACTTTTCCTTGTTGATGTCTCAAGAAGGGTAGAAATACAAGAACACACACACACACACACACACACACACACACACACACACACACACACACACACACACACACACACACACACACACACACACACACACACACACACACACACACACACACACACACACACTCACACACACACACACGCACGCACGCACGCACACACGCACCTTCTTGTATATGTTACCTTCTTGAGACCTCCGAAAAATGCCTACCTCTTTAGGACCACCCATTCTAGATATATAAAGATGTGTATTTACAACATTAATAATATATACACACTATGCTAATATGAGAAAGTTTGTTGTGAAAAATTAGTTGGAAAAAGGTCACAGTTACAAGAAAAACTTTACATTTTGGCAGTATTATAATAAAAGCTGTCATTTTACTCAACGCAAGTCAACATTTTACAAGAAAAATTGAACATTTGTGCAATATTATGATAAAAGTTGGAATTTTACTCAATGACAATCGCAATTTTACAAGAAAAGCTTATAATTGTGGCAATTTTCTCAAAAGAGTCGTAATTTTACTCAACAAAAGTTACAATTTTATAAGAAAACTTTAACATTTTGGCAATATTAAATATTAATCGGAATTTTACTGGGCAAAATGATGATATAAGTCATAATTTTACTCCAAAAATATCACCATTTTACAAGAACAACAAAAAAATTGGCAATATTGTGATACAAGTCAGAATTTTATATGACACATTTTTGCATTAAAAAGTAATGATTTTGCATAAAAAAAATTAAGAATTCCACGAGAAAATATTGCAATATTACAGAAACAGAAAAAATATGAGAAATTGTCCCCAAATTTACAAGAAAAAAGTCGACACATTGTGAGAAAAAGACTGCTTTTAGTTAATGTATTTTATTTATTTATTTTTTGTTCGTAATTGGTTTTTAATCTTCGTTATTTACTTCAAGTTATTTCAGTATGTCACTATATACATATTTATTTTCATTTTTTTAATAAATTTTGGCCAGAGGGGGAGCACTTCAATTTTTTTACACACACTTGTTATGTCATATGTTGACCAGAGGGGGAGCATTTTCAAAACCGACACAGTCAATTTGACCTAATTTTGATAGATTTCACCACCAGGGTGCAAATGAGATCTCTATTTTTTTGTTTTTTGTAATGTGCTTAGCTGCTGTCTTGTTTTTAATCATATATTGCTGTCTTTGCACCTGTCAATGTTTACTTTTGTATGCACTATAAAAATAGCACCCGTTACCTCCCTGCTTGGCACTCAGCATCAAGGGTTGGAATTGGGGGTTAAATCACCAAAAAATTATTCCTGGGCGTGGCCACCGCTGCTGCTCACTGCTCCCCTCACCTCCCAGGGGGTGATCAAGGACGATGGGTCAAATGCAGAGAATAATTTCGCCACAACTCGTGTGTGTGTGTGTGTCACAATCATTTCCGCTTTAACTTTTTAGCTTTAACATTAAATCAACAAACAATCCTGACTTTGGAGCAATGTTCACGGACTCTGGTATTTGGCTCTCTAGGACCGTGACTTATGTCATCACTTGTTCACACCTCCTCATATGGAAGATACTTTTCCTTGTTGATGTCTCAAGAAGGGTAGAAATACAAGAACACACACACACACACACACACACACACACACACACACACACACACACACACACACACACACACACACGCACACACACACACACACACACTCGAGGAACAACGATGCAATATTGATGAGCAGCAAAACAAATAAAAGCCCCCAGAGGAGAAGATATCACAGGGCGTTCTGCTTCTTCTTCTTCTGCACTTTGAAGCTGCTTTGGCCAAAGCGTGCAGGTGGGAGGAGCCACAGGAGGCGGCATTTTGGCGAGCACTGACCTCGCTGTTGATGTCGGCGCCGGCGTCCAGCAGCATCTGGACCATGGCCTCGTCGCCGCGCACGCAGGCGTACATGAGAGGCGTCATTCCCTGCAAGCACAGGAGGACATGTTGGAGGCTCCTCTTCACAACGGGAACTGAGGGGGAAAAAGACCTCAATCCACGGCAGCGTTGACAACATAAGCCTCGCCTCATCATCATCATCACTGTCCTCCTGCATTCTTTAAACGTTGGCCTAATTCACTCCCAATTGTGCTGAAATAGCAATTTTGAAGGTCCAAGAGCTTGTTTCCAGCCTTTATTTAACATTTTTCTTACATCTCAGGGACAAAACCCAAAAGCAGTTGTTTAAATCAGGGGTGTCCAAAGTGCGGCCCGCAGATAATTGTTTACCGGCCCGCCGCACATTCTGCAAAAATTGCAAAATTGATAAAACTGCAAACATTTAAAAAAAAACATTTTAAAAAAGTGGAATGAGGTGACATCTAACTAGAAAAAGTTGCAATGTTGACACAAAAGCTGCCATGCAGGCTGTTTTTTTTTCTTTTGTCTTTGTTTCTTTTTCTTTTTTTTTTTGCCATTGCTAAAAAAAAATAATAAAAAAAAAGACTAAAAATCTATGTTTTAATGAATTATTACTTAAAAAATATCACTTTAAAATGTTTTATGTGGAAAAAATATTGCGTATATTGTGTGGTTGCCATAAAAAAAAAACATCAAAGTTTTATTTGACAAAAGAGCATAAAACAAACAACATAATAGTTCAAACGTAAAATCGACAGATATATCTGAAGTTGATCTCGTAATTTAAGTGTTAAAAGTAAAAAAAAAACCTAATAAAAATGTATCACTTTATGAGTGGGGGACGTTTTGGATCTCAAATATATTTAGTAGGATTTTATTTAACATTTCACTGTGATTACTCAAAAATATTAAAGAATTAAAATCAATGGTGTCCTGCATTATTGATCTTTTAGGGCTCTAATTACTAAATACTGCATATTTTAGTTTTACTATAAAAAACAAAGTTGTCTTTGACAGAAAAGGCATAAAACCTTTTTTTTAATTTTTTTTTTTACTTTATATCAACCTAATAATAATCATAATTTGACTTATTTTTTTACATTTTAATGACTGAGACCCTTTATGGTCCCCGGGAGCCCTAAAGGTTAAAACAAAAACAAAAAATCCATATATTTTGTTATGGTTTGAAAATGAAAACTATCAAAATGGCCCCCGCATGCTTAAATTTTTCCGTGTGCGGCCCTCAGTGGAAAAAGTTTGGACACCCCTGGTTTAAATGGTAAATAAAAAGAGAATACAATGATTTGCAAATCCTTTTCAACTTATATTCAATTGAATAGACTGCAAAGACAAGATATTTCATGTTCACACTGAGAAACAAATAACAAATAATCATTAGCTTAGAATTTAATGGCAGCAACACATTGCAAAAAAGTTGTCACAGGGGCATTTTTACCAATGTGTTACATGGCCTTTCCTTTTAACAACACTCAGTAAATGAGGAGTCACATTTTTGAAGTGGAATTCTTTCCCATTCTTGCTTGATGTACAGCTTAAGTTGTTCAACAGTCTCCCTTCTTTAGGCTTCATAATGCGCCACACATTTTCAATGGGAGACAGGTCTGGACTACAGGCAGGCCAGTCTAGTACCCGCACTCTTTTACTATGAAGCCACGTTGATGTAACACGTGGCTTGGCATTGTCTTGCTGATATAAGCAGGGGCGTCCATGATAACGTTGCTTGGATGGCAACATATGTTGCTCCAAAAGCTGTATGTACCTTTCAGCATTAATGGTGCCTTCACAGATGTGTAAGTTACCCATGTCTTGGCCACTAATACACCCCCATACCATCACACATGCTGGCTTTTACACTTTTCTTTTCACGGATCATGACACACATCAACAGATGCTGCCCCCCAGTGGAAGAATGGCTGAAATGCAGCACTTGTAATGGATTGTCAGGTCTCGGGGTAGCCACCACCTCTTTAAGCGTGCTCATTTTCCCAGAATTGATAGCAGCAGCCTGGTAATCAGAGCACCCCCCCACACCCTCACTCTGCCATCCCAGAGTTGAGAGCGTGAAGCATCTTTTCTGCGCGCACGCCAACATATGCGCAGAGAACTCTGTCACGCCCACGCACATGATGCCGCGAGCAAACAAGTCGTGTTTGGCGCAGAAGAGCTGACAAAAAAACAAAAAATACAACAAACTTGCAGCAGAAGTACTTTTACGACTTGCTCTTGACCCAATGAACCCTTGGGTGTTTCCTGTGGATGCTTAACGAGCGGGCGGGCGCTGAACCGCCATCACGGCCGCCACCTCGCATCTTGCTTTATTGCGCCCGTAATGCCGCCTGCACATAAAATAAATGTCCGCCGCGGTCGGAGCGGCTCTGATTTATCATCGGACCCAAAGCAGGCGGCTAAATCTGCAAGCAGGCGCCAGTTAAGAAGCACACGGAAACATGCCAGCTTCCCAGTAACATCAACACCCGGACGCACGCCCACGGCTAATAGAGGAGGACGACAACGGGGGTAAAGGAGGGGGGGGGGGGGGGTAAGGAAGGAAGGTGGCAAGGAAAGAAGGAATGAGGGAAAGAAAAGTAGGAAGGATGGATGGAAGGAATATAAGGATACAAGGGAAGGAAGGAAGGCAATATGGCAAGAAGGATGGAAGGAAGGAAGAAAAAAGGAAGCAAAGAAAGAAGGAAGCAAAAAAGGAAGGAAGGCTGATGGGAAGTAAAGAAGTAAAGGAGGGGGGATTAGGAAGGAAGGTGGCAAGGAAAAAAGGATTGAGGGAAAGAAAAGAAGGAAGGATGGATGGAAGGACAAAAGGAAAGGAAGGGAGGAAGGCAATATGGCAAGAAGGATGGAAGGAATGAAGGAAAAAGGAAGCAAAGAAAGAAGGAAGCAAAAAAGGAAGGATGTACGGAAGGAAGTAAGGAAGAAGAGATGGAAGGAGGGTTGGAAGGAAGCAAGGAAAGAAGGAAGGAAAATAGGTAGTAAGGAATGAATGAAGGAAGCAAAGAAGGAATGAAGAAAAAAGAAAGGATGGAAAGAAGAAGAAAAATGGAAGGAAACGAGGAAACGAGGATGTACAGAAGGAAAGGAAGGAACAAGTGAAAGAAGAAAAGGAGGTAATGAAGTGTGCAGCATGCAAGAGTTCCATCAGTGAGGAAGGAAGGAAGCAAGATGGAAAGAAGGAAAGGAATGAAGAATAATAAGGGAAGGAAGGAAGGAAGGAAGGAAGGAAGGGTGGTGGGAAGTAAATAAGTAAAGAAGGAGGGGGGGAGGGGAAGGAGGAATGAGGGAAAGAAAAGTAGGAAGGATGGATGGAAGGAATAGAAGGATACAAGGGAAGGAAGGAAGGCAATATGGCAAGAAGGATGGAAGGAAGGAAGGAAGAAAAAAGGAAGCAAAGAAAGAAGGAAGCAAAAAAGGAAGGAAGGCTGATGGGAAGTAAAGAAGTAAAGGAGTGGGGGTTAGGAAGGAAGGTGGCAAGGAAAGAAGGAATGAGGGAAAGAAAAGAAGGAAGGATGGATGGAAGGACATAAGGAAAGGAAGGTAGGAAGGCAATATGGCAAGAAGGATGGAAGGAATGAAGGAAAAAGGAAGCAAAAAAGGAAGGAAGGCTGATGTGAAGTAAAGAAGTAAAGGAGGGGGTTAGGAAGGAAGGTGGAAAGGAAAAAAGGATTGAGGGAAAGAAAAGAAGGAAGGATGGATGGAAGGACAAAAGGAAAGGAAGGTAGGAAGGCAATATGGCAAGAAGGATGGAAGGAATGAAGGAAAAAGGAAGCAAAGAAAGAAGGAAGCAAAAAAGGAAGGATGTATGGAAGGAAGTAAGGAAGAAGAGATGGAAGGAGGGTTGGAAGGAAGCAAGGAAAGAAGGAAGGAAAGTAGGTGGTAAGGAATGTATGAAGGAAGCAGAGAAGGAATGAAGAAAAAAGAAAGGATGGAAAGAAGAAGAAAAATGGAAGGAAACAAGGATGTACAGAAGGAAAGGAAGGAACAAGAGAAAGAAGAAAGGGAGGTAATGAAGTGTGCAACATGCAAGAGTTCCATCAGTGAGGAAGGAAGGAAGCAAGATGGAAAGAAGGAAAGGAAGGAAGGAAGGAAGGAAGGAAGGAATGAAGGAAGGAAGGAAGGAAGGAAGGAATGAAGGAAGGAAGGAAGGGTGGTGGGAAGTAAATAAGTAAAGGAGGGGGGGGGAGGGAAGGAGGAATGAGGGAAAGAAAAGTAGGAAGGATGGATGGAAGGAATAGAAGGATACAAGGGAAGGAAGGAAGGCAATATGGCAAGAAGGATGGAAGGAAGGAAGGAAGAAAAAAGGAAGCAAAGAAAGAAGGAAGCAAAAAAGGAAGGAAGGCTGATGGGAAGTAAAGAAGTAAAGGAGTGGGGGTTAGGAAGGAAGGTGGCAAGGAAATAAGGAATGAGGGAAAGAAAAGAAGGAAGGATGGATGGAAGGACATAAGGAAAGGAAGGTAGGAAGGCAATATGGCAAGAAGGATGGAAGGAATGAAGGAAAAAGGAAGCAAAAAAGGAAGGAAGGTTGATGGGAAGTAAAGAAGTAAAGGAGGGGGTTAGGAAGGAAGGTGGAAAGGAAAAAAGGATTGAGGGAAAGAAAAGAAGGAAGGATGGATGGAAGGACAAAAGGAAAGGAAGGGAGGAAGGCAATATGGCAAGAAGGATGGAAGGAAGGAAGGAAAAAGGAAGGAAAGAAAGAAGGAAGCAAAAAAGGAAGGATGTATGGAAGGAAGTAAGGAAGAAGAGAAGGAAGGAGGGTTGGAAGGAAGCAAGGAAAGAAGGAAGGAAAGTAGGTGGTAAGGAATGTATGAAGGAAGCAGAGAAGGAATGAAGAAAAAAGAAAGGATGGAAAGAAGAAGAAAAATGGAAGGAAACAAGGATGTACAGAAGGAAAGGAAGGAACAAGAGAAAGAAGAAAGGGAGGTAATGAAGTGTGCAGCATGCAAGAGTTCCATCAGTGAGGAAGGAAGGAAGCAAGATGGAAAGAAGGAAAGGAAGGAAGGAAGGAAGGAAGGAAGGAAGGAAGGAAGGAAGGAAGGAAGGAAGGAAGGAAGGAAGGAAGGAATGAAGGAAGGAAGGAAGGGTGGTGGGAAGTAAATAAGTAAAGGAGGGAGGGGAAGGGAAGGAGGAATGAGGGAAAGAAAAGTAGGAAGGATGGATGGAAGGAATAGAAGGATACAAGGGAAGGAAGGAAGGCAATATGGCAAGAAGGATGGAAGGAAGGAAGGAAGAAAAAAGGAAGCAAAGAAAGAAGGAAGCAAAAAAGGAAGGAAGGCTGATGGGAAGTAAAGAAGTAAAGGAGTGGGGGTTAGGAAGGAAGGTGGCAAGGAAATAAGGAATGAGGGAAAGAAAAGAAGGAAGGATGGATGGAAGGACATAAGGAAAGGAAGGTAGGAAGGCAATATGGCAAGAAGGATGGAAGGAATGAAGGAAAAAGGAAGCAAAAAAGGAAGGAAGGCTGATGGGAAGTAAAGAAGTAAAGGAGGGGGTTAGGAAGGAAGGTGGAAATGAAAAAAGGATTGAGGGAAAGAAAAGAAGGAAGGATGGATGGAAGGACAAAAGGAAAGGAAGGGAGGAAGGCAATATGGCAAGAAGGATGGAAGGAATGAAGGAAAAAGGAAGCAAAGAAAGAAGGAAGCAAAAAAGGAAGGATGTATGGAAGGAAGTAAGGAAGAAGAGATGGAAGGAGGGTTGGAAGGAAGCAAGGAAAGAAGGAAGGAAAATAGGTAGTAAGGAATGAATGAAGGAAGCAAAGAAGGAATGAAGAAAAAAAGAAAGGATGGACAGAATAAAGGAAAGAAAAAAAATTGAAGGAAACAAGGAAACGAGGATGTACAGAAGGAAATGAAGGAACAAGTGAAAGAAGAAAAGGAGGTAATGAAGTGTGCAACATGCAAGAGTTCCATCAGTGAGGAAGCAAGGAAGCAAGATGGAAAGAAGGAAAGGAAGGAAGATTAATAAGGGAAGGAAGGAAGGAAGGAAGGAAGGAAGGAAGGAAGGAAGGAAGGAAGGAAGGAAGGAAGGAAGGGTGGTGGGAAGTAAATAAGTAAAGGAGGAGGGGTGGGGGGGAAGGAGGAATGAGGGAAAGAAAAGTAGGAAGGATGGATGGAAGGAATAGAAGGGTACAAGGAAATAAAGGAAGGCAATATGGCAAGAAGGATGGAAAGAAGGAAGAAAAAAGGAAGCAAAGAAAGAAGGAAGCAAAAAAGGAAGGATGTATGGAAGGAAGTCAGGAGGGGGGGGGTAAGGAAGGAAGGTGGCAAGGAAAGAAGGAATGAGGGAAAGAAAAGGAGGAAGGATGGATGGAAGGACAAAAGGAAAGGAAGGGAGGAAGGCAATATGGCAAGAAGGATGGAAGGAAGGAAGAAAAAGGGAAGCAAAGAAAGAAGGAAGCAAAAAAGGAAGAATGTATGGAAGGAAGTCAGGAGGAGGGGGGTAAGGAAGGAAGGTGGGAAGGAAAGAAGGAATGAGGGAAAGAAAAGTAGGAAGGATTGATGGATGGAAGGAATAGAAGGATACAAGGAAAGGAAGGAAGGCAATATGGCAAAAAGGATGGAAGGAAGGAAGAAAGGAAAGAAGGATCGAAGGAAGAAAAAAAGAAGCAAAGAAAGAAGGAAGCAAAAAAGGAAGGATGTATGGAAGGAAGTCAGGAGGAAGGTGGTAAGGAAGGAAGGTGGGAAGGAAAGAAGGAATGAGGGAAAGACAAGTAGGAAGGATGGATGGAAGGAATACAAGGATACAAGGAAAGGAAGGAAGGCAATATGGCAAGAAGGATGGAAGGAAGGAAGAAAAAGGGAAGCAAAGAAAGAAGGAAGCAAAAAAGGAAGGATTTATGGAAGGAAGTCAGGAGGAGGGGGGGTAAGGAAGGAAGGTGGCAAGGAAAAAGGAATGAGGGAAAGAAAAGGAGGAAGGACGGATGGAAGGACAAAAGGAAAGGAAGGGAGGAAGGCAATATGGCAAGAAGGATGGAAGGAAGGAAGAAAAAGGGAAGCAAAGAAAGAAGGAAGCAAAAAAGGAAGGATTTATGGAAGGAAGTCAGGAGGAGGGGGGGGTAAGGAAGGAAGGTGGCAAGGAAAGAAGGAATGAGGGAAAGAAAAGGAGGAAGGACGGATGGAAGGACAAAAGGAAAGGAAGGGAGGAAGGCAATATGGCAAGAAGGATGGAAGGAAGGAAGAAAAAGGGAAGCAAAGAAAGAAGGAAGCAAAAAAGGAAGGATTTATGGAAGGAAGTCAGGAGGAGGGGGGTAATGAAGGAAGGTGGCAAGGAAAGAAGGAATGAGGGAAAGAAAAGGAGGAAGGATGGATGGAAGGACAAAAGGAAAGGAAGGGAGGAAGGCAATATGGCAAGAAGGATGGAAGGAAGGAAGAAAAAGGGAAGCAAAGAAAGAAGGAAGCAAAAAAGGAAGGATGTATGGAAGGAAGTCAGGAGGAGGGGGGGTAAGGAAGGAAGGTGGCAAGGAAAGAAGGAATGAGGGAAAGAAAATGAGGAAGGACGGATGGAAGGACAAAAGGAAAGGAAGGGAGGAAGGCAATATGGCAAGAAGGATGGAAGGAAGGAAGAAAAAGGGAAGCAAAGAAAGAAGGAAGCAAAAAAGGAAGGATTTATGGAAGGAAGTCAGGAGGAGGGGGGGTAAGGAAGGAAGGTGGCAAGGAAAGAAGGAATGAGGGAAAGAAAAGGAGGAAGGACGGGTGGAAGGACAAAAGGAAAGGAAGGGAGGAAGGCAATATGGCAAGAAGGATGGAAGGAAGGAAGAAAAAGGGAAGCAAAGAAAGAAGGAAGCAAAAAAGGAAGGATTTATGGAAGGAAGTCAGGAGGAGGAGGGGTAAGGAAGGAAGGTGGCAAGGAAAGAAGGAATGAGGGAAAGAAAAGGAGGAAGGACAGATGGAAGGACAAAAGGAAAGGAAGGGAGGAAGGCAATATGGCAAGAAGGATGGAAGGAAGAAAGAAAAAGGGAAGCAAAGAAAGAAGGAAGCAAAAAAGGAAGGATTTATGGAAGGAAGTCAGGAGGAGGGGGGGTAAGGAAGGAAGGTGGCAAGGAAAGAAGGAATGAGGGAAAGAAAAGGAGGAAGGACGGATGGAAGGACAAAAGGAAAGGAAGGGAGGAAGGCAATATGGCAAGAAGGATGGAAGGAAGGAAGAAAAAGGGAAGCAAAGAAAGAAGGAAGCAAAAAAGGAAGGATTTATGGAAGGAAGTCAGGAGGAGGGGGGGTAAGGAAGGAAGGTGGCAAGGAAAGAAGGAATGAGGGAAAGAAAAGGAGGAAGGACGGATGGAAGGACAAAAGGAAAGGAAGGGAGGAAGGCAATATGGCAAGAAGGATGGAAGGAAGGAAGAAAAAGGGAAGCAAAGAAAGAAGGAAGCAAAAAAGGAAGGATTTATGGAAGGAAGTCAGGAGGAGGGGGGTAAGGAAGGAAGGTGGCAAGGAAAGAAGGAATGAGGGAAAGAAAAGGAGGAAGGACGGATGGAAGGACAAAAGGAAAGGAAGGGAGGAAGGCAATATGGCAAGAAGGATGGAAGGAAGGAAGAAAAAGGGAAGCAAAGAAAGAAGGAAGCAAAAAAGGAAGGATTTATGGAAGGAAGTCAGGAGGAGGGGGGTAAGGAAGGAAGGTGGCAAGGAAAGAAGGAATGAGGGAAAGAAAAGGAGGAAGGACGGATGGAAGGACAAAAGGAAAGGAAGGGAGGAAGGCAATATGGCAAGAAGGATGGAAGGAAGGAAGAAAAAGGGAAGCAAAGAAAGAAGAACGCAATAAAAAAGGAAGTAAAGAAGGAACCGCACTTCTCCCAGCACTCATGCACCCCCAGACGACACATGTAGCAACAGCAGCTGCACACTGACTACTCTGAAGGTCCACAAACCTGCTGGCTCATGCTGTTGATGCCTTCAGGTGCCAGCAGCTGTACACTGACTACTCTGAAGGTCCACAAACCTGCTGGCTCATGCTGTTGATGCCGTCAGGTCCCAGCAGCTGTACACTGACTACTCTGAAGGTCCACAAACCTGCTGGCTCATGCTGTTGATGCCGTCAGGTCCCAGCAGCTGTACACTGACTACTCTGAAGGTCCACAAACCTGCTGGCTCATGCTGTTGATGCCGTCAGGTGCCAGCAGCTGTACACTGACTACTCTGAAGGTGTACAAACCTGCTCGCTCATGCTGTTGATGCCGTCAGGTCCCAGCAGCTTGACGGCCTGCTTGACCAGGTCTGTGCGGCCACAGTTCAGCATCCTGAAGCCCAAGTCCTGCAAGAACTTGGCCTCGGTGGAGGCGGCGTCCATCTTCCTCGCCCCGCAGAAACAATCCTCAGCTCTGCAAACAAAATGAACACGCAGGAGTTGGACACCAAGTTATTTTCTTCACTTCTTCAAGTAGTTCCAGTCTTTCATGTTCCACAGAAACCTCCCAAAAGACATATTCCAAGCAATGGACGACCACAAGGTATCCTGCCAGACATCTCATTATATCACGCCCAGGTGTTCCTAATGAAGTGACCACCTACTTGATCTGCCGAGGCTCGCAGTCCACGCCCGGTAGCAGCAGCCGGGCCGCCTGCCTCACGTCGTCGCTGTCCACCGACAAGCTGCGGCGGTGCTCCGTGTGCGCCACCGCCACTCGGATCCACTCCATCAGTGGCGGCAGTACCAGGAACGGTCTGCAGGAGGGGAGGCAAGCACAAAGAAGTAGTTAAGACATGTTGCCCTTAAGTGTAGACTTGTAGATGTGTGTTTGTTACATGTATAGTTGTGTTTGTTACATGTACATTTGTGTTTGTTACATGTAGATGTGTGTTTGTTACGTGTATAGTTGTGTTTGTTACGTGCATACTTGTGTTTGTTACATGTACATTTGTGTTTGTTACATGTACATTTGTGTTTGTTACGTGTAGATGTGTGTTTGTTACGTGTACATTTGTGTTTGTTACATGTAGATGTGTGTTTGTTACATGTAGATGTGTGTTTGTTACGTGTAGACTTGTTTTTGTTACGTGCAGATGTGTGTTTGTTACATGTACATTTGTGTTTGTTACATATACATTTGTGTTTGTTACATGTATAGTTGTGTTTGTTACGTGTAGATTTGTGTTTGTTACATGTACATTTGTGTTTGTTACGTGCATACTTGTGTTTGTTACATGTACATTTGTGTTTGTTACATGTACATTTGTGTTTGTTACATGTACATTTGTGTTTGTTACATGTATAGCTGTTTGTTACGTGTAGATTTGTGTTTGTTACATGTACATTTGTGTTTGTTACGTGCATACTTGTGTTTGTTACATGTACATTTGTGTTTGTTACATGTACATTTGTGTTTGTTACATGTAGATTTGTGTTTGTTACATGTATAGTTGTGTTTGTTACGTGTAGATTTGTGTTTGTTACATGTACATTTGTGTTTGTTACGTGCATACTTGTGTTTGTTACATGTACATTTGTGTTTGTTACATGTATAGTTGTGTTTGTTACGTGTAGATTTGTGTTTGTTACATGTACATTTGTGTTTGTTACATGTACATTTGTGTTTGTAACATGTACATTTGTGTTTGTTGCATGTATAGTTGTGTTTGTTACATGTAGATTTGTGTTTGTTACATGTACATTTGTGTTTGTTACGTGCATACTTGTGTTTGTTACATGTACATTTGTGTTTGTTACATGTACATTTGTGTTTGTTACATGTAGATTTGTGTTTGTTACATGTAGATGGGTGTTTGTTACATGTACATTTGTGTTTGTTACGTGCATACTTGTGTTTGTTACATGTACATTTGTGTTTGTTACATGTACATTTGTGTTTGTTACATGTAGATTTGTGTTTGTTACATGTATAGTTGTGTTTGTTACGTGTAGATTTGTGTTTGTTACATGTACATTTGTGTTTGTTATGTGCATACTTGTGTTTGGTACATGTACATTTGTGTTTGTTACATGTAGATTTGTGTTTGTTACATGTATAGTTGTGTTTGTTACGTGTAGATTTGTGTTTGTTACATGTACATTTGTGTTTGTTACGTGCATACTTGTGTTTGTTACATGTACATTTGTGTTTGTTAGATGTACATTTGTGTTTGTTACATGTAGATTTGTGTTTGTTACATGTATACTTGTGCTTGTTACATGTATACTTGTGCTTGTTCCATATACATGTTTTTTTTTACATGTATATTTCTGTTTGTTACATGTATACTTGTGCTTGTTAAATATACATTTGTGTTTGTTACATATACATTTATGTTTGTTACATGTATACTTGTGTTTGCTACATGTACACTTGTGCTGTTTACATATACATTTGTGTTTGTTGCATGTATACTTGTGTTTGTTACATGTACACTTGTGCTGGTTACATATAAATTTGTGTTTGTTACATATAAATTTGTGCCTGTTACATATACATTTGTGTTTGTTACATATACATTTGTGTTTGTTACATATACATTTGTGTTTGTTACATGTATACTTGTGCCTGTTACATATACATTTGTGTTTGTTACATATACATTTGTGTTTGTTACATATACATTTGTGTTTGTTACAAATACATTTGTGTTTGTTACATGTATTCTTGTGCTTGTTAAATATACATTTGTGTTTGTTACGTGTATACTTGTGCTTGTTACATATACATTTGTGTTTGTTTCATATACATTTGTGTTTGTTACTTATACATTTGTGTTTGTTACGTGTATACTTGTGCTTGTTACATATACATTTGTGTTTGTTTCATATACATTTGTGTTTGCTACATATACATTTGTGTTTGTTACATAAACATTTGTGTTTGTTACATATACATTTATGTTTGTTACATGTATACTTGTGTTTGTTACATGTATATTTGTGTTTGCAACATGTAAATGTGTGATTGTTACATGTATACTTGTGCTTGTAACATATACATTTGTGTTTATTACATACACATTTATGTTTGTTACATGTATACTTGTGTTTGTTACATGTACACTTGTGTTTGTTACATGTACACTTGTGCTAGTTACATATACATTTGTGTTTGTTACATATACATTTGTGTTTGTTACATATACATTTATGTTTGTTACATATATACTTGTGTTTGTTACATGTATATTTGTGTTTGCAACATGTAAATGTGTGATTGTTACATGTATACTTGTGCTTGTTACATATAGATTTGTGTTTGTTACATACACATTCATGTTTGTTACATGTATATTTGTGTTTGCAACATGTAAATGTGTGATTGTTACATGTATACTTGTGCTTGTTACATATAGATTTGTGTTTGTTACATACACATTCATGTTTGTTACATGTATATTTGTGTTTGCAACATGTAAATGTGTGATTGTTACATGTATACTTTTGCTGGTTACATATACATTTGTGTTTGTTACATGTGCATTTGTGTTTGTTACATATACAGTTGTGTTTGTTACATGTATACTTGTGCTTGTTACATATACATTTGTGTTTGTTACATATACATTTGTGTTTGTTACATATACATTTGTGTTTGTTACATGTATACCTGTGCCTGTTACATATACATTTGTGTTTGTTACATATACATTTGTGTACATTTGTGTTTGTTACATATACATTTGTGTTTGTTACAAATCCATTTGTGTTTGTTACATGTATTCTTGTGCTTGTTAAATATACATTTGTGTTTGTTACGTGTATACTTGTGCTTGTTACATATACATTTGTGTTTGTTTCATATACATTTGTGTTTGTTACATATACATTTGTGTTTGTTACGTGTACACTTGTGCTTGTTACATATACATTTGTGTTTGTTTCATATACATTTGTGTTTGCTACATATACATTCGTGTTTGTTACATAAGCATTTGTGTTTGTTACATATACATTTATGTTTGTTACATGTATACTTTTGTTTGTTACATGTATATTTGTGTTTGCAACATGTAAATGTGTGATTGTTACATGTATACTTGTGCTTGTTACATATACATTTGTGTTTGTTACATATACAATTATGTTTGTTACATGTATACTTGTGTTTGTTACATGTACACTTGTGCTGGTTACATATACATTTGTGTTTGTTACATATACATTTGTGTTTGTTACATATACATTTATGTTTGTTACATGTATACTTGTGTTTGTTACATGTATATTTGTGTTTGCAACATGTGAATGTGTGATTGTTACATGTATACTTGTGCTTGTTACATATAGATTTGTGTTTGTTACATACACATTCATGTTTGTTACATGTATATTTGTGTTTGCAACATGTAAATGTGTGATTGTTACATGTATACTTGTGCTGGTTACATATACATTTGTGTTTGTTACATGTACATTTGTGTTTGTTACATATACATTTGTGTTTGTTACATGTAGATTTGTGTTTGTTACATGTATATTTGTGTTTGTTACATATATACTTGTGCTTGTTACATGTATACTTGTGCTTGTTACATGTATACTTGTGCTTGTTTCATATACACGTTTTTTGTTACATGTTTTTTTGTGTTTGTTACATGTATACTTGTGCTTGTTAAATATACATTTGTGTTTGTTACATATACATTTATGTTTGTTACATGTATACTTGTGTTTGTTACATGTACACTTGTGCTGGTTACATATACATTTGTGTTTGTTACATATACATTTGTGTTTGTTACATATACATTTGTGTTTGTTACATGTATACTTGTGCCTGTTACATATACATTTGTGTTTGTTACATATACATTTGTGTTTGTTACGTATACATTTGTGTTTGTTACAAATACATTTGTGTTTGTTACATGTATTCTTGTGCTTGTTAAATATACATTTGTGTTTGTTACGTGTATACTTGTGCTTGTTACATATACATTTGTGTTTGTTTCATATACATTTGTGTTTGTTACATATACATTTGTGTTTGTTACGTGTATACTTGTGCTTGTTACATATACATTTGTGTTTGTTTCATATACATTTGTGTTTGCTACATATACATTCGTGTTTGTTACATAAGCATTTGTGTTTGTTACATATACATTTATGTTTGTTACATGTATACTTTTGTTTGTTACATGTATATTTGTGTTTGCAACATGTAAATGTGTGATTGTTACATGTATACTTGTACTTGTTACATATACATTTGTGTTTGTTACATATACATTTATGTTTGTTACATGTATACTTGTGTTTGTTACATGTACACTTGTGCTGGTTACATATACATTTGTGTTTGTTACATATACATTTGTGTTTGTTACATATACATTTATGTTTGTTACATGTATACTTGTGTTTGTTACATGTATATTTGTGTTTGCAACATGTGAATGTGTGATTGTTACATGTATACTTGTGCTTGTTACATATAGATTTGTGTTTGTTACATACACATTCATGTTTGTTACATGTATATTTGTGTTTGCAACATGTAAATGTGTGATTGTTACATGTATACTTGTGCTGGTTACATATACATTTGTGTTTGTTACATGTACATTTGTGTTTGTTACATATACATTTGTGTTTGTTACATGTATACTTGTGCTTGTTACATATACATTTGTGTTTGTTATGTGTACACTTTTTCTTGTTACATATACATTTGTGTTTGTTACATATACATTTGTGTTTGTTACATATACATTTGTGTTTGTTACATATACATTTGTTACATATGTGCTTGTTACATGTACATTTGTTACATATACATTTGTGTTTGTTACATATACATTTGTGTTTGTTACGTGTATACTTGTGCTTGGTACCTATACATTTGTGTTTGTTACATATACACATGTGCTTGTTACATGTACATTTGTGTTTGTTACATATACATTTGTGTTTGTTACATATACATTTGTGTTTGTTACATGTATAGTTGTGTTTGTTGCATGTAGATTTGTGTTTGTTATATATACATTTGTGTTTGTTACATGTACATTAGTGTTTTTTACATGTATAGTTGTGTTTGTTACATGTATAGTTGTGTTTGTTGCATGTAGATTTGTGTTTGTTGTATATACATTTGTGTTTGTTACATGTACATTAGTGTTTTTTACATGTATAGTTGTGTTTGTTACATGTATAGTTGTGTTTGTTGCATGTAGATTTGTGTTTGTTGTATATACATTTGTGTTTGTTACATGTACATTAGTGTTTTTTACATGTATAGTTGTGTTCGTTACATGTATAGTTGTGTTTGTTACAACTAGATGTGTGTTACATGTAGACTTGTGTATGTTACATATATTTATGTGCATGTTACATGTATAGTTGTGTTTGTTACGTATAGGTTTGTGTTTGCAGAGACACCACACAACATCATGATACAAAAACGCACTTATGAATAATTTGCTGAGTGCGCAGCCTTCCAAAGAAATCATTTGATGACTGCAAGCGTCATGGAGGTTGTAATAAAATATGCTCTTACAGTTAAGCAAGGAGTAAACTCCAGCATATCAATATTCATCATTAATTCAGAGCAGATCGTCTGGAAGGAGACGAGAGAAAAGTGTTACTATTCATTAGTAATGCTGCTTGTTTGGCAGACGTTTTCTATCACTTACTTGCAGTGTTTCATCAAATGAGCTGGCAATCATTTGTTTACTTGTCTTTTACTCGTCCCTTTTTCGGAACATAAACTCTAACTTAGCTCGTTACAAGATGACATTAAACTATTGGAATGTGCAAACATGAGCTTACATTGGGAACCAACTTATAACATAGTCAACTACTGTTTAAATTAGTTTTGTCCAATTAATTTGAACAGAAATAACTCATGCAAAACCTAAACTATGTTGCGTGTCTTCCCCTGTGGCTTGTGACTATATAGTAGACCTAAGTGTCAAGTGCTGCCCCTTTGTGGCCTTTAAGTGTAATGACGTGTCAAATGTTTGGTGTAACAACAATTCAATGCTGCCTCCTTGTGGCTTTTTAGTGTAAAGACATGAAAAATGCTGCTTCCTTGTGGTTAGTTGTGCCCCCTTGTGGCTATATAGTGTAACAATTTGTCAAGTGCTGCCCCCTTGTGGCTTTTTAGTGTAATAACATGTCAAGTGCTGCCCCCTTGTGACTTTTTAGTGTTAGTGCAGCTGGTAACCAGAACGATCGTGCATTTTGTGATAAAAGCATGAAATTTGGTACACTTATAGCCAAAGGCATTATCAAAAGATTTGGATATGGAGCCACCATGAATTTTCAAAATGGCGCCCATGGCAGCCATCTTTCAAAATGGCTGTCAGTAACAACTGTTCGCTTATGAATGATGGATATAATATGATGTTTCAGACTTATTTACCATACATAGTACTTGGTAAATGTCTTTTGGATAATCTAAATGTGTCATTAAATATTCAAGATGGACACACCGTAGCGTAGCTCAGGCATTCAAGGCAGGCAAATTCACTGTCCAGAAGACCAAAAATGTGTGGCCTTTTAGTGTAATAACATGCCATTTACTGCCCCTTTGTGGCCTTTTAGTGTAATAACATGCCATTTACTGCCCCTTTGTGGCCTTTTAGTGTAATAACGTGTCATATACTGCCCCTTTGTGGGATTTTAGTGTAATAACATGTCATATACTGCCACTTTGTGGCCTTTTAGTGTAAAAACGTGTCATATACTGCCCTTTGTGGGCTTTTAGTGTAATAACGTGTCATATACTGCCCCTTTGTGGCCTTTTAATGTAATAACGTGCCATATACTGCCCATTTGTGGGCTTTTAGTGTAATAACGTACAATATACTGCCTCTTTTTGGACTTTTAATGTAATAACGTGCCATATACTGCCCCTTTGTGGGATTTTAGTGTAATAACGTGTCATATACTGCCCCTTTGTGGCTTTTTAGTGTAATAACGTGCCATATACTGCCCCTTTGTGGCCTTTTAGTGTAATAACCTGCCATATACTGCCCCTTTGTTCGCTTTTAGTGTAATAACATGTCATATACTGCCTCTTTGTGGCCTTTTAATGTAATAACGTGCCATATACTGCCCATTTGTGGGCTTTTAGTGTAATAACATACAATATACTGCCTCTTTTTGGACTTTTAGTGTAATAACGTGCCATATACTGCCCCTTTGTTCGCTTTTAGTCTAATAACGTGTCATATAGTGCCCCTTTGTTGGGTTTTAGTGCAACAATGTGTCAAGTGCTGCCCCTTGTGGGATTTTAGTGTAATAACGTGTCATATACTGCCACTTTGTGGGATTTTAGTGTAATAACGTGTCAAATGCTGCCCCTTGTGGGATTTTAGTGTAATAACATGTCATATACTGCCCCTTTGTGACCTTTTAGTGTAATAACGTGTCATATACTGCCCCTTTGTGGCCTTTTAGTGTAATAATGTGCCATTTACTGCCCCTTGTGGGATTTTAGTGTAATAACGTGTCATATACTGCCCCTTTGTGGGATTTTAGTGTAATAACATGTCATATACTGCCACTTTGTGGCCTTTTAGTGTAAAAACGTGTCATATACTGCCCTTTGTGGGCTTTTAGTGTAATAACGTGTCATATACTGCCCCTTTGTGGCCTTTTAATGTAATAACGTGCCATATACTGCCCATTTGTGGGCTTTTAGTGTAATAACGTACAATATACTGCCTCTTTTTGGACTTTTAATGTAATAACGTGCCATATACTGCCCCTTTGTGGGCTTTTAGTGTAATAACGTGTCATATACTGCCCCTTTGTGGCTTTTTAGTGTAATAACGTGCCATATACTGCCCCTTTGTGGCCTTTTAGTGTAATAACCTGCCATATACTGCCCCTTTGTTCGCTTTTAGTGTAATAACATATCATATACTGCCTCTTTGTGGCCTTTTAATGTAATAACGTGCCATATACTGCCCATTTGTGGGCTTTTAGTGTAATAACGTACAATATACTGCCTCTTTTTGGACTTTTAGTGTAATAACGTGCCATATACTGCCCCTTTGTTCGCTTTTAGTCTAATAACGTGTCATATAGTGCCCCTTTGTTGGGTTTTAGTGCAACAACGTGTCAAGTGCTGCCCCTTGTGGGATTTTAGTGTAATAACGTGTCATATACTGCCCCTTTGTGGCTTTTTAGTGTAATAACGTGCCATATACTGCCCCTTTGTGGCCTTTTAGTGTAATAACGTGTCATATACTGCCCCTTTGTGGCCTTTTAATGTAATAACGTGCCATATACTGCCCATTTGTGGTCTTTTAGTGTAATAACGTGTCATATACTGCCCCTTTGTGGGCTTTTAGTGTAATAACGTGCCATTTAATGCCCCTTTGTGGGCTTTTAGTGTAATAACGTGCCATATACTGCCCCTTTGTTTGCTTTTAGTGTAATAACATGTCAAAAACTGCCCCTTTGTAGCCTTTTAGTGTAATAACGAGCCATATACTGCCCCTTTGTTGGGTTTTAGTGCAACAATGTGCCATATACTGCCCCTTTGTGGCCTTTTAGTGTAATAACGTGCCATATACTGCCCCTTTGTTCGCTTTTAGTCTAATAACGTGTCATATACTGCCCCTTTGTTGGGTTTTAGTGCAACAACGTGTCAAGTGCTGCCCCTTGTGGGATTTTAGTGTAATAACGTGTCATATACTGCCACTTTGTGGGGCTTTTAGTGTAATATTGTGTCATATACTGCCCCTTTGTGGCCTTTTAGTGTAATAACGTGTCATATACTGCCCCTTTGTGGTCTTTTAGTGTAAGGACGTGTCAAGTGCTGCCCCCATGTGGATACCCAGTGGATCTAAACGTCAAGTACTGCCCGCTTGTGGCTATTTAGTGCACCAATACCCAGGTGTTGAGGGCTTTCCCATGAAAGGAGTCATCTTGAGAGATGAGAGCACTTAAAGATGGCTGCATGGATGATTATTGATCTGTCACACTTGACATCTTGGGGGACTAAGAGGCACGAAACAGCAGTAGGACAGGGCAGCGCTGACATGCAAAATGTCCGCCAACATGCAGCCTGCTTCTATTTATACACTGTCTGATCTCAGTGGGTGCATCACACAGAAACCCCCCCCGGTCGCCGCATTAAGATGCGACACTACCCTCCTGCGGTGCGGTGATTTATTCCTTCCTCAGGTGGTGGGATTAGAACGCCACTCGGAGCCTCGCAGGAGTTGCAAGGGGGAATTTCTCCCAAAAGTGGCGGTTTGCTGGGTCGGCTCCAAAATGAGACGGGGAATGTAAAGTCTATCTCTGGTGTGGAGGTGCAGTGAGAGGCAAAGCCGGTGTTGAGTTTGTTTTTTTTTTCCCTGCGCGAGCACCTGATGATCCCTCTGTTTAAGGCTTTAGTGCTTCTGGCCAGATAAGGAGGCTACTGCTGCTGCTGGGAAAGTCAAAAAACGTGCTTGTGAGAAAGCGAAGGCGTGGAAAATACCTTTAGAAGCAGAAAGAATAAGCGGCCTAGTGATTAAGCGGCCTAGTGATCGCATGCAGTATTATTAGAATGATAATAATACCATATTTTCTGGACCATAGGGCGCAACGGATTATAAGGCGCACTGCCGATGAGTGAGTCTTTTCAGATATTTTTTCATACAAAAGGCGCACCGGATAATCAAAGGAGTCATATTATTATGATTTTTTTCTTCCTTGTGGTCTACATAACATGTGATGGTGGTACTTTGGTCAAAATATTGCATAGATGATGTTTTACACATCATCTTCATCTTCTTTCTGACAGAATGTGCCGTTTTGTGGGCGTTCTTATTTACGTGGCTCACCTTCGACAGCGTCTTCTCCCGTGCAAGGACGGGAGTGGAAGAAATGTCAAAAGATGGCGCTAACTGTTTTAATGACATTCAGACTTTACTTCAATCAATAACGGAGCAGCATCTCTTCATCCGTGGCTCACTAGTGCAACAACAACGCCGGAAATGTGTCCCGTGAAAAACCGTCCGACCGGAACTCTCTAATAACTAAAGTTCCTTGGGTGAATAATGTAAACTCACTACACCGGTATGTTTTAGTGCTTTCATGGCCAGTTTACTGACAGATTTAAGTAAGAACTTTACACTACTTTATATTAGAAATGGCAACAGCGGAGGATGAATGTCCCATAACAAGAAGATAGTGAAAAAGAAGAAGCTTATCGACTACGGTGTCGGCACGGACTACAAAAGCGGACATGCGCAAATTTTCAGTACTTTTGCAGATCCCAAATACAGATCAGCAGGTACCAGAAGGTAAGAAAAGTTGGTTTTGCATAATATTGCAAAACAAAACGCCAGATTTTAGCTGTGTCCCAATTCAGGGTCTGCATCCTTCGAAGGGCGAATTTGAAGGCCGCTTCCGTCACAACGCTGTGCGAAGGCTGTCCCAATTCATTCAAATTCGTAGGCTCCTCCAAATGCAGCCGACGAATGCGCCCTCCTTTTCCATGTATTCGGAGGATGCACCGCGACTATCCTTCGTGGCCTCCCATGTCCCAAGATTCTTTGTGCGCCTTTGTTCAACCCGGATCTTGCGAAGTTGGTAGAGTGGCCGTGCCAGCAATCGGAGGGTTGCTGGTTACTGGGGTTCAATCCCCACCTTCTACCATCCTAGTCACGTCCGTTGTGTCCTTGGGCAAGACACTTCACCCTTGATCCTGATGGGTGTTGGTTAGCGCCTTGCATGGCAGCTCCCTCCATCAGTGTGTGAATGTGTGTGTGAATGTGGAAATACTGTCAAAGCGCTTTGAGTACCTTGAAGGTAGAAAAGCGCTATACAAGTATAACCCATTTATCATTTATCATTATCTTTTTGACGATGGCGGAAAAAACAAGCACCGGCAGCGGCAGCGAATACACTTTCAAATGTAAGTATCCTCCGCAGGCTAGACTGTCCCATTTAACAATGATTGACGCATCCTTCGGAGGTGCTTATACACACACCATAGTAATACTTGCATCTCTGACTACAGTAGCCGTAATGGGCCGACAATTCATCAAGCGTGCGGCTTCAAAGTTGTACTAAAACATTTTGAGAGCTTTGCCTTCCGGCTCAGCTCCTTCTTCACCACAACGGATCGATACAGTGTCCGCATTACTGAAGACGCCGCACCGATCCGCCTGTCGCTCTCACCATCCACTCTTCCCTCACTCGTGAACAAGACTCAGAGGTACTTGAACTCCTCCACTTGGGGCAGGGTCTCCTCCCCAACCCAGAGATGGCACTCCACCCTTTTTCGGGCGAGAACCATGGACTCTGACTTGGAGGTGCTGATTCCCATCCCAGTCGCTTCACACTCGGCTGCGAACCGATCCAGTGAGAGCTGAAGATCTTGGCCAGATGAAGTCATCAGGACCACATCATCTGCAAAAAGCAGAGACCTAATCCTGCAGCCACCAAACCAGATCCCCTCAACGCCCTGACTGCGCCTAGGAATCCTGTCCATAAAAGTTATGAACAGAATCTGTGACAAAGGGCAGCCTTGGCGGAGTCTAACCCTCACTGGAAACGGGTCTGACTTACTGCCGGCAATGCAGACCAAGCTCTGACACTGATCATACAGGGAGCGGACCGCCAAAATCAGACAGTCCGTTACCCCATACTCTCTGAGCACTCCCCACAGGACATGGTTGAATGCCTTCTCCAAGTCCACAAAGCACATGTAGACTGGTTGGGCAAACTCCCATGCACCCTCAAGGACCCTGCCAAGAGTATAGAGCTGGTCCACAGTTCCACGACCAGGACGAAAACCACACTGTTGAATCCGAGGTTCGACTATCCGGCGTAGCCTCCTCTCCAGTACACCTGAATAGACCTTTGGTGTTGTCTACAGGTATCTCTTATGTGTGACTGCCATCTACTGGTCACATTTATCATTTCACCATGTATCAAATACAATTGCTTTGAGGTCGGTAAGCACAACCAGAATTATTCCGTACATTAGGCGCACCGGGTTATAAGGCGTACTGTCGAGTTTTGAGAAAATGACAGGATTTTAAGTGCGCCTTATAGTCCGAAAAACACGGTAATAGTCTCTGCGCTGCTTAGCGACACTGACGTCAACCTTGGCCGAACTTCTTTCTCATTAAGCAACTTCTGCTCCATCGTGTTTCTTCTATGGGATTCTTTCCACGGGCAGAATGAGGTAATTATGGAAGATTTAGGACTATTTCTGGCTCACTAGATCTCCCATTTAGATGAGAGCATCATCCTTTAAGGCCTTTAAAAGCGTGCAGCCGCATTCACATCTAATGGCGTATTGTAGTCGGCTAAATGATGTCAGGACTCCATCAGGAACGTTCTTTTCTTCTTCTTCTCCTCCTCCTTTAACATTCTAAAACTGTGCCAGAAAATACTAGGAATCAACCCAATGACATCTGTAAATCAACCGCTTTGGTACAATCCTAATATTATCATTAATAAAAACGTGGTTAAATGGACAACATGGAAAGACAGAGATATTACTAAACCTCATCATAGTATTAATAAAAACTCTTTTAAACCGTTCAATGATTTAGTTGATCAATATAATGTACCCAGAAATCATTTTTTTTACATTTTATCTCTTTAAAACATGCTGTAAATAAATGCATATCCTCTGAAAGTATGTCCTGAAATAGCCATTAACTGGAAGATGCACTTTTTAATCAAGATACAATTAAGAAATTAATTAAACTATTTTATGGAATAATAAATGAACACCACACTAGAAATGCAAATGATGCATGTGTTCGGAAATGGATGATGGACTTAAACATTGTAGACGAAAGAGACATATTGTCACGTTCTGGATGCATGGTGCGGCGGGATTTTTGTTCTCCCAAGATGCAAAGGACGAAAACCGGACAGGACTTGCAGGTAACGACATGATTTAATTATGAAATAACACAAAACTGGTACAAAACAGAAAACAAACCGACAGGACGAGGTGCCGAGCGGACCGGAAGCTAAGGCCAACACTTAGCACAGATTATGACTACTAGCAGGAGCTAGGAAACTAGAACAAACCTAGGTGGCAGTCACGGGATGCAAAACAAAGAAGCCAGGACGACTGACTGAGAAGTCAGGCTTTAAATAATAATGTCAATGATGACCAACAGGTGCATGTTGGGAACCCCAGCGGCAGGTGAACGTAATTAGTAACTATGGTAACCAAACTCAGAGGTGCTTAAACAGATACTAAGAAGGAGTCCAAGACTAGCAGAAAAACACAAATGACTAGAAAACAAACAGAAATATGATCCGGGCAGCGGATCATAACACATATCATGGAATGATATTTGTAAAAATGCCAATAAGCCCTTTAGAAGCATTAAAGATAAGCTGACTCAATTTAAGATATTGAATAGATTGTATTTTACATCTTCTCAGCTGTTTAAAACGGGTGTAGTAGATAGCAAGTTATGTATGAAGTGTCGGGCAGCTGAGGGAACTCTTGTTCATTTATTGTGGGAATGTCAGAGGATAAAAGAGTTATGGTTGAAAACAACAAAAGAAGCAATCACATTCCTTAATATAAACATCCCAATGACACTGCAAACTTTTATTCTTGGGGATCTCCATCAGTTTAGTAACGTGTCATCAAAGAGTAAAAATGCTTTTCTTTCAATATGCATAATAACAAAAAGGGTAATATTTTAAAAAATGGATAGATGTTGATAGTCCAACTCATACTGACTGGCACACACAAGCTATGGAGATGATATCAGTAGAACAAACTGCATTTAGTTTAGATAATAATGAGTCATATATTGAAATATGGGATCCATTATTTACATTTATTTCAACTATTAAATGAACCAAAATGTGACTTATTATATATTTGTGCAAAATATTGGACACAGTGTGTTGTAGAGTTTATGAGATGTGTTGCAAGTGTAAGCCACTGTGACACTGTTGTTCATTTCTAATTTTTATTATTTTTTTATTAATGTCCTCAATTGCTCTCAATTGCTCCGCTTATTGTTGTTCTTAGTGTTGCTGGGACGGGTTTGGTTTTGGAATTGTATTGCATTGTTGTGTATTGTTTTGTTGATTGATTAATAAAAAAATTAAATTAAATAAAAAAATTAAAAAAAAGGAACGTTTTTTTCTTCTTCTCCTCCTCCTGCGGCGAATATTCCAGACGCAGACGGAGCACGTGGGATTGATGTGTCGAGCAGGCGTGCAGCTGGAAGCAGGCGCTCACGCAGGCTCGACGCTTCGCAAGGCGTCCAACTTGGTGTTGTTGTTTATGTTGAGTGTGGTCTGCTTTGCATCACGCTGCAGACCGCACCGTCCCACTCTTAGAGTCGAACAAGGTTCACACCTCCTCCACAGCTAAATGCGTCAAGACGTTGAGGAAGTCTTAAATCCTTTTAATGAAAATCTACATGCACTTTGAAATGCAAATGGGGACTGCCAAGTGCGGGGGTGTCAAACTTATTTTCTACATCTATTTAATCTGATAATCATTCCGATTAGAACGTTACCGAGTACATGGACCCTGAAAAGAATGATCTGTGTATTTTCATGCATCACACCTTAAATCGGAATACTTTACTTTGACATGCGCAGAACCTTACATAAACGGAAAGGTGTCTTATTATTTGTGCTACGACGCCATCTTTTGAACAATAAGCAGTGACTTCTAGTGTAAACAAACATGGCTTTGTGCATTTCTGCTTGTCCGACGTTATCACGGTATTTATTTATCATTTGTATTTCCTTCTGTTCACTACTTTTGTTTTACCTCTCTTTTTGAAATGGAGCTGTTCCGTGCTTTTTATGTTGTGTTTATGTTGTGTTTATGTTGTGTTTATGTTTTTTCCTGGCTAACAGTGCAGAACAGGTTGTCGGCTAATACTCTTATATTGCTCAAATCCGTAACCGGTAGTAAAACTCCTGCTTTTCTCATGGCCCAAGTAGTTCACAATAGCACTATACACAATCACAATACCAGGGCGTCCAGTGAGGGGCATTTTGTACTCCCTCGTCCCAGGAAGAATGCTTTGCAGAAATCTTTTATTTATAGATCTTTTGGACAATAAGCAGTGACTTCTAGTGTAAACAAACATGGCTTTGTGCATTTCTGCTTGTCCGACGTTATCACAGTATTTATTTATCATTTTTATTTCCTTCTGTTCACTACTTTTGTTTTACCTCTCTTTTTGAAATGGAGATGTTCCGTGCTTTTGATGTTGTGTTTATGTTGTGTTTATGTTTTTTCCTGGCTAACAGTGCAGAACAGGTTGTGGGCTAATACTCTTATATTGCTCAAATCCGTAACCGGTAGTAAAACCCCTGCTTTTCTCATGGCCCAAATAGTTCACAGTAGTTTCCAGATGTGTGAACATGATTGCACAAGGGTTTTCTAATCATCAATTAGCCTTCTGAGCCAATGAGCAAACACATTGTACCATTAGAACACTGGAGTGATAGTTGCTGGAAATGGGCTTCTATACACCTATGTAGATATTGCACCAAAAACCAGACATTTGCAGCTAGAATAGTCATTTACCACATTAGCAATGTATAGAGTGTATTTCTTTAAAGTTAAGACTAGTTTTAAGTTATCTTCATTGAAAAGTGCTTTTCCTTCAAAAATAAGGACATTTCAATGTGACCCCAAACTTTTGAACGGTAGTGTATATTTCATACACTGACAACCCCCAGCAAAAATCAACAGGAAGTTTGCAATTCCCCCTTCAAAACAAAAGTTGTGTAAAAACAGTCACCTTTTTTCAAACATTATCTCCTCTGAGCGCGTTTGTCGCGTCGGCTTCAAATTAGCACAGGAGAGAGATTGAACCCTTCTGATTAAAAGTTGATGAAAGTTTTAATTACTGCTCCAGTTTGGATTTTATGAGCCCTCAAGGTCGGTCCCGTCCATTGCTGCTTGCAGCTTTAATTTAATTAAGCTTGCCTTTGTCAGTCAGTCGGCCTGGCGTCATTGTTTGCTTCATGCAACCTGTCAACGTAAGTGTGGAGAGGCGGGGCCTGCAGTCTGACAGCGAGGCAGGGCACACCGGAGCCCGCTCCAAGATGGCGGCGAGGAGGCGTGGACGGCGAGCAAGCAGCGAGGCGGGGCGCGCCGGGATCGACGCCGCAATTATTATCAGGTGCGTGGATCGTCCAGCTGGGCACAATTAAATAATCCTCTCGAACTGTGTAAAAGGGCGGCAGCCGTAAAGGTCGGTAAGAGAGGCGGAGAGAAGAGAAGGAGCCAGAGGGAAAGCTGACCCTGAGCGAGAGAGACTGAGAGCCCAAGGAAGAAGACGACGCGTGAAGCTGAAAAGCAAGCGGAAGAGCGAGCGGCAAAGGGAAAAGCTGAAAAGCAACCCGGCAAGAGACATTTATTTGGAAAAATAAAGAAGTCTAAACCTGCCCGCAGCTATGTCCTTCCTTGATGGTCCTTGGAACCCGCACGGCGACAGCAAGCGACTGTCACTGTTTTGCTCGTCTCCTAGCCGATGCTAAGTGGTAGCCTTCTCTACGCAAGTTGTGCTTGTTTCTAGTCCACGCTAAGTGGTAGCTTAATTTCGATTGCGATCAGCACATTATTCCTTTTGCTTGTTTTCTGTTTTTGGTACTTCGCGTTATTTTTGAATTCTGTTTCTTTCTGTCACGACGGGGTTTTCGCAACTTAATGCGGGGTTCATTCTCCCGGGATGCAGACGGACCACTCCGGACAAAGCGTGCAGGTAAGAACATGATTTATTCTCAAAAATAACGCAAAGTACCAAAAACAGAAAACAAGCAAAAGGAATAATGTGCTGATCGCACTCAAACTAAGCTACCACTTAGAATGGACTAGAAACAAGCACAACTTACGTAGACAAGGCAACCACTTAGCATTGGCTAGGAGACTAGCAAAACTTACGTCGACAGGTTGCATGAAGCAAACAATGACGCCAGGCCGACTGACTGGCAAAGGCAAGCTTAAATAATGCCTCTGATTAGTGCTCGGGAAGCAGGTGAGCACTAATCAGTGACAGGTGAACACAATGGGCAACCAAAACCAACTCAGAGGTGCACAAACAGGAACTACGGGAGTCCAAAACTAACAGAAAATACAAAACATGACCACGGATCATGACAGAGATAAGGTTAAACACAAAGAAAAGTCAATAATAATAGTCAATAATCATAGATACAATGATAAGTGGTAGCCTTGTATACGTACGTTTTGCTTGTTTCTAGTCCATGCTAAGTGGTAGCTTAGTTTCGAGTGCGATCAGCACAATATTCCTTTTGCTTGTTTTCTGTTTTTGGTACTTCGCGTTATTTTTGAATTCTGTTTCTTTCTGTCACGACGGGGTTTTCACAACTTAATGCGGGGTTCGTTCTCCCGGGATGCAGACGGACCACTCCGGACAGAGCGTGCAGGTAAGAACATGATTTATTCTCAAAAATAACGCAAAGTACCAAAAAAATCACTGGAGGACGAGGAATAGCTAAACATGCTTCACTACACATCGTAGGAGGATACAATAGCTCACAGGCGTCACAATGTGAACAAACGCAATGGGTGGATCTACATCTGACATCCACTGTAATGATACCAAGTACAAGAGCGTATCTAGTCGATACTACTATGATTACATCAATCTTTCTTATCGTCACAAAATGTTTTTTTTTTTTAATTCATATTATGTTTATAAACTCAGGAAATATGTCCGTGGATACATGATAACTTTGAATATGACCAATGTATGATCCTGTAACTACTTGGTATCGGATCGATACCCAAATGTGTGGTAGCACCAAGAAAAATTCCTGGTGCACCAAGAAAAATTCCTAGTTTTTGAACCCGTTCTCAAACAATGGCGATAAAACTATTCTGATCATTCAAAACTAATGTAAAGTATCAAACAAGAGAAGAAGAATAAGTGATTATTACATTTTAACAGAAGTGTAGATAGAACATATTGAAACGGAAAATAAGCAGATATTAACAGTAAATGAACGAGTGGATTGATAATCCATTTTTACAGCTTGTCCTTTATAATGTTGACAAAATAATAGGTGTATAAATGACACAATATGTTACTGCATAGACTAATTAGGAGTCTTTGTTTGTTTACTTACTACTAAAAGACAAGTTGTCTAGTGTGTTCACTATTTTATTTAAGGACTAAATTCGATATAAAACATATGTTTCATGTAATCTAAGATTTGTTGTTAAAATAAAGCCAATATTGACATTTTGTTTGTGGTCCCCTTTATTTAGAAAAGTATTGAAAAGTACTGAAATACACAAATACTGGTATGGAGACAATCCTAGTTCTAACTAATGAAAGCGGGGTAGTACGTTGACAATGTGTGTCTACTTCTTAGTCCGTTTGAATAAAACAAGTTAAACATTTATTTGTTTTTGCATCTTTTATTGAAATCCTGTGCTTTTTGAGGCTTAAGGAGTCTTTGTTTGTTTACTTACTACTAAAAGACAAGTTGTCTAGTATGTTCACTATTTTATTTAAGGACTAACTTGCAATAATAAACATATGTTTCATGTACCCTAAGATTTTTTGGTTAAAATTAAGCCAATAATGCCATTTTTTTGTGGTCCCTTTTATGTAGAAAAGTACCGAAATACATTTTGGTATCGAGACAACCCTACTCCCTTCAAAGATCTTTGTGCTTTACAGGTCTCTGTGTGGTATTCACGGCCCGCCTCCTGTCCTCAACCTTTTCCTGTTGGAATGCTGAACATGGAAGGTCCTCCCCAGGGCGCAGGCAGGCTTGGCTTTATCTCCTGAGCTATTGAACATCTGTGAATCCCAGAACAACACAGGCCAGGAATGTGCAGATAGAATTGCAGAGCAACGCCTAGGATTCTCAGTAGCCAGTCCAAAGCCAGTATTTTGGAATCCAGGTTGATATCAGGTCGACCTGCAAGACTCTGGGCCTCATCTGGCCTACAGATTCTGATTCTGACAAGACCGAGTCTCTCATTGGCAACTTCCATTTCCCATCGTCACGATTCGTTTGACGCCGCCCGCGTTGCCTAACGACGCGCCAGGCGGATACGCCACAAGGATTTGACAGGAAGTAAACACTGTCAAAGGCGGAGGCAAACTTCTTGTGGACGGAAGACTTGGCAAGCAGGATTTGGATGGAAAACTTTTGTAATATTATAATAATAGATTTTATATGTAAAAAGCACTTTACATTGAGCAAACAACCTCAAAGTGCTACAGTGTATAAAAAAAATAAATAAAAAGATAATAAAAATGAATAAAAATAAAAACTAGAACTAGCACGGATATATCTAAAAAAAGGCTTTTAAAAAAAAAAAGGGTTTTTAAGCCATTTTTAAAAAGCATCCAGTCTGTGGTGCCCTCAGGTGGTCAGGGAGAGTGTTCCACAGACTGGGAGCGGCGGAGCAGAAAGCCCGCTCTCCCATTGTTTGTATCCTTAGCAAACACACAAAGTCTTTTCATAAAACTTGATGGGGCGACAGGAAATAACTTTTTGGTGTGGCGCCCCCTACGGGTTGTGGTCAAGATGTCTCGTAAGATGCGAGCACCAGTGCCACAGCCGTGTGTATAGAGAGAGTATGGCCAACTTGGGGACGGCTGGGAGAGTGGCCGTGCCAGCAACCTGGGGGTTCCTGGTTCAATCCCCAGCTTCTACCAACCTAGTCACGTCCGTTGTGTCCTTGAGCAAGACACTTCACCCTTGCTCCTGATGGGTCGTGGTTAGCTGCCTTGCATGGCAGCTCCCGCCATCAGTGTGTGAATGTGTGTGTGAATGGGTGAATGTGGAAGTAGTGTCAAAGCGCTTTGAGAAAAGTGCTACATAATAATAAATATAACACATTTACCATTTAACTCGGTTTCAAAGTTGGTAGCAAACATGGCGCCCTGTAGTCACGTGAAGGGCTTTTGAACGATTGATTGATTGAAACTTTTATTAGTAGATTGCACAGTATAGTACATATTCCGTACAATTGTCCACTAAATGGTAACACCCGAATAAGTTTTTCAACTTCTTTAAGTCGGGGTCCACATTAATCAATTCATGGCTTTTGACCAATCCTGTAGCCATACTCTCTCTGATTGGTCAAAAGCCCGTCAGGGGACTACAGGGCGCCATGTTTGCTACCAACTTTATAACCGAGTTGGCCATACTCTCTTTATACACCGCTCTGGCCCTGATGCCCACTTTCGTTGGACAGAGAACCATTCAACAAAGCAACACCTCCCTACTAGGGCTGCAAATAACGATTAATTTGATAATCGATTAATCTGTCGATTATTACTTCGATTAATCGATTAATAATCGGATAAACGAGACAAACTACATTTCTATCCTTTCCAGTATTTTATTGAAAAAACCCAGCATACTGGCACCCAGGGGCGTCACTAACTTTTAAGGACAGGGGGGGCTTAGCCCCCAGGAGATGCACAGGATGCGAGCGAACGTTACGCACGAGCACAAAACTTCACAAACGGCTAACAAAGACTTAGAAATGATTCATTGTTATTATTATTTAAAAAAAAATGCACAGGACAAAATGAAATGCTCCCTGGGATGATGGCTTTGAACCATTTTTGTCTTTTTCTTTTTATGTATTCATTCATTTTACATTTTATATTAAATGTCTTGGTTTTTCCTCCCTCTGAAAATCCTATGCAATGTTTAACAAGCCATCCTATAATAATACAACAGCTATTAATGTAACAATACAATAAAACAAATATATTTAATGATGTTTTTTTTTCATTATTTTAATAATAGGCTAATGTATATTACTTTATATAGATTCTACAAGAAACACAAAACTTAAAAACTAAATTATTTACAATTGCACACACAAGGTTTCGTGCAGCTTCACTCATTGTAAAGGAAGATAATGTGCTTCGTACACCTGCAGGACCGCAAGCAAGGTCGCAGAAAAAATGCGGACTGGAATTTGAGTGATGTGGGCATTTTCTATATGAACAAGTGGAATGGATTGGATACCGACGCACTAAAGGGGCTCTCTACCTTATGCTATGAAGTGAGGGGAAACTGAGTAAATAATAACAGGTTATATGATTATTTATTTAAACTCATATTCGGGCCACTTTATAATGAATATGTCGGCATATATTTGTAAAAAAAAAAAAAATAATAAAATATATATATATATATATATATATATATATATATATATATATATATATATATATATATATATATATATATATATATATATATATATATATATATATATATATATATATATATATATATATATATATATAACACCAAATTATTTAGGGGGGCTTAAGAATATTTTAGGGGGGCTTGAGCACCCCCTAAAATAGGCCTAACAACGCCAATGCTGGCACCATACTTATTTTGATTATTGTTGTTTCTGTTTGTACATGTTGCAGTTTATAAATAAAGGTTTATATAAAAAAAAAAAAAAAAAAAAAACAATTTAAAAAAAATTAAATTAAATTAAAAATATTGCCTCTACGCATGCACATAGCATAGATCCAACGAATCGATGACTAAATTAATCGCCAACTATTTGTATAATCGATTTTAATCGATTTAATCGATTAGTTGTTGCAGCCCTACTCCATACCAAAAAGCACTCAACGAGAGTGGATACCAATACACCCTCCTATACGACCCATCAGCAACGAAAACAAGAAAAACCCGGAAACGGGACAACAAGCTTTGGTATAACCCCGCATTCAGCAAAAATGTCAGCACAAATATTGGACATAAATTCCATGCACTCATTGACCGGCACTTCCCCAAAGAACACGTACTCAGGAAGATATTCAACAGGATCACTTTGAAACTTAGGCTATGTCTACACTAAGCCGGATAACCCCTTAAATGAATAATTATTTAGCCTAAGCCCGTTTCGGCCACATTAAACCAGCGTTAAAGGTCCCCCTCCTCGGATAATTTTTTACACGGGTAAGTGCGCCGTGTAATTCTTGAATTTCCGGCTCTTAGTATGGACTCATTGATCGTTTCCAAAGTGAGTTCGGAGAGGAAGTGACGCCAGAAAGACCACGCCTCACACAGGAAGGGACGTCAGAAAGAACGCGCCACAGCCAGCTTCATAATAAAGCGGTTTGGTAACTCGGAGGTAACCACTGGAAATATGGAGAGTCCATACAAAGCTAAGTGCCGCAGATTCAAGAATTACACGGCTGACTTACCCGTGTAAAAATTTGTCAGAGGAGGGGCACCTTAAACGCTGGTTTAGTGTGGCCGAAACGGGGCTTAGGCTAAATAATTATTCGTTTTAGGGGTTAAACGCCTTAGTGTAGACATAACCTTAGTTACAGCCGCATGAAGAAATATCAAGCAAACCATTGACACACACAACAAAAAGATATGAGCACGCCCACTAACGACCCCAACCCCACAAATAACTGTAATTGCAGACAAAGGCTTAACTGCCCACTTAACGGAAACTGTTTGAAACCACCAGTCGTCCATCAAACCAACACCACCCGCAGAGACAACTCAAACACAGAGACATATATGACACTCACAGATTACACCTTCAAAAGCCGTTTAAACAATCACATTTCACCACACCTAGTCATACTTGCCAACCCTCCCGAATTTCAGTGCCCCTCCCGAAAATCTCCCGGGGGCAACCATTCTCCCGAATTTCTCCCGATTTTCACCCGGACAACAATATTAAAGGCCTACTGAAAGCCACTACTACCGACCACGCAGTCTGATAGTTTATATATCAATGATGAAATCTTAACATTATAACACATGCCAATACGGCCGGGTTAACTTATAAAGTGACATTTTAAATTTGCCGCTAAACTTCCGGTTCGAAACGCCTCTGAGGATGACGTATGCGCGTGACGTAGACCGGCGAACACGGGTATGCCTTCCACATTGAAGCCAATACGAAAAAGCTCTGTTTTCATTTCATAATTCCACAGTATTCTGGACATCTGTGTTCGTGAATCTGTTTCAATCATGTTCATTGCATTATGGAGAAGGAAGCTGAGCAAGCAAAGAAGAAAGCTGTCGGTGCGAAATGGACGTATTTTTCGAACGTGGTCAGCCACAACAGTACACAGCCGGCGCTTCTTTGTTTACATTCCCGAAAGATGCAGTCAAGATGGAAGAACTCGGATAACAGAGACTCTAACCAGGAGGACTTTTGACTTCGATACACAGACGCCTGTAGAGAACTGGGACAACACAGACTCTTACCAGGATTACTTTGATTTGGATGACAAAGACGCAGACGTGCTACTGTGAGTATGCAGCTTTGGCTTCTAAACATTTGATCGCTTGACCGTATGTGCGCAACTTTTTTTTGCGTATGTACGTAACTTTTTTAAAATATATAAGCTTTATGAACCTTGGGTTAGGTGAACGGTCTTTTGGGCTGAGTGATTGTGTGTGTTGATCAGGTGTTTGAATTGTATTGGCGTGTTCTATGGAGCTAGGAGCTAGCATAGGAGCTAGGAGCTAGCATAACACGTACCGTACCGTACGTGCGCGTCACGTACGTAACTTTTTAAAAATATATAAGCTTTATGAACCTTGGGTTAGGTGAACGGTCTTTTGGGCTGAGTGATTGTGTGTGTTGATCAGGTGTTTGAATTGTATTGGCGTGCAAGCCTTTTTTTTTATCAGATACCAAAAGTTGCAATCTTTATCGTCGTTGTTCTATACTAAATCCTTTCAGCAAAAATATGGCAATATCGCGAAATGATCAAGTATGACACATAGAATAGATCTGCTATCCCCGTTTAAATAAAACAAATTCATTTCAGTAGGCCTTTAAGGGCGTGCCGTGATGGCACTGCCTTTAGCGTCCTCTACAACCTGGCGACGCGTCCGCTTTTTCACCATACAAACAGTGGCCGAGTCACATAATATCTACCGGCTGTTCTCATCACGAATATATATACTTGGTCAACAGCCATACAGGTCACACTGAGGGTGACGGTATAAACAACTTTAACACTGTTACAAATATGCGCCACACTGTGAAGCCACACCAAACAAGAATGACAAACACGTTTCGGGAGAACATCCGCACCCAGAATCCTTTGCAACCCTAACTCTTCTGGGCTACAATATTTTTTTTTACAATAACATTTACCACTTTTGACGTGTGTTTGGGGTCGTTGTCCTGTTACACTGCAAAAACTGAAAACTAAGTAAGATGAAATATCTCAAATAAGGGTGATATTTGCTTATTTTCTGTCTGATTAGATAATTATTCTCACTAAGCAGATTTTATGTTATAGTGTTTTACTTGTTTTAAGGGTTTTGGTCCTAAATGATCTCAGTAAGATATTACAGCTTGTTGCTGAGATTTTGACGTATATTGAGTAAAACATGCTTGGAACTAGAATATCAACTGTTGCAAAGCTGTGTCATCAACACTCACAAGTAGAAAACTACTTTTTTAAAGTAATAATTTCTTATTTCAAGCATGAAAAAAAAAATCATGATGTCAAGATAATGGCACTAGCATTTACTTAATATAAGAATGTTTTTCAACATATTGAGCAAAAAGGTCTTTTTTTTTCTACCAAGAAAAGTGCACTTGTTATTAGTGAGAATATACTTATTTTAACGTATTTTTGGGTTCATTGAGGTTAGCTAATTTTACTTCTTTTGGAAAGTCTTGACAAGCCAAATTTTCTTGTTCTATTGGCAGACAATTTTGCTCAGTTCAAATAAAATACCCCTAATTTTTGTATTTTTTTTCCTTGTTTTTGAACACTGACTTTTTGCAGTGTAGAACACCCAAGACCCAACCTCCGGGCTGATAATTTTAGCTTGTCCTGAGGAATTTGGAGGTAATCCTCCTTTTTCATTTGTCCCATTTACTCTCTGAAAAGCAACAGTTCCATTGGCGGCAAAACAGGCCCAGAGCATAATACTACCACCACCATGCTTGACGGTAGGCGTGGTGTTCCTGGGATTAAAGGCCTCACCTTTTCTGGGTATTGTGGCCAAACAGCTCCATTTTTGTTTCATCTGACCACAGAACTTTCCTGCAGAAGGTCTTATCTTTGGCCATGTGATGTCAGATGAAACTAAATTTGAGCATAGTAATTAGGGCTGTGAATCTTTGAGTGTCCCACGATTCGATTCAATATCGATTCTTGGGGTCACGATTCGATTCAAAATCGATTTTTTCTGATTCAAAAGGATTGTCTATTCCAGGGGTCACCAACCTTTTTGAAACCAAGACCTACTTCTTGGGTACTGATTAATGCGAAGGGCTACCAGTTTGATACACACTTAAATAAATTGCCAGAAATAGCTCAATTTACCTTTAACTCTATGTTATTATTAATAATTAATGATATTCACACTTAATTGAACGGTTTAAAAGAGGAAAAAACACGAAAAAAAATGTAATTAATTAATTTAAATTTGATTCTACAGATTTTCTAGATTTGCCAGAATATTTTTTTTTGAATTTTAATCATAATAAGTTTGAAGAAATATTTCACAAATATTCTTCGTCGAAAAAACAGAAGCTAAAATTAAGAATTAAATTAAAATGTATTTATTATTCTTTACAATAAAAAAACATAAATTCACTTGAACATTGATTTAAATTGTCAGGAAAGAAGAGGAAAGAATTTAAAAGGTAAAAATGTATAAGTGTTTAAAAATCCTAAAATAATTTTTAAGGTTGTATTTTGTCTCTAAAATTGTCTTTCTGAAAGTTATAAGAAGCAAAGTAAAAAAAAATTATGAATTTATTTAAACAAGTGAAGACCAAGTCTTTGAAATATTTTCTTGGATTTTCTAATTATATTTGAGTTTTGTCTCTCTTAGAATTAAAAATGATGAAAAAAACACTTAATTGAACGGTTTAAAAGAGGAGAAAACACGAAAAAAATGATAATTAAATTTTGAAACATAGTTTATCTTCAATTTCGACTCTTTAAAATTCAACCGAAAAAAAGAAGAGAAAAACTAGCTAATTCGAATCTTTTTGAAAAAATTAAAAAATGAATTTATGGAACATCATTAGTAATTTTTCCTGATTAAGATTAATTTTACAATTTTGATGACATGTTTTAAATAGGTTAAAATCCAATCTGCACTTTGTTAGAATATATAACAAATTGGACCAAGCTATATTTCTAACAAAGACAAATCATTATTTCTTCTAGATTTTCCAGAACAAAAATTTTAAAAGAATTTCAAAAGACTTTGAAATAAGATTTAAATTTGATTCTACAGATTTTATAGATTTGCCAGAATAATTTGTTTGTGTTTTAATCATAATAAGTTTGAAGAAATATTTCACAAATATTCTTCGTCGAAAAAACAGAAGCTAAAATGAAGAATTAAATTAAAATGTATTTATTATTCTTTACAATAAAAACAATAATTTTACTTGAACATTGATTTAAATTGTCAGGAAAGTAGAGGAAGGAATTTAAAAGGTAAAAAGGTATATGTGTTTAAAAATCCTAAAATCATTTTTAAGGTTGTATTTTTTCTCTAAAATTGTCTTTCTGAAAGTTATAAGAAGCAAAGTAAAAAAATTAATGAATTTATTCGAACAAGTGAAGACCAAGTCTTTAAAATATTTTCTTGGATTTTCAAATTATATTTGAGTTTTGTCTCTCTTAGAATTAAAAATGTCGGGCAAAGCGAGACCAGCTTGCTAGTAAATAAATAACATTTAAAAAATAGAGGCAGCTTTTATAATTGTAAAGGACAATGTTTTATCAACTGATTGCAATAATGTCAATTTGTTTTGACTATTGAATGAACCAAAAATATGACTTATTTCATCTTTGTGAGAATATTGGACACAGTGTGTTGTCAAGCTTATGAGATGCGATGCAAGTGTAAGCCACT
>NC_084742.1:63116689-63139189 GCF_033978785.1 Entelurus aequoreus | reverse complement strand
TATATATATATATATACATATATATACACATACACATACATACATACATACATACATACACACATATATATATATATATATATATATATATATATATATATATATATATATATATATATATATATATATATATATATATATACACACACATGTATATATATATATATATATATATTTTTTTTTAAATATATATATACATACATATATATATATATTCATACCGTATTTCCTTGAATAGCCGCCGGGGCGCTAATTAATTTAAAACCTCTTCTCACTCCTGCGTTTACCAAAAGCATGCGGGATTGGCAAGCATGCGCTAATTATTTTAAAACCTCTTCTCACTCCGGCGCTTACCTTATCATGAAAATCACATTTAATAAAAAAAAACGTTACTATGGTCTTACCTTTAGGTATAAATGAGTCCATGCGCAGCTCCTATAGAAGTCTTCCTTATCTTTCTTCAGTTTTAAAAGTCTCTCTGTCTCGATGGAGATCTTCCTTTAAGTATTACCTCCTGCTTCGATTGAAAGTCCAGTTTAGAAAACTGTTTTATTTTAGATATTTAATCCTCCATGGTAAAAGTGCAAGCAAACAATGGCTGCTCACTCTTGCTGCGTGTTGTCTTCTTCTGCAGTACCGGTCTTCTGCAGTACCAGCAGTCGCAAGAAGGATCACTAGCGCCCTCTACCACCAGGAGGCGGAAGTCATTTAATGACTCATATTTGACCCGGCGGAAGTGCCAAGCATGCGCTAATTATTTTGCGAAACGAGTTTGACCCGGCTGTAATTCTAGGCAGGCGAATACTATGTTCCCGGCGGCAATTCAAGGAAATACGGTACATACATACATACATACACATACATATATATATATACATACAAACACATTAATATGTATATATATACACACATATATATATACATATATATACATCCATCCATTTTCTACCGCATACATACGTACTGTGTATATATATATATACACTAGCGTTCAAAAGTTTGGGGTCACCCAAACAATTTTGTGGAATAGCCTTCATTTCTAAGAACAAGAATAGACTGTCGAGTTTCAGATGAAAGTTCTCTTTTTCTGGCCATTTTGAGCGTTTAATTGACCCCACAAATGTGATGCTCCAGAAACTCAATCTGCTCAAAGGAAGGTCAGTTTTGTAGCTTCTGTAACGAGCTACACTGTTTTTCAGATGTGTGAACATGATTGCACAAGGGTTTTCTAATCATCAATTAGCCTTCTGAGCCAATGAGCAAACACATTGTACCATTAGAACACTGGAGTGATAGTTGCTGGAAATGGGCCTCTATACACCTATGTAGATATTGCACCAAAAGCCAGACATTTGCAGCTAGAATAGTCATTTACCACATTAGCAATGTATAGAGTGTATTTCTTTAAAGTTAAGACTAGTTTAAAGTTATCTTCATTGAAAAGTACAGTGCTTTTCCTTCAAAAATAAGGACATTTTCTTCTTTTCTTTCTTTCTTTAGTTTATTTCGAACATGAACACACTTACATCATAATACGTCACACAATTTCATATCATTTCGTTTACATCATGCCCGAAAAGGAGTAGGAAGAAGCAAAGCTTATTTAATCCTACCCCTTTCCCACTTCAAAGCGTTTACAATTATATAAAATCATTTACTCACCTTTTTATATAATAAAATAACATCTATGAATCAGTATATACAACAGTTTGTAATATGTAATTAATTAATTCAGTCATTATTAACATACTGAGATGAAGAATATTTTCAATAAGGTTGGGAAGTTTTTCTCAAAATTCTTCTTTCTTTGTACTTTGTAAGCACTATTAATTTAAACGGCCTCTTAAACTGGATCATGTCAGTACAATTTTTAACTTCTTTACTTCATCCATTCCATAATTTAATTCCACATACTGTTATGCTAAAAGTTTTAAGTGTTGTACGTGCATATAAATGTTTTAAATTATTTTTTTCCTCTAAGGTTATATTTCTCCTCTTTAGTTGAGAAGAAATGTTGTACATTCTTTGGTAGCAGGTTATAGATTGCTTTGTACATCATTTTAGCTGTTTGCAATTTTACCAAATCACCAAACTTTAATATTTTTGACTTAATAAATAAATGGTTTGTATGTTCTCTATATCCAACATTATGTATTATTCTAACTGATCTTTTTTGTAACATGGTTAACGAATGTAGCGCACATTTGTAGTTATTTCCCCATATTTCTGCACAATAAGTCAGATATGGTAACACTAGTGAGCAGTAGAGAATATGAAGTGATTTTTGGCCCAGGACGTGTTTTGTTTTATTCATTATTGAAATGTTTTTTGCTACCTTATGTTGTATGTTTTGTATATGAGATTTCCAGTTTATTTTATCATCTATTAATACTCCCAAAAATCTGGTTTCTTTTACCCTTTCGATGTCTACTCCGTCTATTTCAATGTGACCCAAACTTTTGAACGGTAGTGTGTATATATATATATATATACATATATATATATATATATATATATATATATATATATATATATATATATATATATATATATATATATAGTATATATATATATATTATATATATATATATATATATATATATATATATAATATATATATAATATGTATGTGTGGAAAAAAATCACAAGACTATTTCATCTCTACAGGCCTGTTTCATGAGGGGTTTCCTCAATCCTCAGGATTGAGGAAACCCCTCATGAAACAGGCCTGTAGAGATGAAATAGTCTTGTGATTTTTTTCCCACACATACATATTACGCTCTACCACGGTATCGAGCACTATTTTTTTGGATAATCTAATTAAGACATATATATATATATATATATATATATATATATATATATATATATATATATATATATATATAAATATATATATATATATATATATATATATATATATATATATATATAACCCCGTTTCACTTATATTCAATTAAACAGAACTGCAAAAGACAAGATATTTCATGTTCACACTGAAAAATTTGACTTTTTTTTTTTGCAAATAATCATTAACTTAGAATTTCATGGCTGCAACACGTGCCAAAGTAGTTGGGAAAGGGCATGTCACCACTGTGTTACATGGCCTTTCCTTTTAACAACACTCAGTAAACGTTCGGGAACTGAGGAGACACGTTTTTGAAGCGCTTCTCAGGTGGAATTCTTTCCCATTCTTGCTTGATGTACAGCTTAAGTTGTTCAACAGTCTCCGTTGTTGCTATTTTAGGCTTCATAATGCGCCACACATTTTCAATGGGAGACAGGTCTGGACTACAGGCAGGCAGTCTAGTACCCGCACTCTTTACTATGAAGCCACATTGATGTAACACGTGGCTTGGCATTGTCTTGCTGAAATAAGCAGGGCGTCCATGATAACGTTGCTTGGATGGCAACATATGTTGCTCCAAACCTGTACGTACCTTTCAGCATTAATGGTGCCTTCACAGAGTGTAAGTTACCCATGGTCTTGGCACTAATACACCCCCATACCATCACACATGCTGGCTTTTACACTTTGCACCTAGAACAATCCGGATGGTTCTTTTCCTCTTTGGTCCGGAGGACACGACGTCCACAGTTTCCAAAAAACAATTTTGAAATGTGGGACTCGTCAGACCACAGAACACTTTTCCCACTTTGCATCAGTCCATCTTAGATGAGCTCAGGCCCAAACGAAGCGTTTCTGGGTGTTGTTGATAAATGGCTTTGGCTTTGCATAGTAGACTTTTGACTTGCACTTACAGATGTAGCGACGAACTGCAGTTACTGACAGTGGGTTTATCTGAAGTGTTCCTGAGCCCATGTGGTGATATCCTTTACACACTGATGCCGCTTTTTGATGCAGTACCCGCCCTGAGGGATCGAATGTCCGTAATATCATCGCTTACGTGCAGTGATTTCTCCAGATTCTCTGAACTTTTGATGATATTACGGAGCGTAGATGGTGAAATCCCTAAATTCCTTGCAATAGCTGGTTGAGAAATGTTGTCCTTAAACAATTTGCTCAGGCATTTGTTGACAAAGTGGTGACCCTCGCCCCCGTCCTTGTTTGTGAATGACTGAGCATGGGCGGTATAGCTCGGTTGGTAGAGTGGCCGTACCAGCAACTTGAGGGTTCCAGGTTCGATTCCCGCTTCCGCCATCCTAGCCACTGCTGCTGTGTCCTTGGCAAGACACTTACCCACTTGCTCCCAGTGCCACCCACACTGGTTTAAATGTAAGTTAGATATGGGGTTTCACTATGTAAAGCGCTTTGAGTCACTAGAGAAAAGCGCTATATAAATATAATTCACTTCATTTCACGGAAGCTGCTTTTATACCCAATCATGGCACCCACCTGTTCCCAATTAGCCCGTTCACCCGTGGGATGTTCCAAATAAGTCTTTGATGCGCATTCCTCAACCTTCTCAGTCTTTCTTGCCACTCGTGCCAGCTCTTTTTGAAACATGTTGCCAGGCATCAAATTCCAAATGAGCTAATATTTTGCCAAAAATAACATCGTTTTCCAGTGTGAACATGAAATATCTTGTCCTTTGCAGTCTATTCAATTGAATATAAGTTGTATTTTATTTACCATTCACACAAGGGTGACAACTTCACCGCTTTTGGGGTTTGTCCTTCGTCTGCGTGAACTGAGAAATGGCTCCAGAGAGATGAACTTTTTAGGCCCTTGAATAGATTTAAATGAAGTATTATTCATGTTTGTTGGCTGATTTGACGGGGGGGAGTACAATCAATCACGCATTTCCGCAAATACATCCGAATTAGCCACGAGGCAATTAATTATCATCTGGTGTTGTTTATTTCTGGTCTCTGCCGCGTTTAATGAGCGACTCAAATGTGCCTGCGTGGTAAAAACAGCAGAAACCAAACAGCTGGGAAATTAACTAGCATGATGTTTCGGACGCGATAACGGGGAGGTATTTGGCAAAGCTGCAGGGTTAGCATGGCTCCGGTAAAATGGTTCGTCCTGGAAGGGACCGATTGTGTTTGGCTCGCCCCTTTGGTGGTACTGCCAAAGCAGGGCCATCAATAATTAAAAAAAAAAAAAATTATTCCCCCTTCAAAATAAAGTTTTGAACAACTTCTTCATGGCAGCCGGGGTAACAGTGTTGGATGTTTGCGGGGGGGGGGGGGGGGGGGGGGAAACAAGGACGAGCTTGTTTGGGCTTAATGGAGTCGATGTTTAAAGCGAAGCCTTGGCGAGCGCGGCGGCTCTTAGATCTCCCGCCGCCTGTCGCCGTCCTTGTGCTCGCTCCGGTTTTCTTGGAAGGACGCGGCCGCCTCGGAAGGAGCTGCCAAAAGTATTCTGGAGGACGCGCGGGCCCAAGAACACAAAAGCCAATACATTCTGAAGCTGTCCGAAGAGGGGACACTTCATTAGGTACACCAGAACTAAATACACTATATTGCCAAAAGTATTTGGCCACCTGCCTTGACTCACATATGAGTCATAGGGGTTCAGTATGACGTGGGCCCACCTTTTGCAGCTATTACAGCTTCAACTCTTCTGGGAAGGCTGTCCACAAGGTGGCGGGGGGTGTGTTTATATAGGGAATTTTACACCATTCTTCCCAAGTGCATTGGTGAGGTCACACACCGATGCTGGCTCTCGGTCGCCGTTCTAATTCGTCAAAAAAGGTGTTTCTATCGGTTCAGGTCAGGACTCTGTGCAGGCCAGTCAAGTTCATCCACACCAGAACGGTTTTTTCCTCGACCAACAATTTATCTTGTATTTTTTATGTTGATTTAATTAAAAAATAAAAAAATTAAAAAATAAAAATATATATATGTATATATATATACAAACCCCGTTTCCATATGAGTTGGGAAATTGTGTTAAATGTAAATATAAACGGAATACAACGATTTGCAAATAATTTTTCAACCCATATTCAGTTGAATATGCTACAAAGACAACATATTTGATGTTCAAACTGATAAACTTTTTTTTGTTGTTTGCAATAATCATTAACTTTGGAATTTGATGCCAGCACACGTGACAAAGAAGTCGGGAAAGGTGGCAATAAATACTGAGAAAGTTGAGGAATGGCTCATCAACACTTATTTGGAACATCCCACAGGTGAACAGGCTAATTGGGAACAGGTGGGTGCGTGATTGGGTATAAAAATAGATTCCATGAAATGCTCAGTCATTCACAAACAAGGATGGGGCGAGGGTCACCACTTTGTCAACAAATGCGTGAGCAAATTGTTGAACAGTTTAAGAACAACCTTTCTCAACCAGCTATTGCAAGGAATTCAGGGATTTCACCATCTACGCTCCGTAATATCATCAAAGGGTTCAGAGAATCTGGAGAAATCACTGCACGTAAGCAGCTAAGCCCGTGACCTTCCATCCCTCAGGCTGTACTGCATCAACAAGCCACATCAGTGTGTAAAGGATATCACCACATGGGCTCAGGAACACTTCAGAAACCACTGTCAGTAACTACAGTTGGTCGCTACATCTGTAAGTGCAAGTTAAAACTCTCCTATGCAAGGCGAAAACCGTTTATCAACAACACCCAGAAATGATTTGCAAATCATTGTATTACATTTATATTTACATATAACACAATTTCCCTACTCATATGGAAATGGGGTTTGTATATATATATATATATATATATATATATATATATATATATATATATATATATATATATATATATATATATATATATATATATATATATATATATATATATATTTATTTTTATTTTTTTATTTGTTGTGCGGCCCGGTAACCAATCGATCCACGGACCGGTACTGGTTGTTGGGGACCACTGCGCTACATTATAAATACTGAGTCTATTTGCAGGGAGCCAAATGTGAGCGCCCCCCTAGCTGGCTGCCAAAAAAAAGATCTCTTTCTCAGCCGTGGTCCGTGTGAGCCGCACCTAAGGGTGTAACGGTACACACAAATTTCGGTTGGGTTCGTACCTCGGTTTTAGAGGTCACGGCTCGGTTCATTTTCGGTACAGTAAGAAAACAACAAAATATCAATTTTTTTGGTTATTTATTTACCAAATTTGCAAAATCTTCCACCAAAAATATTTTTCTTAGTGGAATATTTGATGTGAAGTAATGGGAACCTTGGATAGGTCAATAACTCATAATAACATTGATTTTGATTCAATATTATGTTTTGAGCAATGACAGTTTGAAAGAAAAAAAAACAGCTTTGTTTTATTAGTCAACATTGCAACTTTTTCTAAATTACATTTAACCTTTAAGCTTTTTTTATTTCACTTTTGTTATGTTTTTGTTTATTTTTAATAGTATTTTTAGAATGTGCCGTGGGCCTTTAAAACATTAGCTGTGGGGCCGCAAATGGCCTCCGGGGCACACTTTTGACACCCCTGCTATAGATAATAAAAAATTAAATCTATGGATAAAAAGCAGAGCCTGGCGACGCATGCGCGTTTATCATAACTCTCTCTCTCTCTCTCTCTCTCTCTGCCCCTCCCTCACCAATGCTGCTGCACACACAATTTGTTTTGTTTTCAACCCCTTCTTAACCCTGGACGTACATTGAAAATACACGCAACCCTAACTCAAAATGCCGGACATTTGAGGCATTTAAGAAACTCCGCCCTGACAGCTCCGCAAAAGAGGACATGTCCGGTGAAAAGTGGACGTATGGTCAGTCTATCCTAGCCCGTTAGCTGCTAGCATGCCGTGTGGTTGTGCCTCGGTGTGCATTGTTTACACAACGTGCGTTACGCTACTTAATATGTCCGTGTGGAAACTCGTTCGGTACACCTCCGAACCGAACCGGAACCCCCGTACCGAAACGGTCCAATACAAATACACGTACCGTTACACCCCTACAAAGCAGAAAAAATGTCCCGTTGTGGTAATATTTCAGCTTCCAAGTCGGATGGGCAATACGAGCCCATCAACACGTCGAAGGAGCGAAAAAGCCGTGATCGCAGTGAAACGAAAGAGAAAATATACGACCTGGTTTTTCCAAATGGTAAAAAAAAAAAAAAGCACTATATTTATGTAAACAAAGTTATTTAGCCCTAATTACAGTGTAATATTTAATTAATTACAGTACAATGGTAAACAATTGTACAGTTTGGACAAATAAAAGTTTTGAAACATATGTTACGATTACGTTACTGAGTAATACTGGAGTCCATTTGCAGAGAGCCAGATGTGAGCGCCCCCTAGTTGGCTGCCAAAAAAAAAAGATCTCTTTCTCAGCCGTGGTCCGTGTGAGTCGCAGCCGGGTTCTCAGTTGTAATACACTTTTCCACCACTTGTGGCAGTAATGACAATTTCAAACAAGCAGAAGAAGTACAGAGAAGTTTCTTAAGCCCAAAATGATGACTAACGTGGTGAAGCGATATTTTCATTTGCACTTTCATCTTAGTGACAGTTTTTTTAAAGAAATATATACATATATACATACATAATGTTGTATACAAATATAATATACAATACATATACTTATGTATTATTACATTTAGTCGCAATTATTGTATTTTAGCACTGAGAATATGATTAATGTTGTGTAATCTTAATTCATGATCTATAATCCAACTGTGCATATATCATATCTATATCCAGACTTGGTAGGTGTCACAGAACAAAAGAAGTCAAACTTCCAAGGTGAAGACGGATAATGAGCCGACATATTATTTTTTAAAACCTTTTTGAAGTCTTTTTTGCGGCTGAAGACGAATGAGGAGTGTAATATCTACTGTATGAGCATCAAATATTCACAGGATGATGAATGAGACTGTGGAACATGGATGATAACACACACTGGATGATAACACACACTGGATGATAACACACACTGGAAGAGCTTCTTTAAGTAAGTCTGAAGACTCATTGATTATTGATATTATATTAGAAATACTTCATGTTTCCTTGTACTAAGAAACATCTTTACTACAACACATCATGTACATTACTACTATAACACATCATGTACGCTAATACTACAACACATCCAGTATGGCTAATTCTACAATCACATCCTGTATGCTAGTACTACAACACATCATGTACATTACTACTACAACACATCCTGCATGCTAATACTACAACACATCCCTGTTATGCTAATACTACATCACATCCTGTATGCTAGTACTACAACACATCTGTGAATTACTACTACAACACATCCTGTATGCTAATACTACAACACATCCTGTATGCTAGTACTACAACACATCCTGTATGCTAATACTACAACACATCCTGTATGCTAGTACTACAACACATCCTGTACACTAGTACTACATCACATCCTGTATGCTAATACTACAACACATCCTGTATGCTAGTACTTACAACACATCCTGTATGCTGGCCCGGCCACTCTACCAACTTCGCCACGCCGTCCCTATACTAGTATTACAACATATTCTGTATGCTAGTACTACAACGTATTCTTTATGCCAGTACTACAACATATTCCGTATGCTAGTATTACAACATATTCTGTATGCTAGTACTACAACATATTCTGTATGCTAGTACTACAACATATTCCGTATGCTAGTACTACAACATATTCCGTATGCTAGTACTACAACATATTCCGTACGCTAGTACTACAACATATTAGGTATGCTAGTATTACAACATATTCCGTATGCTAGTACTACAACATATTCCGTACGCTAGTACTACAACATATTCCGTATGCTAGTACTACAACATATTCCGTACGCTAGTACTACAACATATTAGGTATGCTAGTATTACAACATATTCCGTATGCTAGTACTACAACATATTCCGTACGCTAGTACTACAACATATTCCGTATGCTAGTACTACAACATATTCTGCATGTTTGTACTACAACTCAACATCTTCCATACACTAGTACTACAACATATTCCGTATGCTATTACTACAACATATTCCATACGCTAGTACTACAACATATTCCGTATGCTAGTACTACAACATATTCCGTATGCTAGTACTACAACATATTCCATACGCTAGTACTACAACATATTCCGTATGCTAGTACTACAACATATTCCGTATGCTAGTACTACAACATATTCCATACGCTAGTACTACAACATATTCCGTATGCTAGTACTACAACATATTCCGTATGCTAGTACTACAACATATTCCATACGCTAGTACTACAACATATTCCGTATGCTAGTACTACAACATATTCTGCATGTTTGTACTACAACATCTTCCATGCACTAGTACTACAACATATTCCGTATGCTAGTACTACAACATCTTCCATACACTAGTACTACAACATATTCCGTATGCTAGTACTACAACATCTTCCATACACTAGTACTACAACATATTCTGTATGCTAGTACTACAACATGTTCTGCATGTTTGTACTACAACATCTTCCATACACTAGTACTACAACATATTCTACAACCAATTAGTTCATTTCCTGGCTCCATGATGGGGTTATGTGACATTAATGATGGGGTTATGTGACATTAATGACGGGGTCATGTGACATTAATGATGGGGTCATGTGACATTAATGATGGGGTCAGGTGCAATAATGATGGGGTCATGTGACACTCATGACGGGGTCATGTGACATTAATGATGGGGTCATGTGACATTAATGATGGGGTCATGTGACACTCATGATGGGGTTATGTGACATTAATGATGGGGTCATGTGACATTAATGATGGGGTCATGTGACATTAATGACGGGGTCATGTGACATTAATGATGGGGTCATGTGACACTCACGACAGGGTCATGTGACATTAATGATGGGGTCATGTGACATTAATGATGGGGTCATGTGACATTAATGATGGGGTCATGTGACATTAATGATGGGGTCATGTGACACTCATGACGGGGTTATGTGACATTAATGATGGGGTCATGTGACATTAATGATGGGGTCATGTGACACTCATGATGGGGTTATGTGACATTAATGATGGGGTCATGTGACATTAATGATGGGGTCATGTGACATTAATGATGGGGTCATGTGAAATTAATGATGGGGTCATGTGACACTCATGACGGGGTCATGTGACATTAATGATGGGGTTATGTGACATTAATGACGGGGTCATGTGACATTAATGATGGGGTCATGTGACACTCACGACGGGGTCATGTGACATTAATGATGGGGTCATGTGACATTAATGATGGGGTCATGTGACACTCATGATGGGGTTATGTGACATTAATGATGGGGTCATGTGACACTCATGACAGGGTCATGTGACAATAATGATGGGGTCATGTGACACTCATGATGGGGTCATGTGACATTAATGATGGGGTCATGTGACATTAATGATGGGGTCATGTGACATTAATGATGGAGTCATGTGACACTCATGACGGGGTCATGTGACATTAATGATGGGGTCATGTGACACTCATGATGGGGTTATGTGACATTAATGATGGGGTCATGTGACACTCATGACAGGGTCATGTGACAATAATGATGGGGTCATGTGACACTCATGATGGGGTCATGTGACATTAATGATGGGGTCATGTGACATTAATGATGGGGTCATGTGACATTAATGATGGAGTCATGTGACACTCATGACGGGGGTCATGTGACATTAATGATGGGGTCATGTGACACTCACTCAGCTCGGCGATGCTGCCCACCCTGGTGGCGAGCAGCGACTGCTCCACGGTGCGTAGTTCCGCCTGCGTGTAGGCGTGATCTTCGCCGCCGCTACCGCCGCCTCGGCTCAAACGCTGCTGGTCGCGGTGCAGGTTGAGACTGTCGGGCAGACTGAGCACACCTGCGGGGGAACGACACACACACGTCAGACTGAGCACACCTGCGGGGGGGGGGGGGGGGGCGACACACACGTCAACAACACCCATCCTGCACAGTCAGCACTTTTCGCTCCGTGAGTTCCAGCACGCCAAATTTCTTCCCCCTACAAAAACCTCCCCCCCCCCATTAACTTCCGGGGCTGCGTCCATTAAAATCACAAAGTTGCCGGGGGTCCTTAACCGGCACGCGACTGTCCTGTTTCGCGCCTGTACAAAAAAAAAACAATAATGGATATCTTCAGATTCCAGCAGCTGTCAAAGCCGAAGTGCTATCGATCGCTGTCAATGACGTAAGAGGAAACATGACCACGGAAGTAAATGAGGGGGGAAGGTTTTTGTAGGGGGGAAAAAATTTGGCGTGACAGCCCCGTTTACTTGACCTTATACGCATGCGCGAAAAAAATAAAATAAAATAAAATAAAATAAAAAAAGTGTCCATCTGCTCTCCAGTAGATAACTTTACTTCACTGGGAAGTTATTTAAAAGAGCTATATTGTAAATAGTTTGCTGTGCATTTTTACATTTTGTTTGCTGTGTTTGGTGTGCAACTTTTTAAATTAAAACTTATAATAATAATAATAATACATTTGTTAAAATCTCAAAGTGCTACAAAGTATAAATAAAAAATAGAAAGTTAGAATATATAATGAGTTTGAGTTTGAGTTTATTTCGAACATGCAAGCATACAACATGATACATCACAATTTCCAGTTTCTCTTTTCAACATGTTCGAAAAGGAGTAGGAAGAAGCAGAGCTTATTTAATCCTACCCCTTTTCTTTACATAACAGTTGCTGAAACTTTTTTTATTCACTTCCTGTTCTCAATTTATTCACAATAAACTCCATATGTAATCACAATAAAAATAAATAAATAAATAATAGTAAGAATTTAATAATAATAATTGGTGAAGAAAGTCATATTTCATATGATGAGATAAGTAAGATTACTTTAAGAATGAATGAATGAATGGATAAAATAAATTGAAAATGTTTGTCATGGTTCTTCTTCTTTGTACTTTGTAAACACTTTAAGTTTGAAGAGTTTCTTGAAGTGGATCATATTAGTACATTGTTTGATTGCTTTGCTTAATCCATTCCATAATTTAACTCCACATACTGATATACTGAAGGTCTTAAGTGTTGTACGTGCGTACAAATGTTTTAAATAATAGAACATTTAAATAGAAATGAAAAACACTAGATCAGGGGTGCCCACACTTTTCAGCAGGCGAGCTACTTTTGAAATGACCGAGTGGAAGGGATCTACCTCATATATATATATATATATATATATATATATATATATATATATATATATATATATATATATATATATATATATATATAATTGATATTTATTTATGAAAGAGACGTTTTTGTTAACAAGTTAAAAGGTGTTTAATGATAATACAAGCATGTTTAACACTTATAGATTCCTTTCTTTCATGAAGACAAGAATATACGTTGGTGTATTACCTGATTGTGATGACTTGCATTGATAGGAATCAGACAGCAGTGATGATAACGTCCACGTTTTTTAATGGAGGAGAAAAAAAAGTCCTCCTTTCTGTCCAATACCACATGAAAGTGGTTGCTTTTTGCCATCTTATTCGTCCAGCTTCCATACTCCTTTTTATACACTTTACGAGAAATACACGTGGCTTTCGAGCTTGTGCACGCCAGCTTTCTGAGACTCTTATTTTGTTAGCGCAGGCAGGATAGAGCAGTGCTTTTATTGTGAAGACAGGAACTATGTGGTCAGTCTTTAGGCTTTTGACAGAAGGTATGGTTGAAATAAAAACTGTTGGTGGTATGGTATTTTTGATTTATTTTTATTTTAAATTGTTATTTTTGTCATAAAAAAAATACAATCATGTGTGCTTACGGACTGTATCCCTTGCAGACTGTATTGATATATGATGTAGGAACCAGAAATATTAATAACAGAAAGAAACAACCCTTTTGTGTGAATAAGTGAGAATGAGTGTAAATGGGGGAGGGAGGTTTTTTGGGTTGATGCACTAATTGTAAGTCTACCTTGTGTTTTTTATGTTGATTTAATAAAAATAAAAAAAATAATAATAATAATATTTTTTTTATTTTTTGTGCAGCCCGGTACCAATCGATCCATGGACCGGTACCGGGCCGGCAAGGAAAAAAAAAAAAAAAAAAAGTTTTTTATGTTGTTTTAATAATTTTTTATTTAAAAAAAAAATTAAAACAACATAAAAAACACAATATATACATTATATATCAATATAGATCAATACAGTCTGCAGGGTTACAGTCCGTAAGCACACATGATTGTATTTCTTTATAAAAAAATTAATTAAAAAAAAAAAAAAAAAAAAAATTAAAATTTTTGTGCAGCCCGGTACCAATCGATCCATGGACCGGTACCGGGCCGGCAAGGAAAAAAAAAAAAAAAAAAAGTTTTTTATGTTGTTTTAATAATTTTTTTTTTTTTTTTTAAATTAAAACAACATAAAAAACACAATATATACATTATATATCAATATAGATCAATACAGTCTGCAGGGTTACAGTCCGTAAGCACACATGATTGTATTTCTTTATAAAAAAAATAAACCCCCCCCGGTACGTGGGACAAATTTTCAAGCGTTGACCGGTCCGCAGCTACAAAAAGGTTGGGGACCACTGTCTTAAGGTATTGATTTGGCTATTGATTTTGGTACTAATGGCGGAAGTTAGCGAAGACACGGGCATCACGCACGCTGCCTGGCCATTTCACAGTCACATCCATAAAGCAGTATTTGTAGTCACACACTTCCTGTATCACATCCACGGGAGGAAGGGACCAAGTTTTTCGGTAAATAGACGCACAGCTGACGCGGACATTGGAAAGTTCTCTTGGCGTCTGAGAAGTGTTGTATCTCGAATAGCTGCAATCGCCCCTTGCCTTCTCTTAAGGTATTGATTTGGCTATGGATTTTGGCGCTAATGGCGGAAGTTAGTATTTAAATATATTTTATCAATACATTTATTGTATTACCTACATTTACATTTAGAAACCCAGTATTGTAAGAGTTGTAAGTGTACAGAGCAGTAACCATGACAACCAGAGGATTAGTTACCTCTCAACGTGACAACATTAATATTCATCCAGTTTGGAGGCCATATTGTATCTAAGTTATCACAAAACTTAGTGTTGCCATGAGTTCCCGCCGAGAGGACAAAAGCTGTCTTTGATCTTACCAATCAAAAGGCTTGTAAAACTCCACTGTGTAGGATGGGAAGCGACATGAAGGTGTCGGTTTCTTTGACCTATTGTAATCCACAGTAAGATCTTGTCTTGACCCGAGATCTACAAAGCAGGACCTGACGCAAGCTCCAGACATCTTTTCTTTCAATTGTTTTGTGGCCGAGGGCAACGGCTGTTTACAACCCCTCTCCCCTTGGAAACAGCTGTCAAGCCTTTATTTTTTTAATCATTTTTATGATCATGGTGTAGTACAAATTTACACATTTAGAAACCCAGTATTGTAAGGGTTGTAAGTGTACAGAGCAGTAACCATGACAACCGGAGGATTAGTTACCTCTCAACGTGGCAACATTAATATTCATCCAGTTTGGAGGCCATATTGTATCTAAGTTATCACAAAACTTAGTGTTGCCATGAGTTCCCGCCGAGAGGACAAAAGCTGTCTTTGATCTTACCAAGCAAAAGGCTTGTAAAACTCCACTGTGTAGGATGGGAAGCGACATGAAGGTGTCGGTTTCTTTGACCTATTGTAATCCACAGTAAGATCTTGTCTTGACCCGAGATCTACAAAGCAGGACCTGACGCAAGCTCCAGACATCTTTTCTTTCAATTGTTTTGTGGCCGAGGGCAACGGCTGTTTACAACCCCTCTCCCCTTGGAAACAGCTGTCAAGCCTTTATTTTTTAAATCATTTTTATGATCATGGTGTAGTACAAATTTACACATTTAGAAACCCAGTATTGTAAGAGTTGTAAGTGTACAGAGCAGTAACCATGACAACCGGAGGATTAGTTACCTCTCAACGTGGCAACATTAATATTCATCCAGTTTGGAGGCCATATTTGTTATCAGCGTGACTGTGAGTATTTAATCCCCTATAGCATGTAAGCGAGTACGTAAGCGCTTATTCCTCTATCGTGTCTCGCTCAGCAAACTGTGGCGTAAACAACATTTGAAGCAGAGCCCATCCCAAAAAAGTCTGTGAGGAAAGCAAACGGGAATTCCTCCAAACGTCTCCTGGAAAGTTCCTGTCATCGTACCAAAACGAGGTTGACGGATTCACAGTTGTCAGGCAAACTATTTTCTTCTTGTGGTCTTTTTTTTGGGGGGGGGGGGGGTGAATTATTCATAAAACACACACACACACACACACCTCCCACTGCGTCTTATCGCACTCTCACACCCGCTAAAGGAATATCTTATTTGCTGGGGTTGTCATGAACATGAAAAGAGGATTTGTGACCTCACTTCCTCTCAAGGATATTTTGACACCCATCCATTTGAAGCCATACCAATTTAAACACGTCCAAATGTCTTGCGTGCAGTTTTTGTGCTCAAAATGATGACGTTCCTAATCAAAGTGGACAGCGACTGATGCAATCACACAGCTTTTAGAGCGCAACACGTCACACTGTCGTGACTTCAAGTGATCCCACTCCCATTTGCGACCCGTGGCTAATTTTTTAACGTCCAACGGCACAATTATTAGCATCCGAATATTACATTTTGCAGGTATATACCAGAATCGTATTTTGGTACCGTATTTTCCGGGCTATGGAGCGCACCGGGATGTAAGCTACACCAACTAAATTTTAAAGGAAAAATACTTTTATATTTAATAATTTTTTATTATATTTCATTATATATAATATTATTAAATTAATATTAAATATCACAATCAGAATCAGATTCCGATATTTAATCAAAATCTGATATTTAATATCTAATGTATGTATTAATATTACATATTTTATAATATTTAATATTAATATTAAACACCAGAATTTAATAATAGTTAATTTATATATTCATATTACATATTTGATAATATGTAATATTATTATTAAATTAATACTAAATATCATAATCAGATTCTGATATTTAATATAAATTTAATATTTAATAATATAATATATAATAAAATATAATAAAGAAATCCCTTCATTTTCTACCGCTTGTCCCTTTTTGGGGTCGCGGGGGGTGCTGGAGCCTGCCTCAGCTGCATAACCATTATATATAAAAGTATTTTTTCCTTTAAAATGTTATTATATTATATTTATTTATTCATTATATTTAATCATATGTAATATTAATGTTAAATTAACACTAAATATCAGAATCAGAATCTGATATTTATTCAGAATCTGATTCGGATATTTAATATTAATTCAATATTTAATAATATAATATACAATAAAATATAATAAATACATCCATCCATCCATCCATCCATTTTCTACAGCTTGTCCCATTTTGGGGTCACGGGGGGTGCTGGAGCCTTCCTCAGCTGCATAACCATTATATATAAAAGTATTTTTTCCTTTAAAATGTTATTATATTACATTTATTTATTCATTATATTTAACAATATGTAATATTAATATTAAATTAATACTAAATATCAGAATCAAAATTTGATATTTAATCAGAATCTGATATTTAATATAAATGTAATATTTAATAATATATTATATAATAAAATGTAATAAATAAATCCATCCATCCATCCATTTTCTAGCGCTTGTCCCTTTTTGGGGTCGCGGGGGGTGCCGGAGCCTATCTCAGCTGCATAATCATTCAATATAAAAGTATTTTTTCCTTTAAAATTGTATTATATTATATTTATTTATTCATTATATTTAATAAGATGTAATATTAATATTAAATTAATACTAAATATCAGAATCAAATTCTGATATTTAATATAAATGTAATATTTAATAAAATAATATATAATAAATTATAATAAATAAATCCATCCATCCATCCATTTCCTACCGCTTGTCCCTTTTTTGGGTCGCGGGGGTGCTGGAGCCTATCTCAGCTACATAATCATTAAATAGTTTTTTCCTTGAAAGTGTTATCATGTTATATTTATTTATTCACTATATTTAATATATCTATACTTTATATTAGCTCCACCAGACTAAAAGATGCAAATATATATGTTATTTACACAGAAATATTTTGTAAATGTTTATTTACATACCTTAATTTTTTCAGATCAGCAGGTAGCAGAAGGTAAGAAAAGTTGCTTTTGCATAATATTGTGAAACAAAACACCAGATAATATGTCTTACCTTATACACCAGTGTTTTTCAACCACTGTGCCGCGGCACACTAGTGTACCGTGAGATATTGTTTGGTGCGCCGTGGGAAATTATGTAATTTCACCTAATTGGGTTAAAAATATTTTTTGCAAACCAGCAATTATCGTCTGCGCTGTCAAGAGCTCGGCAGAGTAACCGTGTAATACTCTTCCATATCAGTAGGTGGCAGCAGGTAGCTAATTGCTTTGTAGATGCCGGAGTATGGTTTGTCGTGATCACAATATGCAGACGACAGCGGGAGGCAGTGTGCAGGTAAAAAGGTATCAAATACTTAAACCAAAAATAGACAAAAGGCATTGAAGTTTAGGGATGGCTAAGCAAAACCAAACTAAAACTGAACTGGCTGAAAAGTCAACAAAAACAGAATGCTGGACGACAGCAAAGACTTACAGCGTGTGCAGCAGACGGCGTCCACAAAGTACATCCGTACATGACAATCAACAACAAAATAGGAGGGTAAGACAAGAACTAAAACACTACACACAGGAAAACACCAAAAAACTCAAAACGAGTCACAGCGTGATGTGACAGGTCTTGACGTTATGTTTTAGTGCTTTAATGGCGAGTTTACTGACAGATATAAGTAAGAACTTTACACTACTTTATATTACAAATGGCAACAGCGGAGGATGAATGTCCCATAACAAGAAGATAGAGAAAAAGAAGAAGCTTGTCGACTACGGTGTTGGCGCGGACTACAAAAGCGGATGCGCGCACATTTTCAGGACTTATGCAGATCCCAAGTACACATCAGCAGGTACCGGAAGGTAAGAAACATTGCTTTTGCATAATATTGCGATACAAAACACCAGATAATGTCTTACCTTATACACACACCATAACAATACTCCTATGTTGAAGCACAGTACAATCCATCAAGTGGTGTGGCTTCATAGCTTACCAAAGTCCTACTAAAACATTTTGACGGATTTTTGAGCGCCGTGTGTAATGTTCTATACTCTCAATGGAACATATAAAATGTTGGTGTTGTTTACTTGAGTCATATTGCAGTCTACACGTATCTCGTATGTGTGACTGCCATCTACTGGTCACACTTGTCATTTCAACATGTACCAAATAAAATAGCTTCGAGGTCGGTGAGCACAACCAAAATGGTTCCGTACATTGGGCGCACCGGGCACAACGGCGCTGCTTTTGTTTTGAAAAGCGTTATTTGTATTACTTCCGTGTGGACGTATGCCCGTGCGCGATTGTGAGTGAATGTAAACAGCGGCAATCACAAATTACAAAATAAATCTAAAAAAAAATCTATGTCGTGTGTGCAATACAACTATGCCGCTTTTATTTTGAAAAGTGTTATTTATGGGCGTATGTCCGTGTGTAACCTGTGAGTGAAGGTGCACAGCGACAAGTGATGCCCGGTTACCCCCGAGATGCTAAAAAGAGAAAAGTTGATGAGGAATGGCGTGTTTCCAACAAGACATGGACTCCCAAGTATTTCTTTACAGAAATTAAAGGTAAAGCTGTGTGCTTAATTTGTGGTACACAGCTTGCTGTGTTTAAAGAATATCATTTGAATCGCCACTACGCGACGAAGCACGAGGAAAAATACCAGAATCTGTCTGATGAAGTGCGCGCAAGGGAGGCGGATGCGTTGATGGTAAAACTGCAAACCCAACAAGGACTTTTTTTCCAAATTTCACACCCCCAGAGATGCAGCCGTCAGGACAAGTTTCGTCATTTCTCACAAAATCGCCAGAAAAACTGAGGCGTTTTCTGACGGAGAGTTTATTAAGGAGTGCTTATTGGACTCTGTTTCGCTGATATGCCCGGAGAAGAGGGGCGCGTTTGAGAACGTGTCACTCTCCCGACGCACTGTAACGAGGCGGGTTGAGACCATCGCTGGAAACTTGGAGCTTCAGCTGAAGAACAGAACGGCCGACTTTGACTGTCTTTCGCTGGCTTTGGATGAGAGCTGCGATGTACGTGACACCGCCCAGCTGCTCATCTTCTTACGTGGGATAACTGCAGACTTTCAAATCGCGGAGGAGCTGGCAGCCATGCAGTCAATTAAAGGGACAACCACAGGTAATGACTTGTTCACATAGGTAAATGCGTGTTTGGACATGTAAGGACTGAAATGGGACAAGCTGGCAGGTGTGACAACAGATGGTTGTCCAAATCTGACGGGGAAAAATGTTGGACTTTTAAAGAGGAGGCTGGATAAAGTGACAGAAATTGACATTTTTGCATTGTATTATACATCAGGAAGTGTTGTGTAAGACAGTGTTAAAAATAAAACCATCAAAAGCAATCTGCTTTTGTATAAAGTTAAAGGCCTACTGAAATGAATTTTTTTTATTTAAACGGGGATAGCAGATCTATTCTATGTGTCATACTTGATCATTTCGCGATATTGCCATATTTTTGCTGAAAGGATTTAGTATAGAACAACGACGATAAAGATTGCAACTTTTGGTATCTGATAAAAAAAAGGCTTGCACCTACCGGAAGTAGCGTGACGTAGTCAGTTGAACATATACGCAAAGTTCCCTATTGTTTACAATGATGGCCGCATGAAGTGAGAGAGATTCGGACCGAGAAAGCGACAATTTCCCCATTAATTTGAGCGAGGATGAAAGATTTGTGGATGAGTAAAGTGCAAGTGAAGGACTAGTGGGGAGTTGAAGCTATTCAGATAGGGAAGATGCTGTGAGAGCCGGGGGTGACCTGATATTCAGCTGGGAATGACTACAACAGTAAATAAACACAAGACATATATATACTCTATTAGCCACAACACAACCAGGCTTATATTTAACATGCCACAAATTAATCCTGCATAAAAACACCTGCGTGTTTGTTACGCTAGCTCCTAGCTCCTCTGCTAGCTCCTAGCTCCATAGAACACGCCAATACAATTCAAACACCTGATCAACACACACAATCACTCAGCCCAAAAGACCGTTCACCTAACCCAAGGTTCATAAAGCTTATATATTTTTAAAAAGTTACGTACGTGACGCGCACATACGGTCAAGTTATCAAATGTTTAGCAGCCAAGGCTGCATACTCACGGTACCTGATATTCAGCTGGGAATGACTACAACAGTAAATAAACACAAGACATATATATACTCTATTAGCCACAACACAACCAGGCTTATATTTAATATGCCACAAATTAATCCTGAATAAAAACATCTGCATGTTTGTTATGCTAGCTCCTAGCTCCTATGCTAGCTCCTAGCTCCATAGAACACGCCAATACAATTCAAACACCTGATCAACACACACAATCACTCAGCCCAAAAGACCGTTCACCTAACCCAAGGTTCATAAAGCTTATATATTTTAAAAAAGTTACGTACATACGCAAAAAAAAGTTGCGCACATACGGTCAAGCGATCAAATGTTTAGAAGCCAAAGCTGCATACTCACGGTAGCACGTCTGCGTCTTTGTCATCCAAATCAAAGTAATCCTGGTAAGAGTCTGTGTTGTCCCAGTTCTCTACAGGCGTCTGTGTATCGAAGTCAAAAGTCCTCCTGGTTAGAGTCTCTGTTATCCGAGTTCTTCCATCTTGACTGCATCTTTCGGGAATGTAAACAAAGAAGCGCCGGCTGTGTACTGTTGTGGCTGACTACGTTTGAAAAATACGTCCATTTCGCACCGACAACTTTCTTCTTTGCTTGCTCAGCTTCCTTCTCCATAATGCAATGAACATGATTGCAACAGATTCACGAACACAGATGTCCAGAATACTGTGGAATTATGAAATGAAAACAGAGCTTTTTCGTATTGGCTTCAATGTGGAAGGCATACCCGTGTTCGCCGGGCTACGTCACGCGCATACGTCATCCTCAGAGGCGTTTCGAACCGGAAGTTTAGCGGCAAATTTAAAATGTCACTTTATAAGTTAACCCGGCCGTATTGGCATGTGTTATAATGTTAAGAGTTCATCATTGATATATAAACTATCAGACTGCGTGGTCGGTAGTAGTGGGTTTCAGTAGGCCTTTAAGTTAGGTTAAAATTATTATTATTATTATTATTTATCTTACGGTATATCAAAAATAATTTGAACAAAATGTAATTGAAATATTGTCGGTGTGGCCCTCCAGCAGTGCTCGGGTTGCTCATGCGGCCCCCGGTAAAAATTAATTGCCCACCCCTGGGCTAGAGTCACGTAGCTCAGTGACTATCTGGAAACACGAGCTCTAAAGCTGTGATTGGACTATTACATGTGCTCCAATTGATGTTGCTCTTATTTTGCAGCAGTAGTCAACAAAACCGCAGAGATTGGAATCTACTAAAACCCTGACATGAGTATTTTACGCTGAAAACCGAATCACACCGAAGGTATGAAAAG
>NC_084742.1:63089189-63104189 GCF_033978785.1 Entelurus aequoreus | reverse complement strand
CTAGTAGGAAGAGGAGTAGGAAAAGAAGGAGTAGGAAGAGGGGTAAACATAGGAGGAGAACTAGTAGGAAGAGGAGTAGGAAAAGAAGGAGTAGGAGGAGGAGTTAGAGGAGTAGAACAAGTAGGAAGAGGAGTAGAAAAAGAAGGAGTTGGAGGATTAGAACTAGTAGGAAGAGGAGTAGGAAAAGAAGGAGTGGGAGGAGGAGTTGGGGGATTAGAACTAGTAGGAAGAGGAGTAGGAAAAGAAGGAGTAGGAAGAGGGGTAAACATAGGAGGAGAACTAGTAGGAAGGGGAGTAGGAAAATAAGGAGTAGGAGGAGGAGGAGGATGAGTAGAACAAGTAGGAAGAGGAGTAGGAAAAGAAGGAGTAGGAGGAGGAGTTGGATGAGTAGAACAAGTAGGAAGAGGAGTAGAAAAATAAGGAGTAGGAGGAGGAGGAGTAGAACATGTAGGAAGAGGAGTAGGAAAAGAAGGAGTAGTAGGAGGAGTTGGAGGAGTAGAACTAGTAGGAAGAGGAGTAGTAAAAAGAGTTGGAGCATTAGAACAAGTAGGAAGTGGAGTAAAAAATAAGGAGTAGGAGGAGGAGGAGTAGAACAAGTAGGAAGAGGAGTAGGAAAATAAGGAGTAGTAGGAGGAGTTGGAGGAGTAGAACTAGTAGGAAGAGGAGTAGGAAAAGAAGGAGTAGGAGGAGGAGTTGGAGGAGTAGAACTAGTAGGAAGAGGAGTAGGAAAAAAAGGAGTAGGAGGAGGAGTTGGAGGAGTTGGAGGAGTAGAACTAGTAGGAAGAGGAGTAGGAAAAGAAGGAGTAGGAAGAGGGGTAAACATAGGAGGAGAACTAGTAGGAAGGGGAGTAGGAAAATAAGGAGTAGGAGGAGGAGGAGGAGGATGAGTAGAACAAGTAGGAAGAGGAGTAGGAAAAGAAGGAGTAGGAGGAGGAGTTGGATGAGTAGAACAAGTAGGAAGAGGAGTAGAAAAATAAGGAGTAGGAGGAGGAGGAGTAGAACAAGTAGGAAGAGGAGTAGGAAAAGAAGGAGTAGTAAGAGGAGTTGGAGGAGTAGAACTAGTAGGAAGAGGAGTAGGAAAAGAAGGAGTAAGAGGAGTTGGAGGAATTGGAGGAGTAGAACTAGTAGGAAGAGGAGTAGGAAAATAAGGAGTAGGAGGAGGAGTTGGAGTTGGAGGAATTGGAGGAGTAGGAAAAGAAGGAGTAGGAGGAGGAGGATGAGTATAACAAGTAGGAAGAGGAATAGGAAAAGAAGGAGTAGGAAGAGGGGTAACATAGGAGGAGAACTAGTAGGAAGGGGAGTAGGAAAATAAGGAGCAGTAGGAGGAGTAGAACAAGTAGGAAGAGGAGTAGAAAAATAAGTAGTAGTAGGAGGAGGAGTAGAACAAGTAGGAAGAGGAGTAGGAAAAGAAGGAGTAGTAGGAGGAGTTGGAGGAGTAGAACTAGTAGGAAGAGGAGTAGGAAAAGAAGGAGTAGTAAAAAGAGTTGGAGGATAAGAACAAGTAGGAAGAGGAGTAAAAAATAATGAGTAGGAGGAGGAGGAGTAGAACAAGTAGGAAGAGGAGTAGGAAAAGAAGGAGTAGTAGGAGGAGTTGGAGGAGTAGAACTAGTAGGAAGAGTAGTAGGAAAAGAAGGAGTAGTAGGAGGAGTTGGAGGAGTAGAACTAGTAGGAAGAGGAGTAGGAAAAAAAGGAGTAGGAGGAGGAGTTGGAGGAGTTGGAGGAGTAGAACTAGTAGGAAGAGGAGTAGGAAAAGAAGGAGTAGTAGGAGGAGGATGAGTAGAACAAGTAGGAAGAGGAGTAGGAAAATAAGGAGTATGAAGAGGGGTAAACATAGGAGGAGAACTGGTAGGAAGGGGAGTAGGAAAATAAGGAGAAGGAGGGGTAAACATAGGAGGAGAACTAGTAGGAAGGGGAGTAGGAAAATAAGGAGTAGGAGCAGGAGTAAAAATAGGAGGAGAACTAGTAGGAAGGGGAGTAGGAAAATAAGGAGGAGGAGGGGGAGGAGGATGAGTAGAACAAGTAGGAAGAGGAGTAGGAAAAGAAGGAGTAGTAGGAGGAGTTGGACGAGTAGAACAAGTAGGAAGAGGAGTAGAAAAATAAGGAGTAGGAGGAGGAGTAGAACAAGTAGGAAGAGGAGTAGGAAAATAAGGAGTAGGAGCAGGAGTAAACATAGGAGGAGAACTAGTAGGAAGGGGAGTAGGAAAATAAGGAGTAGGAGGAGGAGAAGGAGGAGGATGAGTAGAACAAGTAGGAAGAGGAGTAGAAAAAGAAGGAGTAGTAGGAGGAGTTGGATGATTAGAACAAGTAGGAAGAGGAGTAGAAAAAGAAGGAGTAGGAGGAGGAGGAGTAGAACAAGTAGGAAGAGGAGTAGGAAAAGAAGGAGTAGTAGGAGGAGTTGGAGGAGTAGAACTAGTAGGAAGAGGAGTAGGAAAAGAAGGAGTAGTAGGAGTAGTAAGAGGAGTTGGAGGAGTAGGAAGAGGAGTAGGAAAATAAGGAGTAGGAGGAGGAGGAGGAGGAGTAGAACAAGTAGGAAGAGGAGTAGGAAAAGAATGAGTAATAGGAGGAGTAGAATATAGAACAGGAGTAGAATATAGAACAAGTAGGAAGAGGAGTAGAAAAAGAAGGAGTAGTAGGAGGAGTTGGATGATTAGAACAAGTAGGAAGAGGAGTAGAAAAAGAAGGAGTAGGAGGAGGAGGAGTAGAACAAGTAGGAAGAGGAGTAGGAAAAGAAGGAGTAGTAGGAGGAGTTGGAGGAGTAGAACTAGTAGGAAGAGGAGTAGGAAAAGAAGGAGTAGTAGGAGTAGTAAGAGGAGTTGGAGGAGTAGGAAGAGGAGTAGGAAAATAAGGAGTAGGAGGAGGAGGAGGAGGAGTAGAACAAGTAGGAAGAGGAGTAGGAAAAGAATGAGTAATAGGAGGAGTAGAATATAGAACAGGAGTAGAATATAGAACAAGTAGGAAGAAGAGTAGGAAAAGAAGGAGTATTAGGAAGAGTTGGATGAGTAGAACAAGTAGGAAGAGGAGTAGGAAAAGAAGGAGTAGTAGGAGGGGTAAAAAGAAGAGGACAAGTAGAAGGAGAAGGAGAAGGAGGAAGAGCAAGAGGAGCTGGAAAAGTAGAATGAAGAATATGTGTAGAAAAAAAGAGTAGGAAGAGGAAGAAAAGGAGTAGGAAGTGAAGGAGGAGGAAAAGGAGTAGAACAAGTATACTGGGGAGTATGAGTAGGACGAGGAGGAAGAAGAGGAGTAGGAAGAGAAGGAGTAGGAAGTGACAGAGTAGGAAGGGGAGTAGGAAGTGAAGGAGGAGGAAGTGAATGAGTATGAAGTGAAGGAGTATGAAGATAATGAGTAGGAAGGGGAGTAGGAAGTGAAGGAGGAGGAAGTGAAGGAGTATGAAGTGAAGGAGTAGGAAGATAATGAGTAGGAAGAGGAGTAGGAAGTGAAGGAGTATGAAGTGAATGAGTAGGAAGAGGAGTAGGAAGATAATGAGTAGGAAGAGGAGTAGGAAGTGAAGGAGTATGAAGTGAAGCAGTATGAAGTGAAGGAGTAGGAAGAGGAGTAGGAAGATAATGAGTAGGAAGAGGAGTAGGAAGTGAAGGAGTATGAAGTGAAGGAGTAGGAAGAGGAGTAGGAAGATAATGAGTAGGAAGAGGAGTAGGAAGTGAAGGATAACGAAATAACATGATACAATTATAATAAAATAATGATAGCAATAACATATATTGCATTTATATTAAAATAATATGTTAAAAATATAATAAAATAATGATAGCAATCAAATATTTTGCACGTTTTTGTAAGAAGTACATTCAAATGTAAAAAATAAAAAAACAATTAATATTCTAATTAATGAACACATGTAATTAATGGCAATACTATCTATACTGTATAAGTTATACGACCATATAAGGTATGTAGCGATGTCATCTCTCAATAACAATATTATTTAAATTGAGGTTATTCAAATATTTATTTTCATTTGCAGGTTCTGTGAAAAAACGTCAAACAGGAAGTGCTAGCAAACACGCTCACCAAGTCAAACCTTCTTCCCCTTTTCGCCGCCGTCAGCACGACGGCGTCGAAGCGTCCGACCCCTGACAGCCGAGGGTGACGCCTGACGCCTGACCCCCGGCACCCAGAGGTCGGGGCGCCGTCACACCGGGGCCTGCCACTTCCTGTCACCGTGACAACGCCACAGGGCAGGTGGGGGTGACGGCGAGATGTCACTTCAGTAATGGAAGTGTCAGGTGCGCACGTCCTCACCCTCACCCTCACCCTCACCCTCACCCTCACCCTCAGGCCACGCCGCAAACATCAATGTCACCCCCGAGGAACGCCATGAGGTAAATGTTGATGATGTGCTTCATTGTGTGGACGCCCACCGCTTGGTAAAAACTACAACAACAACAAAGCTACACACACATTTCACTGAAAGTCCTTTTAAAGTGTCTAACCCACTTTTATTGTGTGAATATTCCAGAACATTCACACATGTTTCAACGTCCCGCTTTTCCCAAAATTCCCAAATTTCCAGGAATTTCCAACTGAAATAAATGGGACCTTTTTCCAAGTTGTGCAATTCCCACATTTTTCAAACTATTCAAACCATTCCACCTTCAACACATTCCACTCATCCTGGACATTCAAACTACTATTTTTTCCACATTCAACAAATTTCCAGGAATTCCTGTTTTTTTCTAACCTTATTTCCAACCTTTTTTAGTGCGATGACTCCTTTCACATTTTCTAACTCATTTAAACCGTTCCACTGTCAAAACATTCTGCCAACATCCCACTTTTCCTAAAATTCCCAAATTTCCAGGAAATTTGAGTTGAAATGAATGGGACATTTTTCCAAGTTGCGCAATTCGCACATTTTTCAAACTATTCAAACCATTCCACCTTCAACACATTCAACTCATCCTGGACATTCAAACTACTATTTTTCAACGTTCAACAAATTTCCAGGAATTCCTGTTTTTTCTAACCTTATTTCCAACCTTTTTTAATGTGATGACTTCTCTCACATTTTTCAACTCATTTCAACCGTTCCACTGTCAAAACATTCTGCTAACATCCCACTTTTCCCAAAATTCCCAAATTTCCAGGAAATTTGAACTGAAATGAATGGGACATTTTTCCAAGTTGCGCAATTCCCACATTTTTCAAACTATTCAAACCATTCCACCTTCAACACATTCCACTCATCCTGGACATTCAAACTACTATTTTTTCCACATTCAACAAATTTCCAGGAATTCCTGTTTTTTTTCTAACCTTATTTCCAACCTTTTTTAGTGCGATGACTCCTTTCACATTTTCTAACTCATTTAAACCGTTCCACTGTCAAAACATTCTGCCAACATCCCGCTTTTCCCAAAATTCCGAAATTTCCAGGAATTTCCAACTGAAATGAATGGGACCTTTTTCCAAGTTGCGCAATTCCCACATTTTTCAAACTATTCAAACCATTCCACCTTCAACACATTCCACTCATCCTGGACATTCAAACTACTATTTTTTCCACATTCAACAAATTTCCAGGAATTCCTGTTTTTTTCTAACCTTATTTCCAACCTTTTTTAGTGCGATGACTCCTTTCACATTTTCTAACTCATTTAAACCGTTCCACTGTCAAAACATTCTGCCAACATCTCGCTTTTCCCAAAATTCCCAAATTTCCAGGAATTTCCAACTGAAATAAATGGGACTTTTTTCCAAGTTGCGCAATTCCCACATTTTTCAAACTATTCAAACCATTCCACCTTCAACACTTTCCACTCATCCTGTACATTCAAACTACTATTTTTTCCACATTCAACAAATTTCCAGGAATTCCTGTTTTTTTCTAACCTTATTTCCAACCTTTTTTAATGTGATGACTTCTCTCACATTTTTCAACTCATTTCAACCGTTCCACTGTCAAAACATTCTGCTAACATCCCACTTTTCCCCAAAATTCCCAAATTTCCAGGAAATTTGAACTGAAATGAATGGGACGTTTTTCCAAGTTGCGCAATTTGCACATTTTTCCAACTATTCAAACCATTCCACCTTCAACACATTCCACTCATACCTGGACATTCAAACTACTATTTTTTTCCATGTTCAACAAATTTCCAGGAATTTCTGTTTTTTTCTAACCTTATTTCCAACCTTTTTTAATGCGATGACTCCTCTCACATTTTTCAACTCATTTCAACCGTTCCACTGTCAAAACATTCTGCCAACATCCCGCTTTTCCCAAAATTCCCAAATTTCCAGGAATTTCCAACTGAAATAAATGGGACCTTTTTCCAAGTTGCGCAATTCCCACATTTTTCAAACTATTCAAACCATTCCACCTTCAACACATTCCACTCATCCTGGACATTCAAACTACTATTTTTTCCACATTCAACAAATTTCCAGGAATTCCTGTTTTTTTCTAACCTTATTTGCAACCTTTTTTAGTGCGATGACTCCTTTCACATTTTCTAACTCATTTAAACCGTTCCACTGTCAAAACATTCTGCCAACATCCCACTTTTCCTAAAATTCCCAAATTTCCAGGAAATTTGAATTGAAATGAATGGGACATTTTTCCAAGTTGCGCAATTCGCACATTTTTCCAACTATTCAAACCATTCCACCTTCAACACATTCAACTCATCCTGGACATTCAAACTACTATTTTTCCACGTTCAACAAATTTCCAGGAATTCCTGTTTTTTCTAACCTTATTTCCAACCTTTTTTAATGTGATGACTTCTCCCACATTTTTCAACTCATTTCAACCGTTCCACTGTCAAAACATTCTGCTAACATCCCACTTTTCCCCAAATTCCCAAATTTCCAGGAAATTTCCAACTGAAATAAATGGGACCTTTTTCCAAGTTGCGCAATTCCCACATTTTTCAAGCTATTCAAACCATTCCACCTTCAACACATTCCACTCATCCTGGACATTCAAACTACTATTTTTTCCACATTCAACACATTTCCAGGAATTCCTGTTTTTTTCTAACCTTATTTCCAACCTTTTTTAATGCGATGACTCCTCTCACATTTTTCAACTCATTTCAACCGTTCCACTGTCAAAACATTCTGCCAACATCCCGCTTTTCCCAAAATTCCCAAATTTCCAGGAATTTCCAACTGAAATAAATGGGACCTTTTTCCAAGTTGCGCAATTCCCACATTTTTCCAACTATTCAAACCATTCCACCTTCAACACATTCCACTCATCCTGGACATTCAAACTACTATTTTTTCCACATTCAACAAATTTCCAGGAATTCCTGTTTTTTTCTAACCTTATTTCCAACCTTTTTTAGTGCGATGACTCCTTTCACATTTTCTAACTCATTTCAACCGTTCCACTGTCAAAACATTCTGCCAACATCCCGCTTTTCCCAAAATTCCCAAATTTCCAGGAATTTCCAACTGAAATAAATGGGACCTTTTTCCAAGTTGCGCAATTCCCACATTTTTCAAACTGTTCAAACCATTCCACCTTCAACACATTCCACTCATCCTGGACATTCAAACTACTATTTTTTCCACATTCAACAAATTTCCAGGAATTTCTGTTTTTTTCTAACCTTATTTCCAACCTTTTTTAGTGCGATGACTCCTTTCACATTTTCTAACTCATTTAAACCGTTCCACTGTCAAAACATTCTGCCAACATCCCGCTTTTCCCAAAATTCCCAAATTTCCAGGAATTTCCAACTGAAATAAATGGGACCTTTTTCCAAGTTGCTCAATTCCCACATTTTTCAAACTATTCAAACCATTCCACCTTCAACACATTCCACTCATCCTGGACATTCAAACTACTATTTTTTCCACGTTCAACAAATTTCCAGGAATTCCTGTTTTTTTCCTAACCTTATTTCCAACCTTTTTTTTATTGTGATGACTCTTTTCACATTTTTCAACTCATTTCAACCGTTCCACTGTCAAAACATTCTGCTAACATCCCACTTTTCCCGAAATTCCCAAATTTCCAGGAAATTTGAACTGAAATGAATGGGACATTTTTCCAAGTTGTGCAATTCACACATTTTTCAACCTTTTCAAACCATTCCAACATCAACACATTCCACTCATGCTGGACATTCAAACTACTATTTTTTCCACGTTCAACAAATTTCCAGGAATTCCTGTTTTTTTCCTAACCTTATTTCCAATCTTTTTTTTATTGCGATGACTCTTTTCACATTTTTCAACTCATTTCAACCGTTCCACTGTCAAAACATTCTGGTAACATCCCGCTTTTCCCAAAATTCCCTAATTTCCAGGAATTTCCAACTGAAATGAATGTGACATTTTTCCAAGTTGCGCAATTCGCACATTTTACAAACTATTTAAACCATTCCACCTTAAACACAATCAACTCATCCTGGACATTCAAACTACAATTTTTTCCACGTTCAACAAATTTCCAGGAATTCCTGTTTTTTTCTAACCTTATTTCCAACCTTTTTTAGTGCGATGACTCCTCTCACATTTTTCAACTCATTTCAACCGTTCCACTGTCAAAACATTTTTTTTAAGTCAGGACAAAAAACCAAGTTGGTTTAAGAACTTGAAAAATTCCCGGTTTTTATGAAATTCCGTAATACCATTTTTCAATTAAAAAACTGTTACTATTTTAACATTTCTTGACCGATTCAAACAATTCCAACACTAACCAATTCAGCTCATTCAGGACACTCATTCTTTTAATTATTTTCCTGAAAATCCCGCCTTTCCCAAAATTTCCAGGAAGTTCCCATTGAAATGAATGGGACATTTTCAAGCTTTTTTATTGCGATGACTCTTTTCACATTTTTCAACTCATTTCAACCGTTCCACTGTCAAAACATTCTGCTAACATCCCGCTTTTCCCAAAATTCCCAAATTTCCAGGAATTTCCAACTGAAATGAATGTGACATTTTTCCAAGTTGCGCAATTTGCAAATTTTTCAAACTATTCAAACCATTCCACCTTCAACACATTCAACTCACCCTGGACATTCAAACTATTATTTTTTCCACATTCAACACATTTCCAGGAATTCCTGTTTTTTTCTAATCTTATTTCCAACCTTGTTTAGTGCGATGACTCCTATCACATTTTTCAACTCATTTCAACCGTTCCACTGTCAAAACATTCTACCAACATCCCACTTTTATCCAAAATTCTCAAATTTCCAGGAAGTTCCCAGTCTAAATTAATTGGACATTTTTCCAAGTTGCACAATTCCCACATTTTTCAACCTATTCAAACCATTCCAACATCAACACATTCAACTCACCCTGGACATTCAAACTACTATTTTTTCCACGTTCAACAAATTTCCAGGAATTCCTGTTTTTTCTAACCATATTTCCAACCTTTTTTTAGTGCGATGACTCCTCTCACATTTTTCAACTCATTCAACCGCTCCACTGTCAAAACATTCTGCTAACATCCCGCTTTTCCCAAAATTCCCAAATTTCCAGGAAGTTCCCAATCTAAATCACTGGGACATTTTTCCAAGTTGCACAATTCGCACATTTGTCAACCTATTCAAACCATTCCAACAGCAACACATCCCACTCATCAAACTAACAATTTCCCAAGTTTCAAACCAAATTGAGTTTTTCCTGGAAATTCAAACTCTTCAACATTCAAGCTATTCTTACATTAATGCTACATCCTGTCAGCATTTCAGTTCAACTTCAGCATCGGAGCATTCACACATCTAGTTAACTAATGTGAACCTCTGAGACATAATAAAAGTGTTGAAAACGAGGATAAAATGGCACCTTTTAGTGTTCCTGCAAGCACACTAAAACGTTGTCTCCTAACGACGTCCTCCAGGGACCTCGCCCGTGCTGCAATCTGCGTGCTCGGCGAACAATTGCAAATGGAGCACAAATGAGGACAGCTTAGGCGAGCTGAGAGGAACAATTCAGGGGTAATCTCCCTTTCCGAGCATCCTGCCTCCTCCAGGACTTACCGTAAGTGCGTGTGCGACACACACCTTTGTTGTGTGTTACACTAAAGTGTTTCATTTATGTTTCTGTACGCCTTTTTTGATCCCTGCTTTGGAGGAGAGGAACAAATGTTGTGTATTCTCACATCCTTCAAAAGGCAGAAGTCATAGTCATAAAAAGACTCAGAAGAAAAATAAAAACTTTTCAAGGTTCTTGATGGACGGAACATGGTTTGTTAACTCTTCTGCATTTTGGCTTAAAAACTAAGGATAAAAGTGAAATTATAACACTGAAACACCCTCAGGAAGAGGTGCTTTAAGACATGGCTAGCTAGCTAGTGGCTAACGTTCATCTGCAGTCGGCAGTGTTTTAGCTACTTCTAAATCACTAATCCTTGTCTCCATGGCGACGAACAATCAATCAATCAATCAATCAATGTTTACTTATATAGCCCGAAATCACAAGTGTCTCAAAGGGCTGCACAAGCCACAACAACATCCTCGGCTCAGATCCCACATCAGGGCAAGGAAAAACTCAACCCAATGGGATGACAATGAGAAACCTTGGAGGGGACCGCAGATGTATATATATACTGTACACACACACACACATATATATATATATATATATATATATATATATATATATATATATATATATATATATATATATATATATATATATATATATATATATATATATATATATATATATATATATTAGGGCTGCAACAACTAATCGATTAAATCGATTGAAATCGATTATTAAAATAGTTGCCGATTAATTTAGTCATCGATTCGTTGGATCTATGCTATGCGCATGCACAGAGTTGTTTTTATCTTTTTTTTAATAAACCTTCATTTATAAACTGCAACATTTACAAACAGCTGAGAAACAATAATCAAAATAAGCATGGTGCCAGTATGCTGTTTTTTTTTCAATAAAATACTGGATAGGATAGAAATGTAGTTTGTCTCTTTTATCCGATTATTAATCGATTAATTGAAGTATATCCGATTATTAATCGAAGTAATAATCGACAGATTAATCGATTATCAAATTAATCGTTAGTTGCAGCCCTAATATATATACATACATATACACATATATGTATATATATACATACATATACATATACATATACGAATATACGAATATATATATATATATATATATATATATATATATATAAATATATATATATAGATACATATATATATATATATATATATATATATATATATATATATATATATATATACATACATACATATATGTATATATATACACACATACATATACATATATATATATATATATATATATATACATATATATACATATATACATATATATACATATATATACATATATATACATATATATATATATATATATATATATATATATATATATATATATATATATATATATATATATATACATTTATGGACAGACGAGAATCCTCCGTCCTAAAAACACAATACATATTGTCTATTCAGCAATATCATTTTATAATGTTATAGCTGCTGAATGACTTAAGGGGCTGATTAAAACTAATTCAATTGACGTGTTTTGGTATCCTCTAGTATTTTTGAACGACGTTCGTTTTTTTTCACATATTTTTATCAAAATATTTCTTGTTTAAAAAAAAAAAAAACGTCTTAAAGTATGCATTTTTGGCGTTGTGAGCGGTGTAAGCGCAGCCTCCCTTCCATGCATCTTCAGTGGTTGAAAAAAAAAAAAAAAAAGTACTTTCAATGTCGATGCACTGCACGACTGCTTCTAAAATGCCCATAAAAAGTGGTAGACGTCCCCTGCTTGTTTGAAACTTCAGCAAAACGCCACAGGTAGGAGCATGCTAACGCTCATGTGCAGTAAATGAGTGTCTCCCTGGTACACGCAAAATCCTCAAATAAATAATTAAACACTTCACAATTGCACGCGCAGTCTTAGTAAATCACACGCAATACGCCCACTGATAGTACACGCTATTTAATAGATTTAATTATTAGTTTTTAAATGTCTAAATGGCCTTGCGCCTTCTTATCCATCTGCCCTGCTTTTTTCCGTATCAACCCTGGCGGATGCTGAGGTCCTGGCACTGGCCTTTTGTCTTGAACTAATACCAGAACAAAGACCCGCAGAGAGGTGGCATTTGGCCACCATGGCGTCCACCTGTGGAACAGCCTGCCAGACAGCCTCAGGACTGCAGGATTTATTTGGATAAAAAAGACACCTTTTTAATCATACTGATCACTCTTCTTGGTTATTAGGGCCCGCAAGGCCCATTGTCAAAGGAATCCCAAAGGGAGTCCTTTTGCAATGGGACGAAAGGACCTATTGAAATTGTATGGTTTTATTATTATTATTATTATTATTATTATTAGACCGGCCGCCTCTTCGAGCTGCAATTTGATCCACTTAACATGCTCCAAAACTCACCAATTTTGACACACACTCAGGACCTGCGAAAATTGCCATCTAATAAAAAAAACCAAACCCCAAAACTCAAAATTGCGCTCTAGCGCCCCCTAGGAAAAACAAAAACAAACTGCCTGTAACTCCCCCAAGAAGGTCGTAGAAACATGAAACAAAAACATCTATGTAGGTCTGACTTAGACCTACATTTCATAATTTAACATCCTCGGGCAAAAACCAACAGGAAGTTGGCAATTCCCCCTTCAACACAAAAATGTACTAAAACCACGCACTAAAAACACAAATTTTTGCCTCTTTGACCTGTAATTTGACCCCCTTAAAATACTTCAAAACTCACCAAACTTTTCACACACATCAGGACTGGTGGAAATTTCGATCTAATAAAAAAAAAAAACGGACCTCAAAATTGCGCTCTATAGCAATTTTGGAATAAAACAGAGACAAAACTGCTCCTCAGAGGAAAACACAGACAAAACTGCTTGTAACTTCCGGTAGGAACATCTTAGAGACATGAAACAAAAACCTCTATGTAGGTCTCACTTAGACCTACATTTCATAGATTAACATCCTTCAGCAAAAATCAACAGGAAGTTTGCAATCTCCCCTTCAAAACTAAATTTTTGTAAAAAACGGTCACCAAACGTCAAACGTTATCTCCTCTGACCGCGTTTGTCGTTTCGGCTTCAAACTACTACAGGAGAGAGATTGAACCCTTCTGATTGAAGGATACTCAAAGAGTTTGGATAAGTGCTACGGTTTTGATTTTACGAGCCTTCAACGAACCACTGTGCCGCAGCACCTAGGAAAAAAACACAGACACAACTTCCTCTAACTCCCAGTACGAATATCGTAGAGACATGAAACAAAAACCTCTATGTAGGTCTGACTTAGAGCTAGATTTCATACACTGACCACTTAGGACTAGCACCTGCCAAATATGCGGGCCCGACCAACGCTGCTTGCAGCTTTGATTTTGATTGTATTTTTACTGGGTTATTTTCTCATTTAGTTATTGCTATTATTACTACTATTGTTCCCTCAATGTTATGTTTTCATGTATGTATTATTCATATTTTACATTTACTTTTATTTTATAATATGTTCCATACCATTTTTTTTTAAAAAGACTTTTGTAGTAAGTTTTGTTATTGTTATGGTCAATAGTACTGGGTATTGTACTAGGGTTGTCCCGATACCAATATTTTGGTACCGGTACCAAAATGTATTTCGATACTTTTCTAAATAAAGGGGACCACACAAAAATGGCATTATTGGCTTTATTTTCACAAAAAGTCTTAGTGTACATGAAACATATGTTTATTATTGCAATTTAGTCCTTAAATAAAATAGTGAACATACTAGACAACTTGTCTTTTAGTAGTAAGTAAACAAACAAAGACTCCTAATTAGTCTATGCAGTAACATATTGTGTCATTTATACACCTATTATTTTGTCAACATTATGAGGGAAAAACTGTAAAAAATGAATTATTAATCTACTTGTTCATTTACTGTTAATATCTGCTTATTTTCTGTTTCAACATGTTCTATCTACACTTCTGTTCAAATGTAATAATCACTTATTCTTCTCTTCTTTGGTACTTTACATTAGTTTTGGATGATACCACACATTTGGGTATCGATCCGATACCAAGTAGTTACAGGATCATACATTGGTCATATTCAAAGTCCTCATGTGTCCAGGGACGTATTTCTTTGAGTTTATAAAGATAATATGAATTTCTTTTAAAAAGGAAAAAAATATTGATGTAGTCATAGTAGTATCGACTAGATACGCTCTTATACTTGGTATCATTACAGTGGATGTCAGGTGTAGATCCACCCATGACATTTGTTTACATTTTGACGCCGGTGAGCTATTGTATCCTCCTACGGTGTGTAGTGAGAAGACAAAAGCTGTGTTTGAACCTACCAAGAAGAAGGCTTGTAAAACTCCACTCTGTAGGATGGGAAGCAACATGAAGGTGTTCTGTTTCTTTGATGTATTGTAATCCACAGAAATATATTGTCTTGACCCGAGATCTACAAAGCGAAGAGGAAGCAGGACCTGACTACCCTCTAGGGACCTCTTCTTTGAACTGTTTTACGACCTTTTCTGTGAACTGTTTACGACCTTTTCTTTGAACTGTTCTGTAACCAAAGGCGATGGCTGTTTACGACCTCCGTCCCTTAGAAACAGCTGTTGCCATGTAATCAGGGAAAGTCCAAAAAAAAGAGGAGGCGTACAATCTTTCGTCAGGGGCGAGGGACGACACTGTCGAGGGTACTGTGTCCATGCGTCTCTCCTCAGTTGAGCCAAATTTAATTCTGTCTCTGTTTAATTACTTGCTTCTTGTCTTGTTTAAAAGATGTCATCAGTGTTTGAACCTGACATTAGTATCGCGGTACTATACTAGTAAAAATAAATCAAGTTTGATTTGATAAAAAAAACATTCCTAAGTCGATTGATATATTCTTAACTTTCTGAACAAAACATCTCTTACTTTGCGCTGGCTGGTGATATCTAAAAATGTATCGCACTGATATATTTCATGTAAACAAATGTATAATAAATGAGCTGCGGGCAGAGACCGTCCTCAAACCTGAGATACAGTA
>NC_084742.1:63088145-63089169 GCF_033978785.1 Entelurus aequoreus | reverse complement strand
ATAAAATAAAAGTAAATGTAAAATATTAATAATACATACATGAAAACATAACATTGAGGGAACAATAGTAGTAATAATAGCAATAACTAAATGAGAAAATAACCCAGTAAAAATACAATCAAAATCAAAGCTGCAAGCAGCGTTGGTTGGGCACGCATATTTGGCAGGTGCTAGTCCTAAGTGGTCAGTGTATGAAATCTAGCTCTAAGTCAGACCTATATAGAGGTTTTTGTTTCATGTCTCTACGATATTCGTACTGGGAGTTAGAGGAAGTTGTGTCTGTGTTTTTTTCCTAGGTGTTGCGGCACAGTGGTTCGTTGAAGGCTCGTGAAATCAAAACCGTAGCACTTATCCAAACTCTTTGAGTATCCTTCAATCAGAAGGGTTCAATCTCTCTCCTGTAGTAGTTTGAAGCCGAAACGACAAACGCGCTCAGAGGAGATAACGTTTGATGTTTGGTGACCGTTTTTTACAAAAATTTAGTTTTGAAGGGGAGATTGCAAACTTCCTGTTGATTTTTGCTGAAGGATGTCAATCTATGAAATGTAGGTCTAAGTGAGACCTACATAGAGGTTTTTGCTTCATGTCTCTAAGATGTTCCTACCGGAAGTTACAAGCAGTTTTGTCTGTGTTTTCCTCTGAGGAGAAGTTTTGTCTCTGTTTTATTCCAAAATTGCGCTAGAGCGCAATTTTGAGTTTTGGGGTTCGTTTTTTTTTTATTAGATCGCAATTTCCGCCAGTCCTGATGTGTGTGTGAAAAGTTTGGTGAGTTTTGAAGTATTTTAAGGGGGTCAAATTACAGGTCAAAGAGGCAAAAATGAGTGTTTTTAGTATGTGGTTTTGTTGAAGGGGGAATTGCCAACTTCCTGTTGGTTTTTGCCCGAGGATGTTAAATTATGAAATGTAGGTCTAAGTCAGACCTACATAGAGGTTTTTGTTTCATGTTTCTACGACCTTCTTGGGGGAGTTACAGGCAGTTTGTTTTTGTTTTTTCCTAGGGGGCGCTAGAGCGCAATTTTGAGTT
>NC_084742.1:63063145-63083145 GCF_033978785.1 Entelurus aequoreus | reverse complement strand
GAATTTTGGGAAAAGCGGGATGTTAGCAGAATGTTTTGACAGTGGAGCGGTTGAATGAGTTGAAAAATGTGAGAGGAGTCATCGCACTAAAAAAAAGGTTGGAAATATGGTTAGAAAAAAACAGGAATTCCTGGAAATTTGTTGAACGTGGAAAAAATAGTAGTTTGAATGTCCAGGGTGAGTTGAATGTGTTGATGTTGGAATGGTTTGAATAGGTTGAAAAATGTGGGAAATGTGCAACTTGGAAAAATGTCCTATTCATTTAGAGTGGGAACTTCCTGGAAATTTGAGAATTTTGGTTAAAAGCGGGATGTTAGTAGAATGTTTTGACAGTGGAACGGTTGAAATGAATTGAAATATGTGAAAGGAGTCATCGCACTAAACAAGGTTGGAAATAAGGTTAGAAAAAAACAGGAATTCCTGGAAATGTGTTGAACGTGGAAAAAATAGTAGTTTGAATGTCCAGGGTGAGTTGAATGTGTTGATGTTGGAATGGTTTGAATAGGTTGAAAAATGTGGGAAATGTGCAACTTGGAAAAATGTCCTATTCATTTAGAGTGGGAACTTCCTGGAAATTTGAGAATTTTGGTTAAAAGCGGGATGTTAGTAGAATGTTTTGACAGTGGAACGGTTGAAACGAATTGAAATATGTGAAAGGAGTCATCGCACTAAACAAGGTTGGAAATAAGGTTAAAAAAAAACAGGAATTCCTGGAAATGTGTTGAACGTGGAAAAAATAGTAGTTTGAATGTCCAGGGTGAGTGGAATGTGTTGATGTTGGAATGGTTTGAATAGGTTGACAAATGTGCGAATTGTGCAACTTGGAAAAATGTCCCAATCATTTAGATTGGGAACTTCCTGGAAATTTGGGAATTTTGGGAAAAGCGGGATGTTGGCAGAATGTTTTGACAGTGGAGCGGTTGAATGAGTTGAAAAATGTGAGAGGAGTCATCGCACTAAAAATGGTTGGAAATATGGTTAGAAAAAAACAGGAATTCCTGGAAATTTGTTGAACGTGGAAAAAATAGTATTTTGAATGTCCAGGATGAGTTTAATGTGTTGATGTTGGAATGGTTTGAATAGGTTGACAAATGTGCGAATTGTGCAACTTGGAAAAATGTCCCAGTCATTTAGATTGGGAACTCCCTGGAAATTTGGGAATTTTGGGAAAAGCGGGATGTTAGCAGAATGTTTTGACAGTGGAGCGGTTGAATGAGTTGAAAAATGTGAGAGGAGTCATCGCACTAAAAAAAGGTTGGAAATATGGTTAGAAAAAAACAGGAATTCCTGGAAATTTGTTGAACGTGGAAAAAATAGTAGTTTGAATGTCCAGGGTGAGTTGAATGTGTTGATGTTGGAATGGTTTGAATAGGTTGAAAAATGTGGGAAATGTGCAACTTGGAAAAATTTCCTATTCATTTAGAGTGGGAACTTCCTGGAAATTTGAGAATTTTGGTTAAAAGCGGGATGTTAGTAGAATGTTTTGACAGTGGAACGGTTGAAATGAATTGAAATATGTGAAAGGAGTCATCGCACTAAACAAGGTTGGAAATAAGGTTAGAAAAAAACAGGAATTCCTGGAAATGTGTTGAATGTGGAAAAAATAATAGTTTGAATGTCCAGGGTGAGTGGAATGTGTTGATGTTGGAATGGTTTGAATAGGTTGACAAATGTGCGAATTGTGCAACTTGGAAAAATGTCCCAATCATTTAGATTGGGAACTTCCTGGAATTTTGGGAATTTTGGGGAAAGCGGGATGTTAGCAGAATGTTTTGACAGTGGAGCGGTTGAATGAGTTGAAAAATGTGAGAGGAGTCATCGCACTAAAAAAAAGGTTGGAAATATGGTTAGAAAAAAACAGGAATTCCTGGAAATTTGTTGAACGTGGAAAAAATAGTAGTTTGAATGTCCAGGGTGAGTTGAATGTGTTGATGTTGAAATGGTTTGAATAGGTTGAAAAATGTGGGAAATGTGCAACTTGGAAAAATGTCCTATTCATTTAGAGTGGGAATTTCCTGGAAATTTGAGAATTTTGGATAAAAGTGGGATGTTGGTAGAATGTTTTGACAGTGGAACGGTTGAAATAAGTTGAAAAATGTGAAAGGAGTCATCGCACTAAACAAGGTTGGAAATAAGGTTAGAAAAAAACAGGAATTCCTGGAAATGTGTTGAATGTGGAAAAAATAATAGTTTGAATGTCCAGGGTGAGTGGAATGTGTTGATGTTGGAATGGTTTGAATAGGTTGACAAATGTGCGAATTGTGCAACTTGGAAAAATGTCCCAGTCATTTAGATTGGGAACTTCCTGGAAATTTGGAAATTTTGGGAAAAGCGGGATGTTAGCAGAATGTTTTGACAGTGGAGCGGTTGAATGAGTTGAAAAATGTGAGAGGAGTCATCGCACTAAAAATGGTTGGAAATATGGTTAGAAAAAAACAGGAATTCCTGGAAATTTGTTGAACGTGGAAAAAATAGTAGTTTGAATGTCCAGGGTGAGTTGAATGTGTTGATGTTGGAATGGTTTGAATAGGTTGAAAAATGTGGGAATTGTGCAACTTGGAAAAATGTCCAATTAATTTAGAGTGGGAACTTCCTGGAAATTTGAGAATTTTGGATAAAAGTGGGATGTTGGTAGAATGTTTTGACAGTGGAACGGTTTAAATGAGTTAGAAAATGTGAAAGGAGTCATCGCACTAAACAAGGTTGGAAATAAGGTTAGAAAAAAACAGGAATTCCTGGAAATGTGTTGAATGTGGAAAAAATAATAGTTTGAATGTCCAGGGTGAGTGGAATGTGTTGATGTTGGAATGGTTTGAATAGGTTGACAAATGTGCGAATTGTGCAACTTGGAAAAATGTCCCAGTCATTTAGATTGGGAACTTCCTGGAAATTTGGGAATTTTGGGAAAAGCGGGATGTTAGCAGAATGTTTTGACAGTGGAGCGGTTGAATGAGTTGAAAAATGTGAGAGGAGTCATCGCACTAAAAATGGTTGGAAATATGGTTAGAAAAAAACAGGAATTCCTGGAAATTTGTTGAACGTGGAAAAAATAGTAGTTTGAATGTCCAGGGTGAGTTGAATGTGTTGATGTTGGAATGGTTTGAATAGGTTGAAAAATGTGGGAATTGTGCAACTTGGAAAAATGTCCAATTAATTTAGAGTGGGAACTTCCTGGAAATTTGAGAATTTTGGGAAAAGCGGGATTTTAGCAGAATGTTTTGACAGTGGAGCGGTTGAATGAGTTGAAAAATGTGAGAGGAGTCATCGCACTAAAAATGGTTGGAAATATGGTTAGAAAAAAACAGGAATTCCTGGAAATTTGTTGAACGTGGAAAAAATAGTAGTTTGAATGTCCAGGGTGAGTTGAATGTGTTGATGTTGGAATGGTTTGAATAGGTTGAAAAATGTGGGAATTGTGCAACTTGGAAAAATGTCCAATTAATTTAGAGTGGGAACTTCCTGGAAATTTGAGAATTTTGGGAAAAGCGGGATTTTAGCAGAATGTTTTGACAGTGGAGCGGTTGAATGAGTTGAAAAATGTGAGAGGAGTCATCGCACTAAAAATGGTTGGAAATATGGTTAGAAAAAAACAGGAATTCCTGGAAATTTGTTGAACGTGGAAAAAATAGTAGTTTGAATGTCCAGGGTGAGTTGAATGTGTTGATGTTGGAATGGTTTGAATAGGTTGAAAAATGTGGGAAATGTGCAACTTGGAAAAATGTCCTATTCATTTAGAGTGGGAACTTCCTGGAAATTTGAGAATTTTGGTTAAAAGCGGGATGTTAGTAGAATGTTTTGACAGTGGAACGGTTGAAATGAATTGAAATATGTGAAAGGAGTCATCGCACTAAACAAGGTTGGAAATAAGGTTAGAAAAAAACAGGAATTCCTGGAAATGTGTTGAACGTGGAAAAAATAGTAGTTTGAATGTCCAGGGTGAGTTGAATGTGTTGCTGTTGGAATGGTTTGAATAGGTTGACAAATGTGCGAATTGTGCAACTTGGAAAAATGTCCCAATCATTTAGATTGGGAACTTCCTGGAAATTTGGGAATTTTGGGAAAAGCGGGATGTTAGTAGAATGTTTTGACAGTGGAACGGTTGAAATGAATTGAAATATGTGAAAGGAGTCATCGCACTAAACAAGGTTGGAAATAAGGTTAGAAAAAAACAGGAATTCCTGGAAATGTGTTGAACGTGGAAAAAATAGTAGTTTGAATGTCCAGGGTGAGTTGAATGTGTTGCTGTTGGAATGGTTTGAATAGGTTGACAAATGTGCGAATTGTGCAACTTGGAAAAATGTCCCAATCATTTAGATTGGGAACTTCCTGGAAATTTGGGAATTTTGGGAAAAGCGGGATGTTAGCAGAATGTTTTGACAGTGGAGCGGTTGAATGAGTTGAAAAATGTGAGAGGAGTCATCACACTAAAAATGGTTGGAAATATGGTTAGAAAAAAACAGGAATTCCTGGAAATTTGTTGAACGTGGAAAAAATAGTAGTTTGAATGTCCAGGGTGAGTTGAATGTGTTGATGTTGGAATGGTTTGAATAGGTTTAAAATTTGGGAATTGTGCAACTTGGAAAAATGTCCAATTAATTTAGAGTGGGAACTTCCTGGAAATTTGAGAATTTTGGATAAAAGTGGGATGTTGGTAGAATGTTTTGACAGTGGAACGGTTGAAATGAGTTGAAAAATGTGATAGGAGTCATCGCACTAAACAAGGTTGGAAATAAGGTTAGAAAAAAACAGGAATTCCTGGAAATGTGTTGAATGTGGAAAAAATAATAGTTTGAATGTCCAGGGTGAGTGGAATGTGTTGCTGTTGGAATGGTTTGAATAGGTTGAAAAATGTGGGAAATGGGCAACTTGGAAAAATGTCCTATTCATTTAGAGTGGGAACTTCCTGGAAATTTGAGAATTTTGGTTAAAAGCGGGATGTTGGTAGAATGTTTTGACAGTGGAACGGTTGAAATGAGTTGAAAAATGTGAAAGGAGTCATCGCACTAAACAAGGTTGGAAATAAGGTTAGAAAAAAACAGGAATTCCTGGAAATGTGTTGAACGTGGAAAAAATAGTAGTTTGAATGTCCAGGGTGAGTTGAATGTGTTGCTGTTGGAATGGTTTGAATAGGTTGACAAATGTGCGAATTGTGCAACTTGGAAAAATGTCCCAATCATTTAGATTGGGAACTTCCTGGAAATTTGGGAATTTTGGGAAAAGCGGGATGTTAGCAGAATGTTTTGACAGTGGAGCGGTTGAATGAGTTGAAAAATGTGAGAGGAGTCATCGCAGTAAAAAAAGGTTGGAAATATGGTTAGAAAAAAACAGGAATTCCTGGAAATTTGTTGAACGTGGAAAAACATAGTAGTTTGAATGTCCAGGGTGAGTTGAATGTGTTGATGTTGGAATGGTTTGAATAGGTTGAAAAATGTGGGAAATGTGCAACTTGGAAAAATGTCCTATTCATTTAGAGTGGGAACTTCCTGGAAATTTGAGAATTTTGGATAAAAGTGGGATGTTGGTAGAATGTTTTGACAGTGGAACGGTTGAAATGAGTTGAAAAATGTGAAAGGAGTCATCGCACTAAACAAGGTTGGAAATAAGGTTAGAAAAAAACAGGAATTCCTGGAAATGTGTTGAATGTGGAAAAAATAATAGTTTGAATGTCCAGGGTGAGTGGAATGTGTTGATGTTTGAATGGTTTGAATAGGTTGACAAATGTGCGAATTGTGCAACTTGGAAAAATGTCCCAATCATTTAGATTGGGAACTTCCTGGAAATTTGGGAATTTTGGGAAAAGCGGGATGTTAGCAGAATGTTTTGACAGTGGAGCGGTTGAATGAGTTGAAAAATGTGAGAGGAGTCATCGCACTAAAAAAAGGTTGGAAATATGGTTAGAAAAAAACAGGCATTCCTGGAAATTTGTTGAACGTGGAAAAAATAGTAGTTTGAATGTCCAGGGTGAGTTGAATGTGTTGATGTTGGAATGGTTTGAATAGGTTGAAAAATGTGGGAAATGTGCAACTTGGAAAAATGTCCCAATCATTTAGATTGGGAACTTCCTGGAAATTTGGGAATTTTGGGAAAAGCGGGATGTTAGCAGAATGTTTTGACAGTGGAGCGGTTGAATGAGTTGAAAAATGTGAGAGGAGTCATCGCACTAAAAAAAAGGTTGGAAATATGGTTAGAAAAAAACAGGAATTCCTGGAAATTTGTTGAATGTGGAAAAAATAGTAGTTTGAATGTCCAGGGTGAGTTGAATGTGTTGATGTTGGAATGGTTTGAATAGGTTGAAAAATGTGCAAATTGTGCAACTTGGAAAAATGTCCCAGTCATTTAGATTGGGAACTTCCTGGAAATTTGGGAATTTTGGGAAAAGCGGGATGTTAGCAGAATGTTTTGACAGTGGAGCGGTTGAATGAGTTGAAAAATGTGAGAGGAGTCATCGCACTAAAAAAAAGGTTGGAAATATGGTTAGAAAAAAACAGGAATTCCTGGAAATTTGTTGAACGTGGAAAAAAATAGTAGTTTGAATGTCCAGGGTGAGTTGAATGTGTTGATGTTGGAATGGTTTGAATAGGTTGAAAAATGTGGGAAATGTGCAACTTGGAAAAATGTCCAATTAATTTAGACTGGGAACTTCCTGGAAATTTGAGAATTTTGGATAAAAGTGGGATGTTGGTAGAATGTTTTGACAGTGGAACGGTTGAAATGAGTTGAACAATGTGATAGGAGTCATCGCACCAAACAAGGTTGGAAATAAGGTTAGAAAAAAACAGGAATTCCTGGAAATGTGTTGAATGTGGAAAAAATAATAGTTTGAATGTCCAGGGTGAGTGGAATGTGTTGATGTTGGAATGGTTTGAATAGGTTGACAAATGTGCGAATTGTGCAACTTGGAAAAATGTCCCAATCATTTAGATTGGGAACTCCCTGGAAATTTGGGAATTTTGGGAAAAGCGGGATGTTAGCAGAATGTTTTGACAGTGGAGCGGTTGAATGAGTTGAAAAATGTGAGAGGAGTCATCGCACTAAAAAAAGGTTGGAAATACGTTAGAAAAAAACAGGAATTCCTGGAAATTTGTTGAACGTGGAAAAAATAGTAGTTTGAATGTCCAGGGTGAGTTGAATGTGTTGATGTTGGAATGGTTTGAATAGGTTGAAAAATGTGGGAAATGTGCAACTTGGAAAAATGTCCTATTCATTTAGAGTGGGAACTTCCTGGAAATTTGAGAATTTTGGTTAAAAGCGGGATGTTGGTAGAATGTTTTGACAGTGGAACGGTTGAAATGAGTTGAAAAATGTGAAAGGAGTCATCGCACTAAACAAGGTTGGAAATAAGGTTAGAAAAAAACAGGAATTCCTGGAAATGTGTTGAACGTGGAAAAAATAGTAGTTTGAATGTCCAGGGTGAGTTGAATGTGTTGCTGTTGGAATGGTTTGAATAGGTTGACAAATGTGCGAATTGTGCAACTTGGAAAAATGTCCCAATCATTTAGATTGGGAACTTCCTGGAAATTTGGGAATTTTGGGAAAAGCGGGATGTTGGCAGAATGTTTTGACAGTGGAACGGTTTAAATGAGTTAGAAAATGTGAAAGGAGTCATCGCACTAAAAAAGGTTGGAAATAAGGTTAGAAAAAAACAGGAATTCCTGGAAATTTTTTGAATGTGGAAAAAATAGTAGTTTGAATGTACAGGATGAGTGGAAAGTGTTGAAGGTGGAATGGTTTGAATAGTTTGAAAAATGTGGGAATTGCGCAACTTGGAAAAAAGTCCCATTTATTTCAGTTGGAAATTCCTGGAAATTTGGGAATTTTGGGAAAAGCGAGATGTTGGCAGAATGTTTTGACAGTGGAACGGTTTAAATGAGTTAGAAAATGTGAAAGGAGTCATCGCACTAAAAAAGGTTGGAAATAAGGTTAGAAAAAAACAGGAATTCCTGGAAATTTGTTGAATGTGGAAAAAATAGTAGTTTGAATGTCCAGGATGAGTGGAATGTGTTGAAGGTGGAATGGTTTGAATAGTTTGAAAAATGTGGGAATTGCGCAACTTGGAAAAAGGTCCCATTTATTTCAGTTCGAAATTCCTGGAAATTTGGGAATTTTGGGAAAAGCGGGATGTTGGCAGAATGTTTTGACAGTGGAACGGTTTAAATGAGTTAGAAAATGTGAGAGGAGTCATCGCACTAAAAAAGGTTGGAAATAAGGTTAGAAAAAAACAGGAATTCCTGGAAATTTGTTGAATGTGGAAAAAATAGTAGTTTGAATGTCCAGGATGAGTGGAATGTGTTGAAGGTGGAATGGTTTGAATAGTTTGAAAAATGTGGGAATTGCGCAACTTGGAAAAAGGTCCCATTTATTTCAGTTCGAAATTCCTGGAAATTTGGGAATTTTGGGAAAAGCGGGATGTTGGCAGAATGTTTTGACAGTGGAACGGTTTAAATGAGTTAGAAAATGTGAGAGGAGTCATCGCACTAAAAAAGGTTGGAAATAAGGTTAGAAAAAAACAGGAATTCCTGGAAATTTGTTGAATGTGGAAAAAATAGTAGTTTGAATGTACAGGATGAGTGGAAAGTGTTGAAGGTGGAATGGTTTGAATAGTTTGAAAAATGTGGGAATTGCGCAACTTGGAAAAAAGTCCCATTTATTTCAGTTGGAAATTCCTGGAAATTTGGGAATTTTGGGAAAAGCGGGATGTTGGCAGAATGTTTTGACAGTGGAACGGTTTAAATGAGTTAGAAAATGTGAAAGGAGTCATCGCACTAAAAAAGGTTGGAAATAAGGTTAGAAAAAAACAGGAATTCCTGGAAATTTGTTGAATGTGGAAAAAATAGTAGTTTGAATGTCCAGGATGAGTGGAATGTGTTGAAGGTGGAATGGTTTGAATAGTTTGAAAAATGTGGGAATTGCGCAACTTGGAAAAAGGTCCCATTTATTTCCGTTGGAAATTCCTGGAAATTTGGGAATTTTGGGAAAAGTGGGATGTTGGCAGAATATTTTGACAGTGGAACGGTTTAAATGAGTTAGAAAATGTGAAAGGAGTCATCGCACTAAAAAAGGTTGGAAATAAGGTTAGAAAAAAACAGGAATTCCTGTAAATTTGTTGAATTTGGAAAAAATAGTAATTTGAATGTCCAGGATGAGTGGAATGTGTTGAAGGTGGAATGGTTTGAACAGTTTGAAAAATGTGGGAATTGCGCAACTTGGAAAAAGGTCCCATTTATTTCAGTTGGAAATTCCTGGAAATTTGGGAATTTTGGGAAAAGCGGGATGTTGGCAGAATGTTTTGACAGTGGAACGGTTTAAATGAGTTAGAAAATGTGAGAGGAGTCATCGCACTAAAAAAGGTTGGAAATAAGGTTAGAAAAAAACAGGAATTCCTGGAAATTTGTTGAATGTGGAAAAAATAGTAGTTTGAATGTACAGGATGAGTGGAAAGTGTTGAAGGTGGAATGGTTTGAATAGTTTGAAAAATGTGGGAATTGCGCAACTTGGAAAAAAGTCCCATTTATTTCAGTTGGAAATTCCTGGAAATTTGGGAATTTTGGGAAAAGCGAGATGTTGGCAGAATGTTTTGACAGTGGAACGGTTTAAATGACTTAGAAAATGTGAAAGGAGTCATCGCACTAAAAAAAGGTTGGAAATAAGGTTAGAAAAAAACAGGAATTCCTGGAAATTTGTTGAATGTGGAAAAAATAGTAGTTTGAATGTCCAGGATGAGTGGAATGTGTTGAAGGTGGAATGGTTTGAATAGCTTGAAAATGTGCGAATTGCGCAACTTGGAAAAAGGTCCCATTTATTTCAGTTCGAAATTCCTGGAAATTTGGGAATTTTGGGAAAAGCGGGATGTTGGCAGAATGTTTTGACAGTGGAACGGTTTAAATGAGTTAGAAAATGTGAAAGGAGTCATCGCACTAAAAAAGGTTGGAAATAAGGTTAGAAAAAAACAGGAATTCCTGGAAATTTGTTGAATGTGGAAAAAATAGTAGTTTGAATGTCCAGGATGAGTGGAATGTGTTGAAGGTGGAATGGTTTGAAAAGGTTGAAAAATGTGCGAATTGCACAACTTGGAAAAAGGTCCCATTTATTTCAGTTGGAAATTCCTGGAAATTTGGGAATTTTGGGAAAAGCGGGATGTTGGCAGAATGTTTTGACAGTGGAACGGTTTAAATGAGTTAGAAAATGTGAAAGGAGTCATCGCACTAAAAAAGGTTGGAAATAAGGTTAGAAAAAAACAGGAATTCCTGGAAATTTGTTGAATGTGGAAAAAATAGTAGTTTGAATGTCCAGGATGAGTGGAATGTGTTGAAGGTGGAATGGTTTGAATAGTTTGAAAAATGTGGGAATTGCGCAACTTGGAAAAAGGTCCCATTTATTTCAGTTGGAAATTCCTGGACATTTGAGAATTTTGGGAAAAGCGGGATGTTGGCAGAATGTTTTGACAGTGGAACGGTTTAAATGAGTTAGAAAATGTGAAAGGAGTCATCGCACTAAAAAAGGTTGGAAATAAGGTTAGAAAAAAACAGGAATTCCTGGAAATTTGTTGAATGTGGAAAAAATAGTAGTTTGAATGTCCAGGATGAGTGGAATGTGTTGAAGGTGGAATGGTTTGAATAGTTTGAAAAATGTGGGAATTGCGCAACTTGGAAAAAGGTCCCATTTATTTCAGTTGGAAATTCCTGGAAATTTGGGAATTTTGGGAAAAGTGGGATGTTGGCAGAATGTTTTGACAGTGGAACGGTTTAAATGAGTTAGAAAATGTGAAAGGAGTCATCGCACTAAAAAAGGTTGCAAATAAGTTTAGAAAAAAACAGGAATTCCTGGAAATTTGTTGAATGTGGAAAAAATAGTAGTTTGAATGTCCAGGATGAGTGGAATGTGTTGAAGGTGGAATGGTTTGAATAGTTTGAAAAATGTTGGAATTGCGCAACTTGGAAAAAGGTCCCATTTATTTCAGTTGGAAATTCCTGGAAATTTGGGAATTTTGGGAAAAGTGGGATGTTGGCAGAATGTTTTGACAGTGGAACGGTTTAAATGAGTTAGAAAATGTGAAAGGAGTCATCGCACTAAAAAAGGTTGCAAATAAGGTTAGAAAAAAACAGGAATTCCTGGAAATTTGTTGAATGTGGAAAAAATAGTAGTTTGAATGTCCAGGATGAGTGGAATGTGTTGAAGGTGGAATGGTTTGAATAGTTGGACAAATGTGCGAATTGCGCAACTTGGAAAAATGTCCCATTCATTTCAATTCAAATTTCCTGGAAATTTGGGAATTTTAGGAAAAGTGGGATGTTGGCAGAATATTTTGACAGTGGAACAGTTTAAATGAGTTAGAAAATGTGAAAGGAGTCATCGCACTAAAAAAGGTTGGAAATAAGGTTAGAAAAAAATGGGAATTCCTGGAAATTTGTTGAATGTGGAAAAAATAGTAGTTTGAATGTCCAGGATGAGGGGAATGTGTTGAAGGTGGAATGGTTTGAATAGTTTGAAAAATGTGGGAATTGCGCAACTTGGAAAAAGGTCGCATTTATTTCAGTTGGAAATTCCTGGAAATTTGGGAATTTTGGGAAAAGCGGGATGTTGGCAGAATGTTTTGACAGTGGAACGGTTTAAATGAGTTAGAAAATGTGAAAGGAGTCATCGCACTAAAAAAGGTTGGAAATAAGGTTAGAAAAAAACAGGAATTCCTGGAAATTTGTTGAATGTGGAAAAAATAGTAGTTTGAATGTCCAGGATGAGTGGAATGTGTTGAAGGTGGAATGGTTTGAATAGTTTGAAAAATGTGGGAATTGCGCAACATGGAAAAAGGTCCCATTTATTTCAGTTGGAAATTCCTGGAAATTTGGGAATTTTGGGAAAAGTGGGATGTTGGCAGAATATTTTGACAGTGGAACGGTTTAAATGAGTTAGAAAATGTGAAAGGAGTCATCGCACTAAAAAAGGTTGGAAATAAGGTTAGAAAAAAACAGGAATTCCTGGAAATTTGTTGAATGTGGAACAAATAGTAGTTTGAATGTCCAGGATGAGTGGAATGTGTTGAAGGTGGAATGGTTTGAATAGTTTGAAAAATGTGGGAATTGCGCAACTTGGAAAAATGTCCCATTCATTTCAGTTAAAATTTCCTGGAAATTTGGGAATTTTGGGAAAAGTGGGATGTTAGCAGAATGTTTTGACAGTGGAACGGTTGAAATGAGTTGAAAAATGTGAGAGAAGTCATCACATTAAAAAAGGTTGGAAATAAGGTTAGAAAAAAACAGGAATTCCTGGAAATTTGTTGAATGTGGAAAAAATAGTAGTTTGAATGTCCAGGATGAGTGGAATGTGTTGAAGGTGGAATGGTTTGAATAGTTGGACAAATGTGCGAATTGCGCAACTTGGAAAAATGTCCCATTCATTTCAATTCAAATTTCCTGGAAATTTGGGAATTTTAGGAAAAGTGGGATGTTGGCAGAATATTTTGACAGTGGAACAGTTTAAATGAGTTAGAAAATGTGAAAGGAGTCATCGCACTAAAAAAGGTTGGAAATAAGGTTAGAAAAAAATGGGAATTCCTGGAAATTTGTTGAATGTGGAAAAAATAGTAGTTTGAATGTCCAGGATGAGGGGAATGTGTTGAAGGTGGAATGGTTTGAATAGTTTGAAAAATGTGGGAATTGCGCAACTTGGAAAAAGGTCGCATTTATTTCAGTTGGAAATTCCTGGAAATTTGGGAATTTTGGGAAAAGTGGGATGTTAGCAGAATGTTTTGACAGTGGAACGGTTGAAATGAGTTGAAAAATGTGAGATAAGTCATCACATTAAAAAAGGTTGGAAATAAGGTTAGAAAAAACAGGAATTCCTGGAAATTTGTTGAACGTGGAAAAATAGTAGTTTGAATGTCCAGGTATGAGTGGAATGTGTTGAAGGTGGAATGGTTTGAATAGTTTGAAAAATGTGCGAATTGCGCAACTTGAAAAAATGTCCCATTCATTTCAATTCAAATTTCCTGGAAATTTGGGAATTTTAGGAAAAGTGGGATGTTGGCAGAATGTTTTGACAGTGGAACGGTTGAAATGAGTTAGAAAATGTGAAATGAGTCATCGCACTAAAAAAGGTTGGAAATAAGGTTAGAAAAAAACAGGAATTCCTGGAAATTTGTTGAATGTGGAAAAAATAGTAGTTTGAATGTCCAGGATGAGTGGAATGTGTTGAAGGTGGAATGGTTTGAATAGTTTGAAAAATGTGGGAATTGCGCAACTTGGAAAAAGGTCCCATTTATTTCAGTTGAAAATTCCTGGAAATTTGGGAATTTTGGGAAAAGTGGGATGTTAGCAGAATGTTTTGACAGTGGAACGGTTGAAATGAGTTGAAAAATGTGAGAGAAGTCATCACATTAAAAAAGGTTGGAAATAAGGTTAGAAAAAACAGGAATTCCTGGAAATTTGTTGAACGTGGAAAAAATAGTAGTTTGAATGTCCAGAATGAGTTGAATGTGTTGATGTTGGAATGGTTTGAATAGCTTGAAAAATGTGCGAATTGCGCAACTTGGAAAAATGTCCCATTCATTTCAATTCAAATTTCCTGGAAATTTGGGAATTTTGGGAAAAGTGGGATGTTAGCAGAATGTTTTGACAGTGGAACGGTTTAAATGAGTTGAAAAATGTGAGAGGAGTCATCGCACTAAAAAAGGTTGGAAATAAGGTTAGAAAAAAACAGGAATTCCTGGAAATTTGTTGAACGTGGAAAAATAGTAGTTTGAATGTCCAGGATGAGTTGAATGTGTTGAAGGTGGAATGGTTTGAATAGTTTGAAAAATGTGGGAATTGCGCAACTTGGAAAAATGTCCCATTCATTTCAATTCAAATTTCCTGGAAATTTGGGAATTTTAGGAAAAGCGGGGTGTTGGCAGAATGTTTTGACAGTGGAACGGTTTAAATGAGTTAGAAAATGTGAAAGGAGTCATCGCACTAAAAAAGGTTGGAAATAAGGTTAGAAAAAAACAGGAATTCCTGGAAATTTGTTGAATGTGGAAAAAATAGTAGTTTGAATGTCCAGGATGAGTGGAATGTGTTGAAGGTGGAATGGTTTGAACAGTTTGAAAAATGTGGGAATTGCGCAACTTGGAAAAAGGTCCCATTTATTTCAGTTGGAAATTCCTGGAAATTTGGGAATTTTGGGAAAAGTGGGATGTTGGCAGAATGTTTTGACAGTGGAACGGTTGAAATGAGTTGAAAAATGTGAGAGAAGTCATCACATTAAAAAAGGTTGGAAATAAGGTTAGAAAAAACAGGAATTCCTGGAAATTTGTTGAACGTGGAAAAATAGTAGTTTGAATGTCCAGGATGAGTTGAATGTGTTGAAGGTGGAATGGTTTGAATAGTTTGAAAAATGTGGGAATTGCGCAACTTGGAAAAAGGTCCCATTTATTTCAGTTGGAAATTCCTGGAAATTTGGGAATTTTGGGAAAAGCGGGATGTTGGCAGAATGTTTTGACAGTGGAACGGTTTAAATGAGTTAGAAAATGTGAAAGGAGTCATCGCACTAAAAAAGGTTGGAAATAAGGTTAGAAAAAAACAGGAATTCCTGGAAATTTGTTGAATGTGGAAAAAATAGTAATTTGAATGTCCAGGATGAGTGGAATGTGTTGAAGGTGGAATGGTTTGAATAGCTTGAAAAATGTGGGAATTGCGCAACTTGGAAAAAGGTCCCATTTATTTCAGTTGGAAATTCCTGGAAATTTGGGAATTTTGGGAAAAGCGGGATGTTGGCAGAATGTTTTGACAGTGGAACGGTTTAAATGAGTTAGAAAATGTGAAAGGAGTCATCGCACTAAAAAAGGTTGCAAATAAGGTTAGAAAAAAACAGGAATTCCTGGAAATTTGTTGAATGTGGAAAAAATAGTAGTTTGAATGTCCAGGATGAGTGGAATGTGTTGAAGGTGGAATGGTTTGAATAGTTTGAAAAATGTGGGAATTGCGCAACTTGGAAAAAGGTCCCATTTATTTCAGTTGGAAATTCCTGGAAATTTGGGAATTTTGGGAAAAGCGGGATGTTGGCAGAATGTTTTGACAGTGGAACGGTTTAAATGAGTTAGAAAATGTGAAAGGAGTCATCGCACTAAAAAAGGTTGGAAATAAGGTTAGAAAAAAACAGGAATTCCTGGAAATTTGTTGAATGTGGAAAAAATAGTAGTTTGAATGTCCAGGATGAGTGGAATGTGTTGAAGGTGGAATGGTTTGAATAGTTTGACAAATGTGGGAATTGCGCAACTTGGAAAAAGGTCCCATTTATTTCAGTTGGAAATTCCTGGAAATTTGGGAATTTTGGGAAAAGCGGGATGTTGAAACATATGTGATTGTTCTGGAACATTCACACAATAAAAGTGGGTTAGACACTTTAAAAGGACTTTCAGTGAAATGTGTGTGTAGCTTTGTTGTTGTTGTTGTTGTTTTTACCAAGCGGTCGGCGTCCACATCATCAACATTTACCTCATGGCGTTCCTCGGGGGTGACATTGATGTTTGCGGCGTGGCCTGAGGGTGAGGGTGAGGGTGAGGGTGAGGGTGAGGGTGAGGACGTGCGCACCTGACACTTCCATTACTGAAGTGACATCTCGCCGTCACCCCCACCTGCCCTGTGGCGTCGTCACGGTGACAGGAAGTGGCAGGCCCCGGTGTGACGGCGCCCCGACCTCTGGGTGCCGGGGGTCAGGCGTCAGGCGTCACCCTCGGCTGTCAGGGGTCGGACGCTTCGACGCCGTCGTGCTGACGGCGGCGAAAAGGAGAAGAAGGTTTGACTTGGTGAGCGTGTTTGCTAGCACTTCCTGTTTGACGTTTTTTTCAAAGAACCTGCAAATGAAAATAAATATTTGAATAAGATCAATTTAAATAATATTGTTATTGCGAGATGACATCGCTACATACCTTATATGGTCGTATAACTTATACAGTATAGATAGTATTGCCATTAATTACATGTGTTCATTAATTAGAATATGAATTGTTTTTTTATTTTTTACATATGAATGTACTTCCTACAAAAACGTGCAAAATATTTGATTGCTATCATTATTTTATTATATTTTTAACATATTATTTTAAAATAAATGCAATATATGTTATTGCTATCATTATTTTATTATAATTGTATCATGTTATTTCGTTATCCTTCACTTCCTACTCCTCTTCCTACTCCTCTTCCTACTCCTCTTCCTACTCCTCTTCCTACTCCTTCACTTCATACTCCTTCACTTCCTACTCCTCTTCCTACTCATTATCTTCCTACTCCTCTTCCTACTCCTTCACTTCATACTGCTTCACTTCATACTCCTTCACTTCCTACTCCTCTTCCTACTCATTATCTTCCTACTCCTCTTCCTACTCATTCACTTCATACTCCTTCACTTCCTACTCCTCTTCCTACTCATTCACTTCATACTCATTCACTTCCTCCTCCTTCACTTCCTACTCCCCTTCCTACTCATTATCTTCCTACTCCTTCACTTCATACTCATTCACTTCCTCCTCCTTCACTTCCTACTCCCCTTACTACTCTGTCACTTCCTACTCCTTCTCTTCCTACTCCTCTTCTTCCTCCTCGTCCTACTCATACTCCCCATTATACTTGTTCTACTCCTTTTCCTCCTCCTTCACTTCCTACTCCTTTTCTTCCTCTTCCTACTGTTTTTTCTACACATATTCTTCATCCTACTTTTCCAGCTCCTCTTGCTCTTCCTCCTTCTCCTTCTCCTTCTACTTGTCCTCTTCTTTTCCTACTCCTCTTCCTACTTGTTCTACTCATCCAACTCTTCCTAATACTCCTTCTTTTCCTACTCCTCTTCCTACTTGTTCTATATTCTACTCCTGTTCTATATTCTACTCCTCCTATTACTCATTCTTTTCCTACTCCTCTTCCTACTTGTTCTACTCCTCCTCCTCCTCCTACTCCTTATTTTACTACTCCTCTTCCTATTTGTTCTACTCCTCCAACTCCTCCTCCTACTCCTTATTTTACTACTCCTCTCCCTACTTGTTCTACTCCTCCAACTCCTCCTACTACTCATTCTTTTCCTACTCCTCTTCCTACTTGTTCTACTCCAACTCCTCCTACTACTCATTCTTTTCCTACTCCTCTTCCTACTTGTTCTACTCCTCCAACTCCTCTTAGTACTCCTACTACTCCTTCTTTTCCTACTCCTCTTCCTACTAGTTCTACTCCTCCAACTCCTCCTACTACTCCTTCTTTTCCTACTCCTCTTCCTACTTGTTCTACTCCTCCTCCTCCTACTCCTTATTTTTCTACTCCTCTTCCTACTTGTTCTAATCATCCAACTCCTCCTACTACTCCTTCTTTTTCTACTCCTCTTCCTACTTCTTCTACTTATCCTCCTCCTTCTCCTCCTCCTACTCCTTATTTTCATACTCCCCTTCCTACTAGTTCTCCTCCTATGTTTACTCCTGCTCCTACTCCTTATTTTCCTACTCCTCTTCCTACTTGTTCTACTCCTCCTCCTACTACTCCTTCTTTTCCTACTCCTCTTCCTACTTGTTCTACTCCTCCTCCTCCTCCCCCTACTCCTTATTTTCCTGCTCCCCTTCCTACTAGTTCTCCTCCTATTTTTACTCCTGCTCCTACTCCTTATTTTCCTACTCCCCTTCCTACTAGTTCTCCTCCTATGTTTACCCCTCCTTCTCCTTATTTTCCTACTCCCCTTCCTACTAGTTCTCCTCCTATGTTTACCCCTCTTCCTACTCCTTCTTTTCCTACTCCTCTTCCTACTAGTTCTACTCCTCCTCCTCCTACTACTCCTTCTTTTCCTACTACTCTTTCTACTAGTTCTACTCCTCCAACTCCTCCTACTACTCCTTCTTTTCCTACTCCCCTTCCTACTTGTTCTACTCCTCCTCCTCCTACTCCTTATTTTTTACTCCTCTTCCTACTTGTTCTTATCCTCCAACTCTTTTTACTACTCCTTCTTTTCCTACTCCTCTTCCTACTAGTTCTACTCCTCCAACTCCTCCTACTACTCCTTCTTTTCCTACTCTTCATCCTACTTGTTCTACTCCTCCTCCTCCTACTACTTATTTTTCTACTCCTCTTCCTACTTGTTCTACTCATCCAACTCCTCCTACTGCTCCTTATTTTCCTACTCCCCTTCCTACTAGTTCTCCTCCTATGTTACCCCTCTTCCTACTCCTTCTTTTCCTATTCCTCTTCCTACTTGTTCTACTCATTCTCCTCCTCCTACTCCTTCTTTTCCTACTCCTCTTCCTACTAGTTCTACTCCTCCAATTCCTCCAACTCCAACTCCTCCTCCTACTCCTTATTTTCCTACTCCTCTTCCTACTAATTCTAATCCTCCAATTCCTCCAACTCCTCCTCCTACTCCTTCTTTTCCTACTCCTCTTCCTACTAGATCTACTCCTCCAGCTCCTCCTACTACTCCTTATTTTTCTACTCTTCCTACTTGTTCTACTCCTCTTCCTCCTACTCCTTATTTTTCTACTCCTCTTCCTACTTGTTCTAATCCTCCAACTCTTTTCACTACTCCTTATTTTCCTACTCCTCTTCCTACTTGTTCTACTCCTCCTCCTCCTGCTCCTCCTACTCCTTATTTTCCTACTCTCCTTCCTACTAGTTCTCCTCCTATGTTTACCCCTCTTCCTACTCCTTCTTTTCCTACTCCTCTTCCTACTTGTTCTACTCATCCTCCTCCTCCTCCTCCTCCTCCTCCTTATTTTCCTACTCCCCTTCCTACTAGTTCTCCTCCTATGTTTACCCCTCTTCCTACTCCTTCTTTTCCTACTCCTCTTCCGACTAGTTCTAATCCCCCAACTCCTCCTCCCACTCCTTCTTTTCCTACTCCTCTTCCTACTTGTTCTACTCCTCCTCCTCCTCCTCCTCCTCCTCCTCCTTATTTTCCTACTCCCCTTCCTACTAGTTCTCCTCCTATGTTTACCCCTCTTCCTACTCCTTCTTTTCCTACTCCTCTTCCTACTAGTTTTAATCCTCCAACTCCTCCTCCTACTCCTTCTTTTCCTACTCCTCTTCCTACTAGTTCTAATCCCCCAACTCCTCCTACTACTCCTTCTTTTCCTACTCCTCTTCCTACTAGTTCTACTCCTCCAACTCCTCCTACTACTCCTTCTTTTCCTCCTCCTCTTCCTACTTGTTCTACTCCTCCTCCTCCTACTCCTTATTTTTCTACTCCTCTTCCTACTTGTTCTACTCATCCAACTCCTCCTCCTACTCCTTCTTTTCCTACTCCTCTTCCTACTTGTTCTACTCCTCCTCCTCCTCCTCCTCATTTTCCTACTCCCCTTCCTACTAGTTCTCCTCCTATGTTTACCCCTCTTCCTACTCCTTCTTTTCCTACTCCTCTTCCTACTAGTTCTAATTCTCCTACTCCTCCTCCCACTCCTTCTTTTTCTACTCCTCTTCCTACTAGTTCTACTCCTCCAACTCCTCCTACTACTCCTTCTTTTCCTACTCCTCTTCCTACTTGTTCTACTCCTCCTCCTCCCACTCCTTATTTTTCTACTCCTCTTCCTACTTGTTCTTCTCATCCAACTCCTCCTCCTACTCCTTCTTTTCCTACTCCTCTTCCTACTTGTTCTACTCCTCCTCCTCCTGCTCCTCCTACTCCTTATTTTCCTACTCCCCTTCCTACTAGTTCTCCTCCTATGTTTACCCCTCTTCCTACTCCTTCTTTTCCTACTCCTCTTCCTACTTGTTCTACTCATCCTCTTCCTCCTACTCCTTCTTTTCCTACTCCTCTTCCTACTAGTTCTAATCCCCCAACTCCTCCTCCCACTCCTTCTTTTCCTACTCCTCTTCCTACTACTTCTACTCCTCCAACTCCTCCTACTACTCCTTCTTTTCCTACTCCTCTTCCTACTTGTTCTACTCCTCCTCCTACTCCTTATTTTTCTACTCCTCTTCCTACTTGTTCTACTCATCCAACTCCTCCTCCTACTCCTTTTCCTATTCCTCTTCCTACTTGTTCTACTCATCCTCCTCCTCCTC
>NC_084742.1:63055645-63058145 GCF_033978785.1 Entelurus aequoreus | reverse complement strand
GTTGGTCAATTTTTTAGGGCATGGCGGCAAATGACGAGGGCGGTCGCGGCTTTTTCCTGCAGTTGCCGTGGTTAAATTCGAACCCCGATGATGAATTAATTGCCTCTTCTTTGGACTTTTTCACATGCATCTAGTAGTTACCATGGCAACCTTGTAATGTCATCCCCCGCCTGCGGACACGCATCCTTGCAGTCCCAACACTTTTGTCCTTGTTTTTTCTTCATCGCTCGCTCCTCAGCGGAGACACTCGGGCATTTGAGCGCTTCAAAGATGTCAGCTTGTTTGCTTGGTAACGTTAAAGGATGGCGAGTAAAGTCGTTTGCGATCCATCTCTCAAACGGCGACGGATGCGATCGTCACTTAGCGCCTCGCCTCGCACGTCTCCCGCTTCATAAGTGATGGTTTTATCCACAGCAATGTATTTTCTGCAAATACAAACTTAGCTTTTTCAGCCTTTGAAGGAACGATTAATTTAGTTAAGGAATGCCTTAAATAAAATTTAAAAAAAAACCCACTCAGGTGTAAATATGCCAACAAAGAACTAAGCTTTACTTCATGATGTCTGATTCTGGTTTGTCAAATTAGCGGGAAAACTTCACTTGCTCCGCGATATTTGCATTGTTTTCCTATTTGTATCTCTTTCGGTACAAACCCCAACACCAGTGAAGTTGTCACGTTGTGTAAATGGTAAATAAAAAGAGAATATAATGATTTGCAAATCCTTTTCAACTTATATTCAATTGAATAGACTGCAAAGAAGAGATATTTAACGTTTGAACTGGTAAACCGTTGTTATTTTTGGCAAATATTAGCTCATTTGGAACATGTTTAAAAAAAGCTGGCACCAGTGGCAAAAAAGACAGAGAGAGTTGAGGAATGCTCATCAAACACCTTTTTGGAACATCCCACAGGTGAACAGGGCTAATTGGGAACAGGTGGGTGCCATGATTGGGTATAAAAGCAGCTTCCATGAAATGCTCAGTCGTTCACAAACAAGGACGGGGGCGAGGGTCACCACTTTGTCAACAAATGCGTGAGCAAATTGTTTAAGAACAACATTTCTCAACCAGCTATTGCAAGGAATTTAGGGATTTCACCATCAAAAGGTTCAGAGACCTTCGATATCGACGTCAGTGTGTAAAGGATATCACCGCATGGGCTCAGGAACACTTCAGAAAACCACTGTCAGTAACTACAGTTGGTCGCTACATCTGTAAGTGCAAGTTAAAACTCTACCATGCAAAGCCAAAGCCTTTTATCAACAACACCCGGAAACGCCGCCGGCTTAGCCGGGCCCCGAGCTCATCTAAGATGGACTGATGCAAAGTGGGAAAGTGTTCTGTGGTCCGACGAGTCCACATTTCAAATTGTTTTTGGAAACTGTGGACAGAAAAGAACCATCCGGACTGTTCTAGGCGCAAAGTGTAAAAGCCAGCATGTGTGATGGTATGGGGGTGTATTAGTGCCGAAGAAATGGGTTACTTACACATTTGTGAAGGCATCATTAATGCTGAAAGGTACATACAGGTTTTGGAGCAACAATATGTTGCCATCCAAGCAACGCTATCATGGACGCCCCTGCTTATTTCAGCAAGACAATGCCAAGCCCCATTCTACACATGTTACAACAGCGTGGCTTTGTAGTAAAAGAGTGCGGGTACTAGACTGGCCTGCCTGTAGTCCAGACCTGTCTCCCATTGAAAATGTGTGGCGCATTATGAAGCCTAAAATAGCACAACGGAGACCCCCGGACTGTTGAACAACTTAAGCTGTACATCAAGCAAGAATGGGAAATAATTCCACTTCAAAAATGTGACTCCTCATTTACTGAGTGTTGTTAAAAGGAAAGGCCATGTAACACAGTGGTAAAAATGCCCCTGTGACAACTTTTTTGCAATGTGTTGCTGCCATTAAATTCTAAGTTAATGATTATTTGCACAAAAAAAAAAGTAAGTTTCTCAGTGTGAACATGAAATATCTTGTCTTTGCAGTCTATTCAATTGAATATAAGTTGAAAAGGATTTGTTGTATTCTCTTTTTATTTACCATTTACACAACGTGACAACTTCACTGCTTTTGGGTTTTGTATAAAAAGTTGCCTTGGAGTGTTGTTGTTTCCATCTCCTCTGCAGTCTCCCTGCTTCTTCCTCCTGACTGGCACTGAAAAGCGGGTGGAGCTTCAAGTAAACGGCACCGTCAAATAAATTACCTTGTGGTGCTATTTCAATTAAATTGTAATTAAGCGACGCATCGACAATAACAAATCTCTCAATACATTTTTATCGTCGACATCGTTGATTATGTCGACAAATCATGGCAGCCCCACTTGAGCAATCTTAAAGAGCTGTCAGCTGAAGTGAACAGTCAAGTACGGTACAACCTCAATTTATCTCTTTTTGTTGTCCTGTCCAGTCACTAAGGCAAATCATATTGTTGATGTAGATCAGGGGTCCCCAAACTACGGCCCGCGGGCCGGATCCAGCCTGCCAGCGTCCAAAAT
>NC_084742.1:63030645-63053145 GCF_033978785.1 Entelurus aequoreus | reverse complement strand
TCTTCACCCTGACGACGACGAGCGTACCGCGCGCGTGTCCGTGGATCGCCGAGCCGCTCTGGCAATCTTTTATTGTGTTTGTGCTTCTCGTGCGCTCAAACCCCGCCGAGCCAATCATAGAGCAATCGCCTGTTGCCATGGCGACTACCTGTTAATATTCCAGGAGAGTTTCCTCCGCGGCGAGGGTGGGTGCAGATACCCGCCGTCCTCCCGGAGAGAGAAATCGATTTCTGCATGGGGGGGTGTGTGCGCGCGTTAGATGCCGGCGCACCTGCACGCCGTCAAGACGGTGGATCAGTGTGACATAAGTGACCTTGGCTTGTCGGCGCATGCGGCTTATCGCCGCTCAGGATGTTAGCGAGCCCTCCTCCTTTTGTCAGAGCAGTTCCAGAAGTGGTTCTGTCTTTTCCGCGGTCCCACGTGACAGAATGCCCACCCCCCAACCCGCCACCGCTACGAGTGGCATTCCCGAGAGATTGTCTGGCCGTCCAATCCAATCTCCTGAAAGCCATCAAGGGCTCCATTCTGCACAGACAAAAAGAGCTTTTTTTTTTTTTTGGCTTTCTTCCTTAAAAGACAGAAATGTCAGGGAGAAAAAGTTAGCAGGTGAAAGTTCATCGTGGTTTTAAGGACACTTTTCATACCTTCGGTGTGATTCGGTTTTCAGCGTAAAATGCTCATGTCAGGGTTTTAGTAGATTCCAATCCCTGCGGTTTTGTTGACTACTGCTGCAAAATAAGAGCAACATCAATTGGAGCACATGTAATAGTCCAATCACAGCTTTAGAGCTCGTGTTTCCAGATAGTCACTGAGCTACGTGACTCTAGCCCAGGGGTGGGCAATTAATTTTTACCGGGGGCCGCATGAGCAACCCGAGCACTGCTGGAGGGCCACACCGACAATATTTCAATTACATTTTGTTCAAATTATTTTTGATATACCGTAAGATAAATAATAATAATAATAATAATTTCATTTAACCTAACTTAAAGGCCTACTGAAACCCACTACTACCGACCACGCAGTCTGATAGTTTATATATCAATGATGAACTCTTAACATTATAACACATGCCAATACGGCCGGGTTAACTTATAAAGTGACATTTTAAATTTGCCGCTAAACTTCCGGTTCGAAACGCCTCTGAGGATGACGTATGCGCGTGACGTAGACCGGCGAACACGGGTATGCCTTCCACATTGAAGCCAATACGAAAAAGCTCTGTTTTCATTTCATAATTCCACAGTATTCTGGACATCTGTGTTCGTGAATCTGTTGCAATCAAGTTCATTGCATTATGGAGAAGGAAGCTGAGCAAGCAAAGAAGAAAGTTGTCGGTGCGAAATGGACGTATTTTTCGAACGTAGTCAGCAACAACAGTACACAGCCGGCGCTTCTTTGTTTACATTCCCGAAAGATGCAGTCAAGATGGAAGAACTCGGATAACAGAGACTCTAACCAGGAGGACTTTTGACTTCGATACACAGACGCCTGTAGAGAACTGGGACAACACAGACTCTTACCAGGATTACTTTGATTTGGATGACAAAGACGCAGACGTGCTACCGTGAGTATGCAGCTTTGGCTTCTAAACATTTGATCGCTTGACCGTATGTGCGCAACTTTTTTTTGCGTATGTACGTAACTTTTTTAAAATATATAAGCTTTATGAACCTTGGGTTAGGTGAACGGTCTTTTGGGCTGAGTGATTGTGTGTGTTGATCAGGTGTTTGAATTGTATTGGCGTGTTCTATGGAGCTAGGAGCTAGCAGAGGAGCTAGGAGCTAGCGTAACAAACACGCAGGTGTTTTTATGCAGGATTAATTTGTGGCATATTAAATATAAGCCTGGTTGTGTTGTGGCTAATAGAGTATATATATGTCTTGTGTTTATTTACTGTTGTAGTCATTCCCAGCTGAATATCAGGTACCGTGAGTATGCAGCCTTGGCTGCTAAACATTTGATAGCTTGACCGTATGTGCGCGTCACGTACGTAACTTTTTAAAAATATATAAGCTTTATGAACCTTGGGTTAGGTGAACGGTCTTTTGGGCTGAGTGATTGTGTGTGTTGATCAGGTGTTTGAATTGTATTGGCGTGTTCTATGGAGCTAGGAGCTAGCAGAGGAGCTAGGAGCTAGCGTAACAAACACGCAGGTGTTTTTATGCAGGATTAATTTGTGGCATATTAAATATAAGCCTGGTTGTGTTGTGGCTAATAGAGTATATATATGTCTTGTGTTTATTTACTGTTGTAGTCATTCCCAGCTGAATATCAGGTCACCCCCGGCTCTCACAGCATCTTCCCTATCTGAATAGCTTCAACTCCCCACTAGTCCTTCACTTGCACTTTACTCATCCACAAATCTTTCATCCTCGCTCAAATTAATGGGGAAATTGTCGCTTTCTCGGTCCGAATCTCTCTCACTTCATGCGGCCATCATTGTAAACAATAGGGAACTTTGCGTATATGTTCAACTGACTACGTCACGCTACTTCCGGTAGGTGCAAGCCTTTTTTTTATCAGATACCAAAAGTTGCAATCTTTATCGTCGTTGTTCTATACTAAATCCTTTCAGCAAAAATATGGCAATATCGCGAAATGATCAAGTATGACACATAGAATAGATCTGCTATCCCCGTTTAAATAAAAAAAAATCATTTCAGTAGGCCTTTAACTTTATACAAAAGCAGATTGCTTTTGATGGTTTTATTTTTAACACTGTCTTACACAACACTTCCTGATGTATAATACAATGCAAAAATGTCAATTTCTGTCACTTTATCCAGCCTCCTATTTTAAAAGTCCAACATTTTTCCCCGTCAGATTTGGACAACCATCTGTTGTCACACCTGCCAGCTTGTCCCATTTCAGTCCTTACATGTCCAAACACGCATTTACCTATGTGAACAAGTCATTACCTGTGGTTGTCTCTTTAATTGACTGCATGGCTGCCAGCTCCTCCGTGATTTGAAAGTCTGCAGTTATCCCACGTAAGAAGATGAGCAGCTGGGCGGTGTCACGTACATCGCAGCTCCCATCCAAAGCCAGCGAAAGACAGTCAAAGTCGGCCGTTCTGTTCTTCAGCTGAAGCTCCAAGTTTCCAGCGATGGTCTCAACCCGCCTCGTTACAGTGCGTCGGGAGAGTGACACGTTCTCAAACGCGCCCCTCTTCTCCGGGCATATCAGCGAAACAGAGTCCAATAAGCACTCCTTAATAAACTCTCCGTCAGAAAACGCCTCACTTTTTCTGGCGATTTTGTGAGAAATGACGAAACTTGTCCTGACGGCTGCATCTCTGGGGGTGTGACATTTGGCAAAAAAGTCCTTGTTGGGTTTGCAGTTTTACCATCAACGCATCCGCCTCCCTTGCGCGCGCTTCATCAGACAGATTCTGGTATTTTTCCTCGTGCTTCGTCGCGTAGTGGCGATTCAAATGATATTCTTTAAACACAGCAAGCTGTGTACCACAAATTAAGCACACGGCTTTACCTTTAATTTCTGTAAAGAAATACTTGGAAGTCCATGTCTTGTTGGAAACACGCCATTCCTCATCAACTTTTCTCTTTTTAGCGTCTCGGGGGTAACCGGGCATCACTTGTCGCTGTGCACCTTCACTCACAGGTTACACACGGACATACGCCCATAAATAACACTTTTCAAAATAAAAGCAGCAGAGTTGTATTGCACACACGACATAGATGTTTTTTTAGATTTATTTTGTCATTTGTGGTTGCCGCTGTTTACATTCACTCACAATCGCGCACGAGCATACGTTCACACGGAAGTAATACAAATAACGCTTTTCAAAACAAAAGCAGCACAGTTGTGCCCGGTGCGCCCAATGTACGGAACCATTTTGGTTGTGCTCGCCGACCTCGAAGCTATTTTATTTGGTACATGTTGAAATGACAAGTGTGACCAGTAGATGGCAGTCACACATACGAGATACGTGTAGACTGCAATATGACTCAAGTAAACAACACCAACATTTTATATGTTCCATTGAGAATATAGAACATTACACACGGCGCTCAAAAATCCGTCAAAATGTTTTAGTAGGACTTTGGTAAGCTATGAAGCCACACCACTTGATGGATTGTACTGTGCTTCAACATAGGAGTATTGTTATGGTGTGTGTATAAGGTAAGACATTATCTGGTGTTTTGTATCGCAATATTATGCAAAAGCAATGTTTCTTACCTTCTGGTACCTGCTGATGTGTACTTGGGATCTGCATAAGTCCTGAAAATGTGCGCGCATCCGCTTTTGTAGTCCGCGCCAACACCGTAGTCGACAAGCTTCTTCTTTTTCTCTATCTTCTTGTTATGGGACATTCATCCTCCGCTGTTGCCATTTGTAATATAAAGTAGTGTAAAGTTCTTACTTATATCTGTCAGTAAACTCGCCATTAAAGCACTAAAACATAACGTCAAGACCTGTCACATCACGCTGTGACTCGTTTAGAGTTTTTTGGTGTTTTCCTGTGTGTAGTGTTTTAGTTCTTGTCTTACCCTCCTATTTTGTTGTTGATTGTCATGTACGGATGTACTTTGTGGACGCCGTCTGCTGCACACGCTGTAAGTCTTTGCTGTCGTCCAGCATTCTGTTTTTGTTCACTTTTCAGCCAGTTCATTTTTATTTTGGTTTTGCTTAGCCATCCCTAAACTTCAATGCCTTTTGTCTATTTTTGGTTTAAGTATTTGATACCTTTTTACCTGCACACTGCCTCCCGCTGTCGTCTGCATATTGTGATCACGACAAACCATATTCCGGCATCTACAAAGCAATTAGCTACCTGCTGCCACCTACTGATATGGAAGAGTATTACACGGTTACTCTGCCGAGCTCTTGACAGCACAGACGATAATTGCTGGTTTGCAAAAAATATTTTTAACCCAATTAGGTGAAATTACATAATTTCCCACGGCGCACCAAACAATATCTCACGGTACACTAGTGTGCCGCGGCACAGTGGTTGAAAAACACTGGTGTATAAGGTAAGACATATTATCTGGCGTTTTGTTTCACAATATTATGCAAAAGCAACTTTTCTTACCTTCTGCTACCTGCTGATCTGAAAAAATTAAGGTATGTAAATAAACATTTACAAAATATTTCTGTGTAAATAACGTATATATTTGCATCTTTTAGTCTGGTGGAGCTAATATAAAGTATAGATATATTAAATATAGTGAATAAATAAATATAACATAACACTTTCAAGGAAAAAACTATTTAATGATTATGTAGCAGAGATAGGCTCCAGCACCCCCGCGACCCAAAAAAGGGACAAGCGGTAGGAAATGGATGGATGGATGGATTTATTTATTATAATTTATTATATATTATTTTATTAAATATTACATTTATATTAAATATCAGAATCAGAATCAGATTCTGATTAAATATCAGAATTTGATTCTGATATTTAGTATTAATTTAATATTAATATTACATATTATTAAATATAATGAATAAATAAATATAATATAATACAATTTTAAAGGAAAAAATACTTTTATATTGAATGATTATGCAGCTGAGATAGGCTCCGGCACCCCCCGCGACCCCAAAAAGGGACAAGCGCTAGAAAATGGATGGATGGATGGATTTATTTATTACATTTTATTATATATTATATTATTAAATATTACATTTATATTAAATATCAGCATCAGAATCAGATTCTGATTAAATATCAAATTTTGATTCTGATATTTAGTATTAATTTAATATTAATATTACATATTGTTAAATATAATGAATACATAAATGTAATATAATAACATTTTAAAGGAAAAAATACTTTTATATATAATGCTTATGCAGCTGAGGAAGGCTCCAACACCCCCCGTGACCCCAAAATGAGACAAGCTGTAGAAAATGGATGGATGGATGGATGTATTTATTATATTTTATTATATATTATATGATTAAATATTGAATTAATATTAAATATCAGAATCAGATTCTGAATAAATATCAGAATCTGATTCTGATATTTAGTGTTGATTTAACATTGATATTACATATGATTAAATATAATGAATAAATAAATATAATATAATAACATTTTAAAGGAAAAAATACTTTTATATATAATGGTTATGCAGCTGAGGCAGGCTCCAGCACCCCCCGCGACCCCAAAAAGGGACAAGCGGTAGAAAATGAATGGATTTCTTTATTATATTTTATTATATATTATATTATTAAATATTACATTTATATTAAATATCAGAATCTGATTATATTTAGTATTAATTTAATAATAATATTACATATTATCAAATATGAATATATAAATTAACTATTATTAAATTCTGGTGTTTAATATTAATATTAAATATTATTAAATATGTAATATTAATACATACATTAGATATTAAATATCAGATTTTGATTAAATATCGGAATCTGATTCTGATTGTGATATTTAATATTAATTTAATAATATTATATATAATGAAATATAAATAAAAAATTATTAAATATAAAAGTATTTTTCCTTTAAAATTTAGTTGGTGTGCCTTACATCCCGGTGCGCTCCATAGCCCGGAAAATACGGTACCAAAATACGATTCTGGTATATACCTGCAAAATTTAATATTCGGATGCTAATAATTGTGCCGTTGGACGTTAAAAAATTAGCCACGGGTCGCAAATGGGAGTGGGATCACTTGAAGTCACGACAGTGTGACGTGTTGCGCTCTAAAAGCTGTGTGATTGCATCAGTCGCTGTCCACTTTGATTAGGAACGTCATCATTTTGAGCACAAAAACTGCACGCAAGACATTTGGACGTGTTTAAATTGGTATGGCTTCAAATGGATTGGTGTCAAAATATCCTTGAGAGGAAGTGAGGTCACAAATCCTCTTTTCATGTTCATGACAACCCCAGCAAATAAGATATTCCTTTAGCGGGTGTGAGAGTGCGATAAGACGCAGTGGGAGGTGTGTGTGTGTGTGTGTGTGTTTTATGAATAATTCACCCCCCCCCCCCAAAAAAAAAGGACCACAAGAAGAAAATAGTTTGCCTGACAACTGTGAATCCGTCAACCTCGTTTTGGTACGATGACAGGAACTTTCCAGGAGACGTTTGGAGGAATTCCCGTTTGCTTTCCTCACAGACTTTTTTGGGATGGGCTCTGCTTCAAATGTTGTTTACGCCACAGTTTGCTGAGCGAGACACGATAGAGGAATAAGCGCTTACGTACTCGCTTACATGCTATAGGGGATTAAATACTCACAGTCACGCCGATAACAAATATGGCCTCCAAACTGGATGAATATTAATGTTGCCACGTTGAGAGGTAACTAATCCTCCGGTTGTCATGGTTACTGCTCTGTACACTTACAACTCTTACAATACTGGGTTTCTAAATGTGTAAATTTGTACTACACCATGATCATAAAAATGATTCAAAAAATAAAGGCTTGACAGCTGTTTCCAAGGGGAGAGGGGTTGTAAACAGCCGTTGCCCTCGGTCACAAAACAATTGAAAGAAAAGATGTCTGGAGCTTGCGTCAGGTCCTGCTTTGTAGATCTCGGGTCAAGACAAGATCTTACTGTGGATTACAATAGGTCAAAGAAACCGACACCTTCATGTCGCTTCCCATCCTACACAGTGGAGTTTTACAAGCCTTTTGCTTGGTAAGATCAAAGACATCTTTTGTCCTCTCGGCGGGAACTCATGGCAACACTAAGTTTTCTGATAACTTAGATACAATATGGCCTCCAAACTGGATGAATATTAATGTTGTCACGTTGAGAGGTAACTAATCCTCTGGTTGTCATGGTTACTGCTCTGTACACTTACAACTCTTACAATACTGGGTTTCTAAATGTGTAAATTTGTACTACACCATGATCATAAAAATGATTTAAAAAATAAAGGCTTGACAGCTGTTTCCAAGGGGAGAGGGGTTGTAAACAGCCGTTGCCCTCGGTCACAAAACAATTGAAAGAAAAGATGTCTGGAGCTTGCGTCAGGTCCTGCTTTGTAGATCTCGGGTCAAGACAAGATCTTACTCTGGATTACAATAGGTCAAAGAAACCGACACCTTCATGTCGCTTCCCATCCTACACAGTGGAGTTTTACAAGCCTTTTGCTTGGTAAGATCAAAGACAGCTTTTGTCCTCTCGGCGGGAACTCATGGCAACACTAAGTTTTGTGATAACTTAGATACAATATGGCCTCCAAACTGGATGAATATTAATGTTGTCACGTTGAGAGGTAACTAATCCTCCGGTTGTCATGGTTACTGCTCTGTACACTTACAACTCTTACAATACTGGGTTTCTAAATGTAAATTTAGGTAATACAATAAATGTATTGATAAAATATATTTAAATACTAACTTCCGCCATTAGCGCCAAAATCCATAGCCAAATCAATACCTTAAGAGAAGGCAAGGGGCGATTGCAGCTATTCGAGATACAACACTTCTCAGACGCCAAGAGAACTTTCCAATGTCCGCGTCAGCTGTGCGTCTATTTACCGAAAAACTTGGTCCCTTCCTCCCGTGGATGTGATACAGGAAGTGTGTGACTACAAATATTGCTTTATGGATGTGACTGTGAAATGGCCCGTGTCTTCGCTAACTTCCGCCATTAGTACCAAAATCAATAGCCAAATCAACCTTTTTGTAGCTGCGGACCGGTCAACGCTTGAAAATTTGTCCCACGTACCGGGGGGGGGTTTATTTTTTTTATAAAGAAATACAATCATGTGTGCTTACGGACTGTAACCCTGCAGACTGTATTGATCTATATTGATATATAATGTATATATTGTGTTTTTTATGTTGTTTTAATTAAAAAAAAAAAAAAAAAATTATTAAAACAACATAAAAAACTTTTTTTTTTTTTTTTTTACCTTGCCGGCCCGGTACCGGTCCATGGATCGATGGGTACCGGGCTGCACAAAAAATAAAAAAAATTTAAAAAATTTTTTTTTAATTTTTTTATTAAATCAACATAAAAAACACAAGCTAAACTTACAATTAGTGCATCAACCCAAAAAACCTCCCTCCCCCATTTACACTCATTCTCACTCATTCACACAAAAGGGTTGTTTCTTTCTGTTATTAATATTTCTGGTTCCTACATCATATATCAATATATATCAATACAGTCTGCAAGGGATACAGTCCGTAAGCACACATGATTGTATTTTTTTAGGACAAAAATAACAATTTTAAATAAAAATAAATCAAAAATACCATACCACCAACAGTTTTTATTTCAACCATACCTTCTGTCAAAAGCCTAAAGACTGACCACATAGTTCCTGTCTTCACAATAAAAGCACTGCTCTATCCTGCCTGCGCTAACAAAATAAGAGTCTCAGAAAGCTGGCGTGCACAAGCTCGAAAGCCACGTGTATTTCTCGTGAAGTGTATAAAAAGGAGTATGGAAGCTGGACGAATAAGATGGCAAAAAGCAACCACTTTCATGTGGTATTGGACAGAAAGGAGGACTTTTTTTCTCCTCCATTAAAAAACATGGACGTTATCATCACTACTGTCTGATTCCTATCAATGCAAGTCATCACAATCAGGTAATACACCAACTTATATTCTTGTCTTCATGAAAGAAAGGAATCTATACGTGTTAAACATGCTTGTGTTATCATTAAACACCTTTTAACTTGTTAACAAAAACGTCTCTTTCATAAATAAATAAATATGAATTTTATATATATATATATATATATATATATATATATATATATATATATATATATATATATATATATATATATATATGAGGTAGATCCCTTCCACTCGGTCATTTCAAAAGTAGCTCGCCTGCTGAAAAGTGTGGGCACCCCTGATCTAGTGTTTTTCATTTCTATTTAAATGTTCTATTATTTAAAACATTTGTACGCACGTACAACACTTAAGACCTTCAGTATATCAGTATGTGGAGTTAAATTATGGAATGGATTAAGCAAAGCAATCAAACAATGTACTAATATGATCCACTTCAAGAAACTCTTCAAACTTAAAGTGTTTACAAAGTACAAAGAAGAAGAACCATGACAAACATTTTCAATTTATTTTATCCATTCATTCATTCATTCTTAAAGTAATCTTACTTATCTCATCATATGAAATATGACTTTCTTCACCAATTATTATTATTAAATTCTTACTATTATTTATTTATTTATTTTTATTGTGATTACATATGGAGTTTATTGTGAATAAATTGAGAACAGGAAGTGAATAAAAAAAAGTTTCAGCAACTGTTATGTAAAGAAAAGGGGTAGGATTAAATAAGCTCTGCTTCTTCCTACTCCTTTTCGAACATGTTGAAAAGAGAAACTGGAAATTGTGATGTATCATGTTGTATGCTTGCATGTTCGAAATAAACTCAAACTCAAACTCATTATATATTCTAACTTTCTATTTTTTTATTTATACTTTGTAGCACTTTGAGATTTTAACAAATGTATTATTATTATTATTATAAGTTTTAATTTAAAAAGTTGCACACCAAACACAGCAAACAAAATGTAAAAATGCACAGCAAACTATTTACAATATAGCTCTTTTAAATAACTTCCCAGTGAAGTAAAGTCATCTACCGGAGAGCAGATGGACACTTTTTTTATTTTATTTTATTTTATTTTATTTTTTTCGCGCATGCGTATAAGGTCAAGTAAACGGGGCTGTCACGCAAAATTTTTTCCCCCATACAAAAACCTCCCCCCCCCCCCCTCATTTACTTCCGTGGTCATGTTTCCTCTTACGTCATTGACAGCGATCGATAGCACTTCGGCTTTGACTGCCCGTCGCTGGAATCTGAAGATATCCATTATTTGTTTTTTTTTTGTACAGGCGCGAAACAGGACAGTCGCGTGCCGATTAAGGACCCCCAGCAACTTTGTGATTTTAATGGACGCAGCCCCGGAAGTTAATGGGGGGGGGGGGGGGTTTGTAGGGGGAAGAAATTTGGCGTGCTGGAACTCACGGAGCGAAAAGTGCTGACTGTGCAGGATGGGTGTTGTTGACGTGTGTGTCGTTCCCCCCCCCCCGCAGGTGTGCTCAGTCTGATGTCTGTGTTGTTCCCCCGCAGGTGTGCTCAGTCTGCCCGACAGTCTCAACCTGCACCGCGACCAGCAGCGTTTGAGCCGAGGCGGCGGCAGCGGCGGCGAAGATCACGCCTACACGCAGGCGGAACTACGCACCGTGGAGCAGTCGCTGCTCGCCACCAGGGTGGGCAGCATCGCCGAGCTGAGTGAGTGTCACATGACCCCATCATTAATGTCACATGACCCCGTCATTAGTGTCACATGACCCCATCATTAATGTCACATGACCCCGTCATGAGTGTCACATGACCCCATCATTATTGTCACATGACCCCGTCATGAGTGTCACATGACCCCATCATTAATGTCACATAACCCCATCATGAGTGTCACATGACCCCATCATTAATGTCACATGACCCCGTCATGAGTGTCACATGACCCCATCATTAATGTCACATGACCCCATCATGAGTGTCACATGACCCCATCATTAATGTCACATGACCCCGTCATGAGTGTCACATGACCCCATCATTAATGTCACATGACCCCATCATTAATGTCACATGACCCCATCATTAATGTCACATGACCCCGTCATGAGTGTCACATGACTCCATCATTAATGTCACATGACCCCATCATTAATGTCACATGACCCCATCATTAATGTCACATGACCCCGTCATGAGTGTCACATGACCCCATCATTAATGTCACATAACCCCATCATGAGTGTCACATGACCCCATCATTAATGTCACATGACCCCGTCATGAGTGTCACATGACTCCATCATTAATGTCACATGACCCCATCATTAATGTCACATGACCCCATCATTAATGTCACATAACCCCATCATGAGTGTCACATGACCCCATCATTAATGTCACATGACCCCGTCATGAGTGTCACATGACCCCATCATTATTGTCACATGACCCCGTCATTAATGTCACATGACTCCATCATTAATGTCACATGACCCCATCATTAATGTCACATGACCCCATCATTAATGTCACATGACCCCGTCATGAGTGTCACATGACCCCATCATTAATGTCACATGACCCCATCATTAATGTTACATGACCCCATCATTATTGTCACAAGACCCCGTCATGAGTGTCACATGACCCCATCATTAATGTCACAGGACCCCGTCATGAGTGTCACATGACCCCATCATTAATGTCACATGACCCCGTCATTAATGTCACATGACCCCGTCATGAGTGTCACATGACCCCATCATGAGTGTCACATGACCCCATCTTTAATGTCACATAACCCCATCATGAGTGTCACATGACCCCATCATTAATGTCACATGACCCCGTCATGAGGGTCACATGACTCCATCATTAATGTCACATGACCCCATCATTAATGTCACATGACCCCGTCATGAGTGTCACATGACTCCATCATTAATGTCACATGACCCCATCATTAATGTCACATGACCCCATCATTAATGTCACATGACCCCGTCATGAGTGTCACATGACCCCATCCTTAATGTCACATAACCCCATCATGAGTGTCACATGACCCCATCATTAATGTCACATGACCCCGTCATTAATGTCACATGACCCCGTCATGAGTGTCACATGACCCCATCATGAGTGTCACATGACCCCATCTTTAATGTCACATAACCCCATCATGAGTTTCACATGACCCCATCATTAATGTCACATGACACCGTCATGAGTGTCACATGACTCCATCATTAATGTCACATGACCCCATCATTAATGTCACATGACCCCGTCATGAGTGTCACATGACTCCATCATTAATGTCACATGACCCCATCATTAATGTCACATGACCCCATCATTAATGTCACATGACCCCGTCATGAGTGTCACATGACCCCATCATTAATGTCACATGACCCCGTCATTAATGTCACATAACCCCATCATTAATGTCACATGACCCCATCATTAATGTCACATAACCCCATCATTAATGTCACATGACCCCATCATTAATGTCACATGACCCCGTCATTAATGTCACATAACCCCATCATGAATGTCACATGACCCCATCATTAATGTCACATGACCCCGTCATGAGTGTCACATGACCCCATCATTAATGTCACATAACCCCATCATTAATGTCACATGACCCCGTCATAAGTGTCACATGACCCCATCATTAATGTCACATGACCCCGTCATTAATGTCACATAACCCCATCATGGAGCCAGGAAATGAACTAATTGGTTGTAGAATATGTTGTAGTACTAGTGTATGGAAGATGTTGTAGTACAAACATGCAGAACATGTTGTAGTACTAGCATACAGAATATGTTGTAGTACTAGTGTATGGAAGATGTTGTAGTACTAGCATACGGAATATGTTGTAGTACTAGTGTATGGAATATGTTGTAGTACAAACATGCAGAATATGTTGTAGTACTAGCATACGGAATATGTTGTAGTACTAGCGTATGGAATATGTTGTAGTACTAGCATACGGAATATGTTGTAGTACTAGCGTATGGAATATGTTGTAGTAATAGCATACGGAATATGTTGTAGTACTAGTGTATGGAAGATGTTGTGTTGTAGTACAAACATGCAGAATATGTTGTAGTACTAGCATACGGAATATGTTGTAGTACTAGCGTACGGAATATGTTGTAGTACTAGCGTACGGAATATGTTGTAATACTAGCATACCTAATATGTTGTAGTACTAGCGTACGGAATATGTTGTAGTACTAGCGTACGGAATATGTTGTAGTACTAGCATACGGAATATGTTGTAGTACTAGCATACAGAATATGTTGTAGTACTAGCATACAGAATATGTTGTAATACTAGCATACGGAATATGTTGTAGTACTGGCATAAAGAATACGTTGTAGTACTAGCATACAGAATATGTTGTAATACTAGTATAGGGACGGCGTGGCGAAGTTGGTAGAGTGGCCGGGCCAGCATACAGGATGTGTTGTAGTACTAGCATACAGTATGTGTTGTAGTATTAGCATACAGGATGTGATGTAGTACTAGTGTACAGGATGTGTTGTAGTACTAGCATACAGGATGTGTTGTAGTATTAGCATACAGGATGTGTTGTAGTACTAGCATACAGGGTGTGTTGTAGTATTAGCATACAGGACGTGTTGTAGTAGTAATGTACATGATGTGTTGTAGTACTAGCATACAGGATGTGATGTAGAATTAGCATACTGGATGTGTTGTAGTATTAGCGTACAGGATGTGTTATAGTAGTAATGTACATGATGTGTTGTAGTACTAGCATACAGGATGTGATGTAGTATTAGCATACAGGCTGTGTTGTAGTATTAGCATACAGGATGTGTTGTAGTAGTAATGTACATGATGTGTTGTAGTACTAGCATACAGGATGTGTTGTAGTATTAGCATTCAGGATGTGATGTAGTACTAGCGTACAGGATGTGTTGTAGTACTAGCATACAGGATGTGTTGTAGTATTAGCATACAGGATGTGTTGTAGTAGTAATTTACATGATGTGTTGTAGTACTAGCATACAGGATGTGATGTAGTATTAGCATACAGGATGTGTTGTAGTATTAGCATACAGGATGTGTTGTAGTAGTAATGTACATGATGTGTTGTAGTACTAGCATACAGGATGTGATGTAGAATTAGCATACTGGATGTGTTGTAGTATTAGCGTACAGGATGTGTTATAGTAGTAATGTACATGATGTGTTGTAGTAAAGATGTTTCTCAGTACAAGGAAACATGAAGTATTTCTAATACAATATCAATAATCAATGAGTCTTCAGACTTACTTAAAGAAGCTCTTCCAGTGTGTGTTATCATCCAGTGTGTGTTATCATCCAGTGTGTGTTATCATCCAGTGTGTGTTATCATCCAGTGTGTGTTATCATCCAGTGTGTGTTATCATCCATGTTCCACAGTCTCATTCATCATCCTGTGAATATTTGATGCTCATACAGTAGATATTACACTCCTCATTCGTCTTCAGCCGCAAAAAAGACTTCAAAAAGGTTTTAAAAAATAATATGTTGGCTCATTATCCGTCTTCACCTTGGAAGTTTGACTTCTTTTGTTCTGTGACACCTACCAAGTCTGGATATAGATATGATATATGCATAGTTGGATTATAGATCATGAATTAAGATTACACAACATTAATCATATTCTCAGTGCTAAAATACAATAATTGCGACTAAATGTAAAATACATAAGTATATGCATTGTATATTATATTTGTATACAACATTATGTATGTATATATATATATATTTCTTTAAAAAAACTGTCACTAAGATGAAAGTGCAAATGAAAATATCGCTTCACCACGTTAGTCATCATTCTTGGGCTTAAGAAACTTCTCTGTACTTCTTCTGCTTGTTTGAAATTGTCATTACTGCCACAAGTGGTGGAAAAGTGTATTACAACTGAGAACCGGTTGCGACTCACACGGACCACGGCTGAGAAAGAGATCTTTTTTTTTTGGCAGCCAACTAGGGGGCGCTCACATTTGGCTCTCTGCAAATGGACTCAGTATTACTCAGTAACGTAATCGTAACATATGTTTCAAAACTTTTATTTGTCCAAACTGTACAATTGTTTACCATTGTACTGTAATTAATTAAATATTACACTGTAATTAGGCTAAATAACTTTGTTTACATAAATATAGTGCTTTTTTTTTTTTTTACCATTTGGAAAAACCAGGTCGTATATTTTCTCTTTGTTTCACGCGATCACGGCTTTTTCGCTCCTTCGACCGTGTTGATGGGCTCATATTGCCCATCCGATTTGAAGCTGAAATATTACCTTTGTAGGGGTGTAACGGTACGTGTATTTGTATTGGACCGTTTCGGTACGGGGGTTCCGGTTCGGTTCGGAGGTGTACCGAACGAGTTTCCACACGGACATATTAAGTAGCGTAACGCACGTTGTGTAAACAATGCACAACACACGGCATGCTAGCAGCTAACGGGCTAGGATAGACTGACCGTACGTCCTCTTTTCACCGGACATGTCCTCTTTTGCGGAGCTGTCAGGGCGGAGTTTCTTAAATGCCTCAAATGTCCGGCATTTTGAGTTAGGGTTGCGTGTATTTTCGATGTACGTCCAGGGTTAAGAAGGGGTTGAAAACAAAACAAATTGTGTGTGCAGCAGCATTGGTGAGGGAGGGGCAGAGACAGAGAGAGAGAGAGAGTTATGATAAACGCGCATGCCAGCTAGGGGGCGTTCACATTTGGCTCCCTGCAAATAGACTCAGTATTTATAATGTAGCGCAGTGGTCCCCAACAACCAGTACCGGTCCGTGGATCGATTGGTACCGGGCCGCACAACAAATAAAAAATAAAAATAAATATATATATATATATATATGTATATACAAACCCCATTTCCATATGAGTTGGGAAATTGTGTTATATGTAAATATAAATGGAATACAATGATTTGCAAATCATTTCTGGGTGTTGTTGATAAACGGTTTTCGCCTTGCATAGGAGAGTTTTAACTTGCACTTACAGATGTAGCGACCAACTGTAGTTACTGACAGTGGGTTTCTGAGGTGTTCCTGAGCCCATGTGGTGATATCCTTTACACACTGATGTCGCTTGTTGATGCAGTACAGCCTGAGGGACGGAAGGTCACGGGCTTAGCTGCTTACGTGCGGTGATTTCTCCAGATTCTCTGAACCCTTTGATGATATTACGGAGCGTAGATGGTGAAATCCCTGAATTCCTTGCAATAGCTGGTTGAGAAAGGTTGTTCTTAAACTGTTCAACAATTTGCTCAGGCATTTGTTGACAAAGTGGTGACCCTCGCCCCATCCTTGAGCATTTCATGGAATCTATTTTTATACCCAATCATGGCACCCACCTGTTCCCAATTTGCCTGTTCACCTGTGGGATGTTCCAAATAAGTGTTTGATGAGCATTCCTCAACTTTATCAGTATTTATTGCCACCTTTCCCGACTTCTTTGTCACGTGTTGCTGGCATCAAATTCCAAAGTTAATGATTATTTGCAACAACAAAAAAATGTTTATCAGTTTGAACATCAAATATGTTGTCTTTGTAGCATATTCAACTGAATATGGGTTGAAAATGATTTGCAAATCGTTGTATTCCGTTTATATTTACATTTAACACAATTTCCCAACTCATATGGAAACGGGGTTTGTATATATATATATACATATATATATTTTTTTATTTTATTTTTAATTTTTATTTTTTTTATTAAATCAACATAAAAAATACAAGATAAATTGTTGGTCGAGGAAGACCCGTTCTGGTGTGGATGAACTTGACTGGCCTGCACAGAGTCCTGACCTGAACCCGATAGAACACCTTTTTTGACGAATTAGAACGGCGACCGAGAGCCAGCATCGGTGTGTGACCTCACCAATGCACTTTGGGAAGAATGGTGTAAAATTCCTTATAAACACACCCCCTGCCACCTTGTGGACAGCCTTCCCCAGAAGAGTTGAAGCTGTAACAGCTGCAAAAGGTGGGCCCACGTCATATTGAACCCTATGGGTGAGGAAAGGGATGGCACTTCCGAGTTCATATGTGAGTCAAGGCAGGTGGCCAAATACTTTTGGCAATATAGTGTACCTAATGAAGTGTCCCCTCTTCGGACAGCTTCAGAATGTATTGGCTTTCGTGTTCTTGGGCCCGCGCGTCCTCCAGAATACTTTTGGCAGCTCCTTCCGAGGCGGCCGCGTCCTTCCAAGAAAAACCGGAGCGAGCACAAGGACGGCGACAGGCGGCGGGAGATCTAAGAGCCGCCGCGCTCGCCAAGGCTTCGCTTTAAACATCGACTCCATTAAGCCCAAACAAGCTCGTCCTTGTTTCCCCCCCCCTGCAAACATCCAACACTGTTACCCGGCTGCCATGAAGAAGTTGTTCAAACTTTATTTTGAAGGGGGAAGAATTATTTTTTTTTTTATTATTGATGGCCCTGCTTTGGCAGTACCACCAAAGGGGCGGAGCCAAACACAATCGGTCCCTTCCAGGACGAGCCATTTTACCGGAGCCATGCTAACCCTGCAGCTTTGCAAATACCCCGTTATCGCTTCTGAAACATCATGCTAGTAATTCCCAGCTGTTTGGTTTCTGATGTTTTTACCACGCAGGCACATTTGAGTCGCTCATTAAACGCGGCAGAGACCAGAAATAAATAACACCAGATGATAATTAATTGCCTCGTGGCTAATTCGGATGTATTTGCGGAAATGCGTGATTGATTGTACTCCCCCGTCAAATCAGCCAACAAACATGAATAATACTTCATTAAATCTATTCAAGGGCCTAAAAGTTCATCTCTCTGGAGCCATTTCTCAGTTCACGCAGACGAAGGACAAACCCCAAAAGCGGTGAAGTTGCCACGTTGTGTGAATGGTAAATAAAATACAACTTATATTCAATTGAATAGACTGCAAAGGACAAGATATTTCATGTTCACGCTGGAAAACGATGTTATTTTTGGCAAATATTAGCTCATTTGGAATTTGATGCCTGCAACGTGTTTCAAAAAGAGCTGGCACGAGTGGCAAGAAAGACTGAGAAGGTTGAGGAATGCGCATCAAAGACTTATTTGGAACATCCCACGGGTGAACAGGGCTAATTGGGAACAGGTGGGTGCCATGATTGGGTATAAAAGCAGCTTCCGTGAAATGTGAAGTGAAGTGAATTATATTTATATAGCGCTTTTCTCTAGTGACTCAAAGCGCTTTACATAGTGAAACCCAATATCTAACTTACATTTAAACCAGTGTGGGTGGCACTGGGAGCAAGTGGGTAAAGTGTCTTGCCCAAGGACACAACAGCAGTGACTAGGATGGCGGAAGCGGGAATCGAACCTGGAACCCTCAAGTTGCTGGTACGGCCACTCTACCAACCGAGCTATACCGCCCATGCTCAGTCATTCACAAACAAGGACGGGGGCGAGGGTCACCACTTTGTCAACAAATGCCTGAGCAAATTGTTTAAGGACAACATTTCTCAACCAGCTATTGCAAGGAATTTAGGGATTTCACCATCTACGCTCCGTAATATCATCAAAAGGTTCAGAGAATCTGGAGAAATCACTGCACGTAGGCCATGATATTACGGACCGTTGATCCCTCAGGCGGTACTGCATCAACAAGCGACATCAGTGTGTAAAGGATATCACCACATGGGCTCAGGAACACTTCAGAAAACCACTGTCAGTAACTGCAGTTCGTCGCTACATCTCTAAGTGCAAGTCAAAAGTCTACTATGCAAAGCCAAAGCCATTTGTCAACAACACCCAGAAACGCTTCGTTTGGGCCTGAGCTCATCTAAGATGGACTGATGCAAAGTGGAAAAGTGTTCTGTGGTCTGACGAGTCCACATTTCAAATTGTTTTTTGGAAACTGTGGACGTCGTGTCCTCCGGACCAAAGAAGGAAAAGAACCATCCGGATTGTTCTAGGTGCAAAGGGTAAAAGCCAGCATGTGTGATGGTATGGGGGTGCTTTGGGTACTTAGAAAAGCGCTATATAAATCCCAGGTATTATTATTATTATTATTATTAGTGCCCAAGACATGGGTAACTTACACATCTGTGAAGGCACCATTAATGCTGAAAGGTACATACAGGTTTTGGAGCAACATATGTTGCCATCCATGGACGCCCCTGCTTATTTCAGCAAGACAATGCCAAGCCACGTGTTACATCAACGTGGCTTCATAGTAAAAGAGTGCGGGTACTAGACTGGCCTGCCTGTAGTCCAGACCTGTCTCCCATTGAAAATGTGTGGTGCATTATGAAGCCTAAAATAGCACAAGGGAGACTGTTGAACAACTTAAGCTGTACATCAAGCAAGAATGGGAAAGAATTCCACCTGATAAGCTTCAAAAACGTGTCTCCTCAGTTCCCGAACGTTTACTGAGTGTTGTTAAAAGGAAAGGCCATGTAACACAGTGGTGAACATGCCCTTTCCCAACTACTTTGGCACGTGTTGCAGCCATGAAATTATAAGTTAATGATTATTTGCAAATGAAAAAAGTCAAATTTTTCAGTGTGAACATGAAATATCTTGTCTTTGCAGTCTGTTTAATTGAATATAAGTTGAAAAGGATTATATATATATATATATATATATATATATATATATATATATATATACATATATATATATATATATATATATATATATATATATATATATATATATATATATATATATATATATATATATATATATATATATATATATGTCTTAATTAGATTATCCAAAAAAATAGTGCTCGATACCGTGGTAGAGCGTAATATGTATGTGTGGGAAAAAATCACAAGACTATTTCATCTCTACAGGCCTGTTTCATGAGGGGTTTCCTCAATCCTGAGGAATTCATGAGGGGTTTCCTCAATCCTGAGGATTGAGGAAACCCCTCATGAAACAGGCCTGTAGAGATGAAATAGTCTTGTGATTTTTTCCCACACATACATATATATATATATATATATATATATATATATATATATATATATATATATATATATATATATATATATATATACACACTACCGTTCAAAAGTTTGGGGTCACATTGAAATAGACGGAGTAGACATCGAAAGGGTAAAAGAAACCAGATTTTTGGGAGTATTAATAGATGATAAAATAAACTGGAAATCTCATATACAAAACATACAACATAAGGTGGCAAAAAACATTTCAATAATGAATAAAACAAAACACGTCCTGGGCCAAAAATCACTTCATATTCTCTACTGCTCACTAGTGTTACCATATCTGAGTTATTGTGCAGAAATATGGGGAAATAACTACAAATGTGCGCTACATTCGTTGTTCATGTTACAAAAAAGATCAGTTAGAATAATACATAATGTTGGATATAGAGAACATACAAACCCTTTATTTATTAAGTCAAAAATATTAAAGTTTGGTGATTTGGTAAAATTGCAAACAGTTAAAATGATGTACAAAGCAATCTATAACCTGCTAGCAAAGAATGTACAACATTTCTTCTCAACTAAAGAGGAGAAATATAACCTTAGAGGAAAAAAATAATTTAAAACATTTATATGCACGTACAACACTTAAAACTTTTAGCATAACAGTATGTGGAATTAAATTATGGAATGGATTAAGTAAAGAAGTTAAAAATTGTACTGACATGATCCAGTTTAAGAGGTCGTTTAAATTAATAGTGCTTACAAAGTACAAAGAAGAAGAAATTATGAGAAAAACTTCCAACCTTATTGAAAATATTCTTCATCTCAGTATGTTAATAATGACTGAATTAATTAATTACATATTACAAACTGTTGTATATACTAATTCATAGATGTTATTTTATTATATAAAAAGGTCAGTAAATGATTTTTATATAATTGTAAACGCTTTGAAGTGGGAAAGGGGTAGGATTAAATAAGCTTTGCTTCTTCCTACTCCTTTTCGGGCATGACGTAAACGAAATGATATGAAATTGTGTGACGTATTATGATGTAAGTGTGTTCATGTTCGAAATAAACTAAAAGAAAGAAAGAAAAGAAAGAAAATGTCCTTATTTTTGAAGGAAAAGCACTGTACTTTTCAATGAAGATAACTTTAAACTAGTCTTAACTTTAAGGAAATACACTCTATACATTGCTAATGTGGTAAATGACTATTCTAGCTGCAAATGTCTGGTTTTTGGTGCAATATCTACATAGGTGTATAGAGGCCCATTTCCAGCATCTATCACTCCAGTGTTCTAATGGTACAATTGGCTCAGAAGGCTAATTGATGATTAGAAAACCCTTGTGCAATCATGTTCACACATCTGGAAAAAAGTGTAGCTCGTTACAGAAGCTACAAAACTGACCTTCCTTTGAGCAGATTGAGTTTCTGGAGCATCACATTTGTGGGGTCAATTCAACGCTCAAAATGGCCAGAAAAAGAGAACTTTCATCTGAAACTCGACAGTCTATTCTTGTTCTTAGAAATGAAGGCTATTCCACAAAATTGTTTGGGTGACCCCAAACTTTTGAACGCTAGTGTATATATATATACACAGTACGTATGTATGCGGTAGAAAATGGATGGATGTATATATATGTATATATATATGTGTGTATATATATACATATTAATGTGTTTGTATGTATATATATATATATATATATATGTATGTGTATGTATGTATGTATGTACCGTATTTCCTTGAATTGCCGCCGGGAACATAGTATTCGCCTGCCTAGAATTACAGCCGGGTCAAACTCGTTTCGCAAAATAATTAGCGCATGCTTGGCACTTCCGCCGGGTCAAATATGAGTCATTAAATGACTTCCGCCTCCTGGTGGTAGAGGGCGCTAGTGATCCTTCTTGCGACTGCTGGTACTGCAGAAGACCGGTACTGCAGAAGAAGACAACACGCAGCAAGAGTGAGCAGCCATTGTTTGCT
>NC_084742.1:62970645-63025645 GCF_033978785.1 Entelurus aequoreus | reverse complement strand
TGGCCGTGCTTCCCCCCGTCAAGATCTGACGCTTGGATTGTTTCCCGTCTTTGTTTTTATCCTCTCGCATTCAGCCAAGACATCATGGCAGCTTCCTGAGAGCCCGCATGACCGACTCGTCACCCGTACGCTGAAAAATAAGTCAAGAAATAACTAAATAGCACGATGTTCTGGAAGGATGGCATCCGCGACTCACGCGATAAGCACTGGCATCCTCCCTACTTCCTGCGTGTCACATGGTGTTCTTCCTGCCCAGGTGACTTGGTGTCGCGGGCCATGCACCACCTGCAGCCGCTGCACATCAAGAACCCCAGCAACGGCACCCCGGTTCACCAGAAGAGCAACGCCGGCATCCACTGGGAGCCCGAGGCCCTCTACACTTTGTGTTACTTCATGCACTGTCCACAGATGGAGTGGGAGAACCCCAACGTGGAACCCTCCAAGGTGAACCTGCACACCGAGAGGTAAGTGCATCTGCCACGTACAAACATTACTATTAGGGGTGTGGGGGAAAAATCGATTCGAATCGCGATTCAGAATCTTTTTTTTTTTTTTTTTTTTAAATTAATCAATCCAACAAAACAACACACAGCAATACCATAACAATGCAATCCAATTCCAAAAGCAAACCTGACCCAGCAACACTCAGAACTGCAATAAACAGAGCAATTGAGAGGAGACACAAACACCACACAGAACAAAGCAAAAGTAGTGAAACAAAAATGAATATTATCAACAACAGTATCAATATTAGTTACAATTTCAACATAGCAGTGATTAAAATCCCCTCATTAGACATTTATAAAAAAAAGAAAATAAAAGAATAGTGTCACAGTGGCTTGCACTTGCATCGCATCTCATAAGCTTGACAACACACTGTGTCCAATATTTTCACAAAGATCAAATAAGTCATATTTTTGGTTCATTCAATAGTTAAAACAAATTGACATTATTGCATTCAGTTGATAAAACATTGTCCTTTACAATTATAAAAGCTTTTTACTACTACTCTGCTTGCATGTCAGCAGACTGGGGTAGATCCTGCTGAAATCCCATGTATTGAATGAATAGACCAGGGGTCACCAACGCGGTGCCCGCGGGCACCAGGTAGCCCGTTAGGACCAGATGAGTAGCCCGCCTGTTCTAAGAATAGCTCAAATAGCAGCACTTACCAGTGAGCTGCCTCTATTTTTTAAATGTTATTTATTTACTAGCAAGCTGGTCTCGCTTTGCCCGACATTTTTAATTCTAAGAGAGACAAAACTCAAATATAATTTGAAAATCCAAGAAAATATTTTAAAGACTTGGTCTTCACTTGTTCAAATAAATTAATTATTTTTTTTACTTTGCTTCTTATAACTTTCAGAAAGACAATTTTAGAGAAAAAATACAACCTTAAAAATGATTTTAGGATTTTTAAACACATATACCTTTTTACCTTTTAAATTCCTTCCTCTACTTTCCTGACAATTTAAATCAATGTTCAAGTAAAATTATTGTTTTTATTGTAAAGAATAATAAAGACATTTTAATTTCATTCTTCATTTTAGCTTCTGTTTTTTCGACGAAGAATATTTGTGAAATATTTCTTCAAACTTATTATGATTAAAATACAAAAAAATTATTCTGGCAAATCTATAAAATCTGTAGAATCAAATTTAAATCTTATTTCAAAGTCTTTTGAAATTATTTTAAAATTTTTGTTCTGGAAAATCTAGAAGAAATAATGATTTGTCTTTGTTAGAAATATAGCTTGGTCCAATTTGTTATATATTCTAACAAAGTGCAGATTGGATTTTAACCTATTTAAAACATGTCATCAAAATTGTAAAATTAATCTTAATCAGGAAAAATTACTAATGATGTTCCATAAATTCATTTTTTAATTTTTTCAAAAAGATTCGAATTAGCTAGTTTTTCTCTTCTTTTTTTCGGTTGAATTTTAAAGAGTCGAAATTGAAGATAAACTATATTTCAAAATGTAATTATCATTTTTTTCGTGTTTTCTCCTCTTTTAAACCGTTCAATTAAGTGTTTTTTTTCATCATTTTTAATTCTAAGAGAGACAAAACTCAAATATAATTTGAAAATCCAAGAAAATATTTCAAAGACTTGGTCTTCACTTGTTTAAATAAATTCATTAATTTTTTTACTTTGCTTCTTATAACTTTCAGAAAGACGATTTTAGAGACAAAATACAACCTTAAAAATGATTTTAGGATTTTTAAACACATATACATTTTTACCTTTTAAATTCTTTCCTCTTCTTTCCTGACAATTTAAATCAATGTTCAAGTGAATTTATGTTTTTTATTGTAAAGAATAATAAATACATTTTAATTTAATTCTTAATTTTAGCTTCTGTTTTTTCGACGAAGAATATTTGTGAAATATTTCTTCAAACTTATTATGATTAAAATACAAAAAAATTATTCCGGCAAATCTATAAAATCTGTAGAATCAAATTTAAATCTTATTTCAAAGTCTTTTGAAATTCTTTTAACATTTTTGTTCTGGAAAATCTAGAAGAAATAATGATTTGTCTTTGTTAGAAATATAGCTTGGTCCAATTTGTTATATATTCTAACAAAGTGCAGATTGGATTTTAACCTATTTAAAACATGTCATCAAAATTGTAAAATGAATCTTAATCAGGAAAAATTACTAATGATGTTCCATGAATTCATTTTTTAATTTTTTCAAAAAGATTCAAATTAGCTAGTTTTTCTCTTCTTTTTTTCGTTTGAATTTTAAAGAGTCGTAATTGAAGATAAACTATTTTTCAAAATTTAATTATAATTTTTTTCATGTTTTCTCTTCTTTTAAACCGTTCAATTAAGTGTTTTTTTTCATCATTTTTAATTCTAAGAGAGACAAAACTCAAATATAATTTGAAAATCCAAGAAAATATTTTAAAGACTTGGTCTTCACTTGTTTAAATAAATTCATTATTTTTTTTACTTTGCTTCTTATAACTTTCAGAAAGACAATTTTAGAGACAAAATACAACCTTAAAAATGATTTTAGGATTTTTAAACACATATACATTTTTACCTTTTAAATTCTTTCCTCTTCTTTCCTGACAATTTAAATCAATGTTCAAGTGAATTTATGTTTTTTATTGTAAAGAATAATAAATACATTTTAATTTAATTCTTAATTTTAGCTTCTGTTTTTTCGACGAAGAATATTTGTGAAATATTTCTTCAAACTTATTATGATTAAAATTTAAAAAAATATATTCTGGCAAATCTAGAAAATCTGTAGAATCAAATTTAAATTAATTAATTAAATTTTTTTCGTGTTTTCTCCTCTTTTAAACCGTTCAATTAAGTGTGAATATCATTAATTATTAATAATAACATAGAGTTAAAGGTAAATTGAGCTATTACTGGCGATTTATTTAAGTGTGTATCAAACTGGTAGCCCTTCGCATTAATCAGTACCCAAGAAGTAGCTCTTGGTTTCAAAAAGGTTGGTGACCCCTGGAATAGACAATCCTTTTGAATCGGGAAAATATCGTTTTTGAATCGAGAATCGCGTTGAATCAGAAAAAATCGATTTTGAATCGAATCGTGACCCCAAGAATCGATATTGAATCGAATCGTGGGACACTCAAAGATTCACAGCCCTAACTACTATGCTCAAATTTAGTTTCATCTGACATCACATGGACAAAGATAAAACCTTCTGGAGGAAAGTTCTGTGGTCAGATGAAACAAAAATGGAGCTGTTTGGCCACAATACCCAGAAAAGGTGAGGCCTTTAATCCCAGGAACACCATTCCTACCGTCAAACATGGTGGTGGTAGTATTGTGCTCTGGGCCTGTTTTGCCGCCAATGGAACTGTTGCTTTTCAGAGAGTAAATGGGACAAATGAAAAAGGAGGATTACCTTTAAATTCCTCAGGACAAGCTAAAATCATCAGCCCGGAGGTTGGGTCTTGGGTGTTCCACACTGCAAAAAGTCAGTGTTCAAAAACAAGAAAAAAAAAAAAAAAAAATTAGGGGTATTTTATTTGAACTAAGCAAAATTATCTGCCAATAGAACAAGAAAATTTGGCTTGTCAAGACTTTCCAAAAGAAGTAAAATTAGCTAACCTCAATGAACCCAAAAATACGTTAAAATAAGTATATTCTCACTAATAACAAGTGCACTTTTCTTGGTAGAAAAAAAAAGACCTTTTTGCTCAATATGTTGAAAAATATTCTTATATTAAGTAAATGCTAGTGCCATTATCTTGACATCATGATTTTTTTTTTCATGCTTGAAATAAGAAATGATTACTTTAAAAAAGTAGTTTTATACTTGAGTGTTGATGACACAGCTTTGCAACAGTTGATATTCTAGTTTCAAGCATGTTTTACTCAATATACGTCAAAATCTCAGCAACAAGCTGTAATATCTTACTGAGATCATTTAGGACCAAAACCATTAAAACAAGTAAAACACTCGAACATAAAATCTGCTTAGTGAGAATAATTATCTAATCAGACAGAAAATAAGCAAATATCACCCTTATTTGAGATATTTCATCTTACTTAGTTTTCAGTTTTTGCAGTGTAACAGGACAACGACCCCAAACACACGTCAAAAGTGGTAAATTTTATTGTAAAAAAAAATATTGTAGCCCAGAAGAGTTAGGGTTGCAAAGGATTCTGGGTATTTCTGCTGTTGTGTTTATGTTACGGTGCGGACGTGTTTGTCATTCTTGTTTGGTGTGGCTTCACAGTGTGGCGCATATTTGTAACAGTGTTAAAGTTGTTTATACCGTCACCCTCAGTGTGACCTGTATGGCTGTTGACCAAGTATATATATTCGTGATGAGAACAGCCGGTAGATATTATGTGACTCGGCCGGCACGCTGTTTGTATGGTGAAAAAGCGGACGCGTCGCCAGGTTGTAGAGGACGCTAAAGGCAGTGCCATCACGGCACGCCCTTAATATTGTTGTCCGGGGGAAAATCGGGAGAAATTCGGGAGAATGGTTGCCCCCGGGAGATTTTCGGGAGGGGCACTGAAATTCGGGAGGGTTGGCAAGTATGACTAGGTGTGGTGAAATGTGATTGTTTAAACGGCTTTTGAAGGTGTAATCTGTGAGTGTCATATATGTCTCTGTGTTTGAGTTGTCACTGCGGGTGGTGTTGGTTTGATGGACGACTGGTGGTTTCAAACAGTTTCCGTTAAGTGGGCAGTTAAGCCTTTGTCTGCAATTACAGTTATTTGTGGGGTTGGGGTCGTTAGTGGGCGTGCTCATATCTTTTTGTTGTGTGTGTCAATGGTTTGCTTGATATTTCTTCATGCGGCTGTAACTAAGGTTATGTCTACACTAAGGCGTTTAACCCCTTAAACGAATAATTATTTAGCCTAAGCCCCGTTTCGGCCACACTAAACCAGCGTTTAAGGTGCCCCTCCTCTGACAAATTTTTACATGGGTAAGTCAACCGTGTAATTCTTGAATCTCCGGCTTTTAGCTTTGTATGGACTCATTGATCGTTTACAAAGTGAGTGCAGAGAGGAAGTGACGCCAGAAAGACCCCGCCCACGCTGGAAGTGACGCCAGAAAGACCGCGCGCCGCACAGGAAAAGACATGAATTGTGAATGAATTTACCATGAATTGAAAAATAAGTTGAAAAATGTATTCGGGTGCTACCATTCAGTGGTCAATTGTACGGAATACGTACTGTACTGTGAAATCTATTAATAAAAGTTTCAATCAATCAATCAAAAACATCAGAAAGAACGCGCCACAGGCAGCTTCATAACAAAGATGGAGGCGGAGGAAACACATGCCCGTATTTCTCCTTCTACTACAAATCAATACCTTAAGAGAAGGCAAGGGGCGATTGCAGCTATTCGGGATACAACACTTCTCAGACTGCAAGAGAACTTTCTAATGTTCGGATCAGCTGTGGGTCTATTTCATACTTGCCAACCCTCCCGGGTTTACCGGGAGACTCACGAAATTCAGCGCCTCTCCCGATAACCTCCCGGAAGAAATTTTCTCCCGATAAACTCCCGGAATTCCGCCAGAGCTGGAGGCCACGCCCCCTCCAGCTCAATGCGGACCCGAGTGGGGACAGCGGCGACAGTCTGTTTTCACGTCCGCTTTCCCACAATATAAACAGCGTGCCTGCCCAATGACGTCATAACTGTAGACTGATCGAGGGCGAGTTCTTGGTTTCTTATGTGGGTTTATTGTTAAACAGTTTCATTAACGTCCTCCCAGCGCGGTAACAACACACAACAACAGCAGTCACGTTTTCGTCTACCGTAAAGCAGTTCTTCTGCCGGAAACAGCAATGGTGTGACACTCTTAAACAGGACAATACTGCCATCTACTGGATAGCCTCCGGGACACTGAAATTCAAGTATTTATTTTATTTATATGTATAATAAAAGATATATATATATATATATATATATATATATATATATATATATATATATATATATATATATATATATATATATATATATATATATATATATATATATATGTATTTATATATGAAGTACTCGAGTTGGTGAAATCTAGCTGTAAATATACTCCTCTTAACCACGCCCCCCGCCCCCAACCACACCACCGGCCCACCCCCAACCCACCCCCGACCAAATTTAACTTTCAATTAACTGGAATCCAATGTGCTGTGGGGCCCTATTTTAGTGAATCACACCTGAGCCATCATAAATTAATCCAATCTTTAACAAACACCTACAAGTAAACAATGTGATAAAGAACATCTGACGACAATCAATCTAGGGATTTAGATATCTGGTCAGGACACTCCTCACTCTTTTGCCTTCACCTTCATTGTCCATTCCTTTTGGGTGACTTTATACACTCTGGACCTAGACGTTGAGTCTGCGACATGCATGGCGGACAATAACTGATACAGTCTGCTTTGCCAGTCCAAAAGCATTCGCCGTTTTCCATAGTCTTCCCTCGACGGCCAGGTAATACAAAGCCCACGCTACATTTTTTTATCAGATCCACGGGAGCCCGCATTCTCGTTGTCTCTCCTTCGACAAATGGACAAAGTTTTCCAGGAAGTAGAATCACAGCTGACCTGGACATTGGAAAGTTCTCTTGTAGTGTTGTATCCCAAATAGCTGCAATCGCTTTCTCTTAAGGCAGGGGTGTCCAAACTTTTTCCACTGAGGGCCGCACACTGAAAAATCAAAGCAAGCGGGGGCCATTTTGATATTTTTTATTTTAAAACCAATACAATAAATGTATAAAAAAATATACATTTAGGCCGCCACTCAGGCTTGATCCCGGTGAACCCAAAGAGTTTTGGTCAAAAAAATATAAAAAATGTGTCATTATTTAGTATTATTATTATTATTATTATTCAAAATTTAAATCTCTAGATCAAAATTAAGTCTATCTGTCAAAAAAACGTTTTTAAACATTTAAGTTGTATGCCCTTTTTGTCAAAGAAAACCCAGGTTTTTTATGGAAAAAAAACCCACCAAATATGCAATATTTTCCCCCAATTAAATTTTAAAGTATAATATTTGAGATTATAAAATAATTGGAGCCTTAAAAAGGTCAATAACTCATAACAACATTGACATTTTTTGAGCAATGACACACGCAACAAAAAAATCCCACTAAAATTATTGGGGATCCAAAAGGGTCCTACTCATTAAAGTGTTAAAAAATAAATTTTTTACTAATTACTTTTAGCACAATAATCTCGAGATCAGCTTCAGATCTGTCCGTCAATTCTAAGTTTTATTGTTGTTTATGTTTTTTGTTTGTTCGTTTTAGGCCCTTCTTTTAAAAAAACAACAGCTCAGTTTTTTATATGGCAAACACAAAATATGCAACATTTTCCCCAAAGAATATCTCAAAGTGGAATATTTAATGTGACGTAATTGGAGCCTTGAATAGGTCAATAATTCATAATGACATTGATTTTTTTTTTTTTTTTTTTTTTTTTTTTTTTTAATGTCCTGCCCAGCTTCTCAGGCAAATCATATAGTTGATGTAGATGCCCATATCGGCTGTTCAGATTTACTTTACAAAAGAGAAGTGTAGGATACTTCTCTTGTTGCCTTATTTGTATTTTGACTTTATTAAATGTATTTATATTATCATTTGGTGCAGCCGGGCTGGAGCAGGAGGGGATAGAAAGAGAAAAAAAGGAAGACAGAGGGGGGAATTGTGGGGACAAGAGGGGGATTAGACAGAGAGACAAAAACAATGACATTGATTTTGATTCATTATTATTTTTTTGAAGAAAGAAACAGCCTACATGGCAGCTTTGTGTTATTAGAGTAAACATTGCAACATTTTCTTGTTACATTTCACCTGTTTGCTCTTTTACACCACGTTTGTTTGTTTTTTTTTTATCGTATTTTTAGAATGTGTCGTGGGGCCGTTAAAAAATGGCCCCCGGGCCGCACTTTGGACACCCCTGTTTTATGGTATTCATGTGTGCGCGTTCTTTCTGACGTCACTTCCTGTGTGAGGCGTGATCTTTCTGGCGTCACTTCCTCTCCGAACTCAGTTTGTAAACGATCAATCAGTTCATACAAAGCTAAGAGCCGGAGATTCAAGAAATACACTAGGGCCAATTTAGTGTCGCCAATCAACCTATCCCCAGGTGCATGTTTTTGGGGGTGGGAGGAAGCCGGAGTACCCGGAGAACTTGCAAACTCCACACAGAAAGATCCTGAGCCCGGGATTGAACTCACGACCTTCGTATTGTGAGGCACATGCACTAACCCCTGTACCACCGTGCTGCCCTTGTGAACGTGGGTGTGAATATTGTCTATCAGTGTTGGCCCTGTGATGGGGCGGCGACTTGTCCAGGGTGTACCCAGCCTTGCGCCCGAATGCAGCTAAGAAAGGCTCCAGCAACCCCCGCGACCCCGAAAGGGACAAGCGGTAAAAAAATGGATGGATGGACTTAACCGTGTAAAAAATTATCCGAGGAGGGGGACCTTAAACGATAGTTTAGTGTGGCTGAAACGGGGCTTAGGCTAAATAATTATTCGTTTAAGGCAGGGGTGTCCAAAGTGCGGCCCGGGGGCCATTTGCGGCCCGGAGGTCATTTTTTAACGGCCCCACGGCACATTCTAAAAATACGATGAAAAAAAATTAAAAAAAACATAAAAAGTGGTATAAAAGAGCAAACAGGTGAAATGTAACAAGACAATGTTGCATTATTTACTCTAATAACACAAAGCTGCCATGCAGGCTGTTTCTTTCCTTAAAAAATAATAATGAATCAAAATCAATGTCATTGTGAATTATTCGAACCATTCAAGGCTCCATTTACTTCACATTAAATATTCCACTTTGAGATATTTTTTGGGGAAAATATTGCATATTTTTTGGTTGCCATTTAAAAAACTAAATTTTTGAAAGAAGGGCCTAAAACAAACAAACAAAAAACATAAACAACAATAAAACTTATAATTGACGGATAGATCTGAAGTTGATCTTGAGACTATTGTGGTAAAAGTTTTAAAAAATGTGGGATTTATTTTTTTAAACTTTACTGAGCAGAACCATTTTGGATCCCTGATAATTTTAGTGGGACTTTTTTTTTTTTTAAGTGTCATTGCTCAAAAAAATAATGTATAAAAATTAATGTTGTTATGAGTTATTGACCTTTTTAAGACTCCAATTATGATATAATCTCAAATATTCCACTTAAAAATTTTATTGGGGGAAAATATTGCATATTTTGTGTTTTTTTCCATAAAAGAAAACGGTTTTCCTTGACAAAAATGGCATACAACTTAAATCTTTAAAAGCGTTATATTGACAGATAGACCTAATGTTGATCTAGAGATTTAAACCTTGAATAATAATAATAATAATAATACTGAATAATGACACATTTATAATGTTTTTTTTGACCAAAACCTTTTGGAGTCCCCGGGATCAAGTCTGAGTGGAGGCCTAAATGTATCTTTTGTATACATATATTGTATTGGTTTTTAACATAAAAAATATCAAAATGGCCCCCGCTTGCTTTGTATTTTCAGTGTGCGGCCCTCAGTGGAAAAAGTTTGGACACCCCTGGTTTAAGGGGTTATCCGGCTTAATGTAGACATAGCCTAAGTTTCAAAGTGTCGAATATCTTCCTGAGTACGTGTTTTTTGGGGAAGTGCCGGTCAATGAGTGCATGGAATTTACGTCCAATATTTGTGCTGACATTTTTGCTGAATGCGGGGTTATACCAAAGCATGTTGTCCCGTTTCCGGGTTTTTCTTGTTTTCGTTGCTGGTGGGTCGTATAGGAGGGTGTATTGGTATCCACTTTTGTTGAGTGCTTTTTGGTATGGAGTAGGGCTGCAACAACTAATCGATTAAATCGATTAAAATCGATTATAAAAATAGTTGGCGATTAATTTAGTCATCGATTCGTTGGATCTATGCTATGCGCATGCGTAGAGGCAATATTTTTTATTTATTTTTTTTACTTATTTATTTTATTGTATTATTATTTTTTTATAAACCTTTATTTATAAACTGCAACATGTACAAACAGCTGAGAAACAATAATCAAAATAAGTATGGTGCCAGCATTGGCGTTGTTAGGCCTATTTTAGGGGGGCTCAAGCCCCCCTAAAATATTCTTAAGCCCCCCTAAATAATTTGGTGTTATATATATATATATATATTTTTTTACAAATACATGCCGACATATTCATTATAAAGTGGCTCGAATATGAGTTTAAATAAATAATCATATAACCTGTTATTGTTTACTCAGTTTCCCCTCACTTCATAGCGTAAGGTAGAGAGCCCCTTTAGTGCGTCGGTATCCAATCTATTCCACTTGTTCATATAGAAAATGCCTACATCACTCAAATTCCAGTCCGCATTTCCTCTGCAACCTTGCTTGCGGTCCTGCAGGTGTACGAAGCACATTATCTTCCTTTACAATGAGTGAAGCTGCACGAAACCTTGTGTGTGCAATTGTAAATAATTTAGTTTTTAAGTTTTGTGTTTCTTGTGGAATCTATATAAAGTAATTTACATTAGCCTATTATTAAAATAATGAAAAAACATCATTAAATATATTTGTTTTATTGTATTGTTACATTAATAGCTGTTGTATTATTATAGGATGGCTTGTTAAACATTTCATAGGATTTTCAGAGGGAGGAAAAACCAAGACATTTAATATAAAATGTAAAATGAATGAATACATAAAAAGAAAAAGACAAAAATGGTTCAAAGCCATCATCCCAGGGAGCATTTCATTTTGTCCTGTGCATTTTTTAAAAATAATAATAATAACAATGAATCATTTCTAAGTCTTTGTTAGCCGTTTGTGAAGTTTTGTGCTCGTGCTTAAAGTTCGCTCGCATCCTGTGCATCTCCTGGGGGCTAAGCCCCCCCTGTCCTTAAAAGTTAGTGACGCCCCTGGGTGCCAGTATGCTGGTTTTTTTCAATAAAATACTGGAAAGGATAGAAATGTAGTTTGTCTCGTTTATCCGATTATTAATCGATTAATCGAAGTAATAATCGACAGATTAATCGATTATCAAATTAATCGTTAGTTGCAGCCCTAGTAGGGAGGTGTTGCTTTGTTGAATGGTTATCTGTCCAACGAAAGTGGGCATCAGGGCCAGAGCGGTGTATAAAGAGAGTATGGCCAACTCTGTTATAAAGTTGGTAGCAAACATGGCGCCCTGTAGTCCCCTGAAGGGCTTTTGACCAATCAGAGAGAGTATGGCCACAGGATTGGTCAAAAGCCATGAATTGATTAATGTGGACCCCGACTTAAAGAAGTTGAAAAACTTATTCGGGTGTTACCATTTAGTGGACAATTGTACGGAATATGTACTGTACCGTGCAATCTACTAATAAAAGTTTCAATCAATCAATCAATCAATCAATCAATCAATCAATCAATCAAAAGCCCTTCACGTGACTACAGGGCGCCATGTTTGCTACCAACTTTGAAACCGAGTTAAATGGTAAATGTGTTATATTTATTATTATATAGCGCTTTTCTCAAAGCGCTTTGACACTACTTCCACATTCACCCATTCACACACACATTCACACACTGATGGCGGGAGCTGCCATGCAAGGCAGCTAACCACGACCCATCAGGAGCAAGGGTGAAGTGTCTTGCTCAAGGACACAACGGACGTGACTAGGTTGGTAGAAGCTGGGGATTGAACCAGGAACCCCCAGGTTGCTGGCACGGCCACTCTCCCAGCCGGGCCACGCCGTCCCCAAGTTGGCTATACTCTCTCTATACGCACACGGCTTTGGCACTGGTGCTCGCATCTTACGAGACATCTTGACCACAACCCGTAGGGGGCGCCACACCAAAAAGTTATTTCCTGTCGCCCCATCAAGTTTTATGAAAAGACTCTGTGTGTTTGCAAAGGATACAAACAATGGGAGAGCGGGCTTTCTGCTCCGCCGCTCCCAGTCTGTGGAACGCTCTCCCTGACCACCTGAGGGCACCACAGACTGTGGATGCTTTTTAAAAATGGCTTAAAAACCCTTCTTTTTAAAAAAGCCTTTTTTTAAGATATATCCGTGCTAGTTCTAGTTTTTATTTTTATTCATTTTTATTATCTTTTTATTTATTTTTTTATACACTGTAGCACTTTGAGGTTGTTTGCTCAATGTAAAGTGCTTTTTACATATAAAATCTATTATTATAATATTACAAATGTTTTCCATCCAAATCCACAAGAAGTTTGCGTCCGCCTTTGACAGTGTTTACTTCCTGTCAAATCCATGTGGCGTATCCGCCTGGCGCGTCGTTAGGCAACGCGGGCGGCGTCAAACGAATCGTGACGATGGGAAATGGAAGTTGCCAATGAGAGACTCGGTCTTGTCAGAATCAGAATCTGTAGGCCAGATGAGGCCCAGAGTCTTGCAGGTCGACCTGATATCAACCTGGATTCCAAAATACTGGCTTTGGACTGGCTACTGAGAATCCTAGGCGTTGCTCTGCAATTCTATCTGCACATTCCTGGCCTGTGTTGTTCTGGGATTCACAGATGTTCAATAGCTCAGGAGATAAAGCCAAGCCTGCCTGCGCCCTGGGGAGGACCTTCCATGTTCAGCATTCCAACAGGAAAAGGTTGAGGACAGGAGGCGGGCTGTGAATACCACACAGAGACCTGTAAAGCACAAAGATCTTTGAAGGGAGTTGGGTTGTCTCGATACCAAAATGTATTTCGGTACTTTTCTAAATAAAAGGGACCACAAAAAATGGCATTATTGGCTTAATTTTAACCAAAAAAATCTTAGGGTACATGAAACATATGTTTATTATTGCAAGTTAGTCCTTAAATAAAATAGTGAACATACTAGACAACTTGTCTTTTAGTAGTAAGTAAACAAACAAAGACTCCTTAAGCCTCAAAAAGCACAGGATTTCAATAAAAGATGCAAAAACAAACAAATGTTTAACTTGTTTTATTCAAACAGACTAAGAAGTAGACACACATTGTCAACGTACTGCCCCGCTTTCATTAGTTAGAGCTAGGATTGTCTCCATACCAGTATTTGTGTATTTCAGTACTTTTCAATACTTTTCTAAATAAAGGGGACCACAAACAAAATGTCAATATTGGCTTTATTTTAACAACAAATCTTAGATTACATGAAACATATGTTTTATATCGAATTTAGTCCTTAAATAAAATAGTGAACATACTAGACAACTTGTCTTTTAGTAGTAAGTAAACAAACAAAGACTCCTAATTAGTCTATGCAGTAACGTATTGTGTCATTTATACACCTATTATTTTGTCTACATTATAAAGGACAAGCTGTAAAAATGGATTATCAATCCACTTGTTCATTTACTGTTAATATCTGCTTATTTTCCGTATCAACATGTTCTATCTACACTTCTGTTAAAATGTAATAATCACTTATTCTTCTTCTCTTGTTTGATACTTTACATTAGTTTTGAATGATCAGAATAGTTTTATCAGAATAGTTTTATTGCCATTGTTTGAGAACAGGTTCAAAAACTAGGAATTTTTCTTGGTGCACTAGGAATTTTTCTTGGTGCTACCACACATTTAGGTATCGATCCGATACCAAGTAGTTACAGGATCATACATTGGTCATATTCAAAGTTATCATGTATCCACGGACATATTTCCTGAGTTTATAAACATAATATGAATTTTAAAAAAAAAACATTTTGTGACGATAAGAAAGATTGATGTAATCATAGTAGTATCGACTAGATACGCTCTTGTACTTGGTATCATTACAGTGGATGTCAGATGTAGATCCACCCATTGCGTTTGTTCACATTGTGACGCCGGTGAGCTATTGTATCCTCCTACGGTGTGTAGTGAAGCATGTTTATCTATTCCTCGTCCTCCAGTGATTTTTTTGGTACTTTGCGTTATTTTTGAGAATAAATCATGTTCTTACCTGCACGCTCTGTCCGGAGTGGTCCGTCTGCATCCCGGGAGAATGAACCCCGCATTAAGTTGCGAAAACCCCGTCGTGACAGAAAGAAACAGAATTCAAAAATAACGCGAAGTACCAAAAACAGAAAACAAGCAAAAGGAATATTGTGCTGATCGCACTCGAAACTAAGCTACCACTTAGCATGGACTAGAAACAAGCAAAACTTACGTATACAAGGCTACCACTTATCATTGTATCTATGATTATTGACTATTATTATTGACTTTTCTTTGTGCTTAACCTTATCTCTGTCATGATCCGTGGTCATGTTTTGTATTTTCGGTTAGTTTTGGACTCCCGTAGTTCCTGTTTGTGCACCTCTGAGTTTGTTTTGGTTGCCCATTGTGTTCACCTGTCACTGATTAGTGCTCACCTGCTTCCCAAGCACTAATCAGAGGCATTATTTAAGCTTGCCTTTGCCAGTCAGTCGGCCTGGCGTCATTGTTTGCTTCATGCAACCTGTCAACGTAAGTTTTGCTTGTCTCCTATCCAATGCTCAGTGGTAGCCTTGTCTACGTAAGTTGTGCTTGTTTCTAGTCCATGCTAAGTGGTAGCTTAGTTTGAGTGCGATCAGCACATTATTCCTTTTGCTTGTTTTCTGTTTTTGGTACTTCGCGTTATTTTTGAGAATAAATCATGTTCTTACCTGCACGCTTTGTCCGGAGTGGTCCGTCTGCATGAGAATGAACCCCGCATTAAGTTGCGAAAACCCCGTCGTGACAGAAAGAAACAGAATTAAAAAATAACGCAAAGTACCAAAAACAGAAAACAAGCTAAAGGAATAATATGCTGATCGCACTCGAAACTAAGCTACCACTTAGCATGGACTAGAACAGTGGTTCTCAAACATTTTTTGTCATCCCCCACTTTGGACAAGGGGGAGTTTTCAAGCCCCACCTGCCCCCATCGCCTCAACAGAACGCTAATGCCAAGCTTAACATTTTCAAATTTATCGAACATCAAGTTTTATACATTCAAACTCAATAACATAAAATAAAAGCAAGTTCAATAATAAATAAAATAACTGTGCAGCTGTGGTATAACTTGCATCAAGTTCAATAATAAATCAAAAAAAGTGTTATAACTTGCATCAAGTTCAATAATAAATCAAAAAAAGTGTTATAACTTGCATCAAGTTCAATAATAAATCAAATAAAAGTGTTATAACTTGCATCAAGTTCAATAATAAATCAAATAACTTGCATCAAGTTCAATAATAAATAAAACAAAAGTGTTATAACTTGCATCAAGTTCAATAATAAATAAAACAAAAGTGTTATAACTTGCATCAAGTTCAATAATAAATCAAAAAAAGTGTTATAACTTGCATCAAGTTCAATAATAAATCAAAAAAAGTGTTATAACTTGCATCAAGTTCAATAATAAATCAAAAAAAGTGTTATAACTTGCATCAAGTTCAATAATAAATCAAATAACTTGCATAAAGTTCAATAATAAATAAAACAAAAGTGTTATAACTTGCATCAAGTTCAATAATAAATCAAATAAAAGTGTTATAACTTGCATCAAGTTCAATAATAAATCAAATAACTTGCATCAAGTTTAATAATAAATTAAAATAAAAGTGCCACTTTGCAATCTTTGCCAAAAAAAAGGAGGACAGGGCAAGTGAACATGAGTTTTACAGTACTCCAGCATTAGTGGCTGCAATGAGCCTGTTTTGCACTGCACAGCTTTTCAAATCGGGGTTGCAGGCTTGACACTGCCACTGTTAAAACCTCATTGAATTCGGGGCTGAGCTGCCTTGACGCGAGTGCTTCCCGGTGAATGACACATTGTGTCCATTGCGCATTTGGCGCAACCCTCTTTATTAGAGCCTGCAGCCCATGTCTTGACTTTGCCATGCGCGCCATCAGAGCAAAAGCCCACACAGTTTTCCCATTTAAGGTCGTATTCTTTGAGGAAACTGTCCATTATCTTGAACAGCTCATCAGCAGTGGCTCTATTTTTTATGTATTTGCAAAACAGCAAATCCTCGCACAGTGACTCGCCATTCACAAAGCTTCCGCTTAGCCCCGCCCCCATTAGTTACTGTTGCTACGTCAGTAAACTTTCGCTCCTACCTAGAAATGTAAAGCCTACAGGAAAAATAAGTAATTTACATTTATCTATATAGCGGATTTCACAGACAGAATCACAAAGTGATTTACAGCGTGTATAGAAAATGAAAGCATAGTAAAAAAAAATATCAAAGAATATAATAATAAAAAAATAAAAAAAATCAAAGTGAAATTTCCTCCCGTTCCTCGCGCCCCACCTGTCATTTCTCTATTCCCCACCAGTGGGGCGCGCCCCACACTTTGAGAAACGCTGGACTAGAAATAAGCAAAATGTACGTACACAAGGCTACCACTTATCATTGTATCTATTATTATTGACTATTATTATTGACTTTTCTTTGTGCTTAACCTTATCTCTGTCATGATCTGTGGTCCGGATCATGTTTTGTATTTTCTGTTAGTTTTGGACTTCTTTAGTTCCTGTTTGTGCACCTCTGAGTTGGTTTTGGTTGCCCATTGTGTTCACCTGTCACTAATTAGTGCTCACCTGCTTCCCGAGCACTAATCAGAGGCATTATTTAAGCCTGCCTTTGCCAGTCAGTCGGCCTGGCGTCATTGTTTGCTTCATGCAACCTGTCAACGTAAGTTTTGCTTGTCTCCTATCCAATGCTAAGTGGTAGCCTTGTCTACGTAAGTTGTGCTTGTTTCTAGTCCATGCTAAGTGGTAGCTTAGTTTGAGTGCGATCAGCACTTTATTCCTTTTGCTTGTTTTCTGTTTTTGGTACTTCACGTTATTTTTGAGAATAAATCATGTTCTTACCTGCACGCTTTGTCCGGAGTGGTCCATCTGCATCCCGGGAGAATGAACCCCGCATTAAGTTGCGAAAACCCCGTCGTGACAGAAAGAAACAGAATTCAAAAATAACGCGAAGTACCAAAAACAGAAAACAAGCAAAAGGAATAATGTGCTGATCGCAATCGAAACTAAGCTACCACTTAGCATGGACTAGTAACAAGCACAACTTACGTAGAGAAGGCTACCACTTAGCATTGGATAGGAGACAAGCAAAACTTACTGTGACAGTCGCTTGCTGTCGCTGTGCGGGTTCCAAGGACCATTAAGGAAGGACATAGCTGCGGGCATGTTTAGACTTCTTTATTTTTCCAAATAAATGTCTCTTGCCGGGTTGCGTTTCAGCTTTTCCCTTTGCCGCTCGCTCTTCCGCTTGCTTTTCAGCTTCACGCGTCGTCTTCTTCCTTGGGCTCTCAGTCTCTCTCGCTCAGGGTCAACTTTCCCTCTGGCTCCTTCTCTTCTCTCCGCCTCTCTTACCGACCTTTACGGCTGCCGCCCTTTTACACAGTTCGAGAGGATTATTTAATTGTGCCCAGCTGGGCGATCCACGCACCTGATAATAATTGCGGCGTCGATCCCGGCGCGCCCCGCCTCGCTGCTTGCTCGCCGTCCACGCCTCCTCGCCGCCATCTTGGAGCGGGCTCCGGTGTGCCCTGCCTCGCTGTCAGACTGCAGGCCCCGCCTCTCCACACTTACGTTGACAGGTTGCATGAAGCAAACAATGACGCCAGGCCGACTGACTGACAAAGGCAAGCTTAATTAAATTAAAGCTGCAAGCAGCAATGGACGGGACCGACCTTGAGGGCTCATAAAATCCAAACCGGAGCAGTAATTAAAACTCTTTCATCAACTTTTAATCAGAAGGGTTCAATCTCTCTCCTGTGCTAATTTGAAGCCGACGCGACAAACGCGCTCAGAGGAGATAATGTTTGAAAAAAGGTGACTGTTTTTACACAACTTTTGTTTTGAAGGGGGAATTGCAAACTTCCTGTTGATTTTTGCTGGGGGTTGTCAGTGTATGAAATATACACTACCGTTCAAAAGTTTGGGGTCACATTGAAATGTCCTTATTTTTGAAGGAAAAGCACTGTACTTTTCAATGAAGATAACTTTAAACTAGTCTTAACTTTAAAGAAATACACTCTATACATTGCTAATGTGGTAAATGACTATTCTAGCTGCAAATGTCTGGTTTTTGGTGCAATATCTACATAGGTGTATAGAGGCCCATTTCCAGCAACTATCACTCCAGTGTTCTAATGGTACAATGTGTTTGCTCATTGGCTCAGAAGGCTAATTGATGATTAGAAAACCCTTGTGCAATCATGTTCACACATCTGAAAACAGTTTAGCTCGTGACAGAAGCTACAAAACTGACCTTCCTTTGAGCAGATTGAGTTTCTGGAGCATCACATTTGTGGGGTCAATTAAACGCTCAAAATGGCCAGAAAAAGAGAACTTTCATCTGAAACTCGACAGTCTATTCTTTTTCTTAGAAATGAAGGCTATTCCACAAAATTGTTTGGGTGACCCCAAACCACAAAAAAAAAAAAAAAAAAAAATAGTGCTCGATACCGTGGTAGAGCGTAATATGTATGTGTGGGAAAAAATCACAAGACTATTTCATCTCTACAGGCCTGTTTCATGAGGGGTTTTCCTCAATCCTCAGGAGATTTATATATATATATATATATATATATATATATATATATATATATATATATATATATATATATATATATATATATATATATATATATATATATATATATATATATATACCACAAAATTGTTTGGGTGACCCCAAACTTTTAAACGGTAGTGTAGGTCTAAGTGAGACCTACATAGAGGTTTTTGTTTCATGTCTCTACGACATTCCTACTGGGAGTTACAGGCAGTTTTGTCTGTGTTTTCTTCCTAGGGGGCGCTAGAGCGCAATTTTGAGTTTTTTGATTAGATCGCAATTTTCGCCAGTCCTGATGTGTGTGTCCAATTTGGTGAGTTTTGAAGCATGTTAAGGGGGTCAAATTACAGCTCAAAGAGGCGGCGGTATAATAATAAAACGCTAGAAATTCAATAGGATCCTCTGTCCCAAAGGGACTCGGTCCCTAATAATGCCTCTGATTAGTGCTCGGGAAGCAGGTGAGCGGGCGAGCACTAACCAGAGACAGGTGAACCAAATGAGCAACCATGGCAACCAGAATAAACTCAGAGGTGCACAAACAGGAACTAAAGGAGTCCAAAACTAACAGAAAATACAAAACATGACAACACTGTGGTCAGAAAGAGCCTATGGTCTTCTTCTCCACTTTCTCATGCACTCCAAATCATCATAAAGTTAGAAATATAGCTCGTTATACATTCTGTGTCCACTGCAGAGGACACTCTCTCTCAAAAGGATATCGTACATTTTAAACATCCTCACTCTAATCAACATCCTCTTGGCACTTTCGCTAAATACCTGAGCTATGATTTATGGTATCAGCTCAGTATGATACTTTTTTTGCAGCTGGCTTTTAAACATTTATGTTAATGTGGTATTTGGGAGTTCGAACTACTTAGATAATTACTGTTTTTTTTCCAGAAATGACTTTTTCTTCAGTCTTCCTCTTCGCCCGTTTTTATTTTTATTTTTTATTTTATTTTTTTTTAATCTATTGAATTCATTATTAATGAGGCATATTAGATCTAACACTAAAAACTAGGGATGTGCTCAATACTTGATCAGTATTGGACTATTTTGGTGAAAAAAAGTCTGTGATTGCCATTGCTGATAATACATGAATACATTTATTATGTATTTTCATACACAGTGTCGAGTCATATACAGTCGTGGTCAAAAGTTTACATACACTTGAGTTTCCAATCATTTCTACAACTCTTATTTTTTTGTGATAGAGTGATTGGAGCACATACTTGTTGGTCACAAAAAACATGCATGAAGTTTGCTTCTTTTATGAATTTATTATGGGTCTACTGAAAATGTGAGCAAATCTGCTGGGTCAAAAGTATACATACAGCAATGTTAATATTTGGCAAGTTTCACTGCAATAAGGCACTTTTGGTAGCCATTCACAAGCTTTCTGCTTGAATTGTTGACCACTCCTCTTGACAAAATTGGTGCCGTTCAGCTAAATGTGTTGGTTTTCTGACATGGACTTGTTTCTTCAGCATTGTCCACACGTCAGGACTTTGGGAAGGCCATTCCAAAACCTTCATTCTAGCCTGATTTAGCCATTCCTTTACCACTTTTGACGTGTGTTTGGGGTCATTGTCCTGTTGGAACACCCAACTGCACCCAAGACCCAACCTCCGGGCTGATGTATTTTTAGGTTTTGTTAACGATAAAACACCAATTGTAGCAATTTGTTACCAAATTCTGTCATTTCACTTGCATTAGTTGAATTAGATGAGCTAATATTTGGCATCAATCCAAGCAGCTGTGTGCGTGTCTACGTATCTACATGTTACATATCTACATGTTGCGTATCTACATGTTATGTATCTACATGTTATGTATCTACATGTTATGTGTCTACATGTCATGTGTCTACATGTCATGTGTCTACATGTTACGTATCTACATGTTACGTATCTACATGTTATGTATCTACATGTTACGTATCTACATGTTACGTATCTACATGTTATGTATCTACATGTTATGTATCTACATATTTTCTATATACATGTTATGTATCTACATGTTATGTATCTACATGTTCTGTATCTACATGTTACATATCTACATGTTGCGTATCTACATGTTATGTATCTACATGTTATGTATCTACATGTTATGTGTCTACATGTCATGTGTCTACATGTCATGTGTCTACATGTTACGTATCTACATGTTACGTATCTACATGTTATGTATCTACATGTTACGTATCTACATGTTACGTATCTACATGTTATGTATCTACATGTTATGTATCTACATATTTTCTATATACATGTTATGTATCTACATGTTTTGTATGTACATGTTCTGTATCTACATGTTATGTATCTACATGTTCTGTATCTACATGTTATGTATCTACTTATTATGTATCTAGTTATTATGTATCTACATGTTACGTATCTACATGTTACGTATGTACATGTTATGTATCTACATGTTATGTATCTACATATTTTCTATATACATGTTATGTATCTACATGTTATGTATCTACATGTTCTGTATCTACATGTTATGTATCTACTTATTATGTATCTACTTATTATGTATCTACATGTTACGTATCTACATGTTACGTATCGACATGTTACGTATCTACATGTTATGTATCTACATGTTACGTATCTACATGTTACATATCTACATGTTGCGTATCTACATGTTACGTATCTACATGTTACATATCTACATGTTACGTATCTACATGCTATGTATCTACATGTTTCGTATCTACATGTTATGTAACTACACGTTACGTATCTACATGTCATGTATCTACATGTTATGTATCTACATATTTTCTATATACATGTTATGTATCTACATGTTCTGTATCTACATGTTATGTATCTACATGTTATGTATCTACTTATTATGTATCTACTTATTATGTATCTACATGTTACGCATCTACATGTTACGTATCTACATGTTACGTATCTACATGTTATGTATCTACATGTTATGTATCTACATGTCATGTATGTACATGTTATGTATCTACATGTTATGTATCTACATGTCATGTATCTACATGTTTTGTATCTACATGTTATGTATCTACATGTTACGTATCTACATGTTATTTATCTACATATTTTCTATATACATGTTATGTATCTACATATTATGTATCTACATGTTATGTATCTTCATATTATATATCTACATGTTATGTATCTACATGTCATGTATCTACATATTTTCTATATACATGTTATGTATCTACATGTTATGTATCTACATGTTATGTATCTACATATTATGTATCTTCATATTATGTATCTACATGTTATGTATCTACATGTCATGTATCTACATATTTTCTATATACATGTTATGTATCTACATGTTATGTATCTACATGTTATGTATCTACATATTATGTATCTTCATATTATGTATCTACATGTTATGTATCTACATGTCATGTATCTACATATTTTCTATATACATGTTATGTATCTACATGTTATGTATCTACATATTATATATCTACATATTATGTATCTACATGTTATGTATCTAAATGTTATGTATCTACATATTTTCTATATACATGTTATGTATCTACATGTTATGTATCTACATATTTTGTGTCTACATATTATGTATGTACATGTTATGTATCTACATGTTCACAACAGAGGAACTGTTAACTTATGAGAGTAGCGCACAGCATGTGTGTTTGTGAGAATGTCAACGTGTTGGCTAAGTGACGTCAGTAAGTGAGTGGGAGAGTACAGAGAGATGAGCACGTGCACTGCGCAGTAGAGTGATGAACTAACAATAAAGCAGCCAGATTGTCACAAATCGGTGTCCTCAAATTCTGACCGGAAAGCAGAGCTTAGCAGACCCATTGTGGAGTAAAGTGAACCATAGGGGAACGTCTCCCCTGTGCTCCTCCACTGCACCGGAGCAGAACAGCAGGACAGGTGTAAGAACTACATTATTACCTGTCACTATTTCAACTACTTCAACTCCTAATAATTACCATATAAATATAACTACACAATATAAAACCAAACAAATCCTCAACGAGCAAACTAATTTAAAGACTCAGATAAAATATTACTCTCTTTTTAAAAACCTGTTTACTTTCAATGCTGGTGAGAATTCGAGGCAGGTTATTCCAGAGCGATAAAGATCTATAAATAAAAGATTTCCGCAAAGCATTCTTCCTGGGACGAGGGAGTACAAAATGCCCCTCACTGGACGCCCTGGTATTGTGATTGTGTATAGTGCTACTGTGAACTATTTGGGCCATGAGAAAAGCAGGGGTTTTACTACCGGTTACGGATTTGAGCAATATAAGAGTATTAGCCCACAACCTGTTCTGCACTGTTAGCCAGGAAAAAACATAAACACAACATAAACACAACTTTAAAAGCACGGAACATCTCCATTTCAAAAAGAGAGGTAAAACAAAAGTAGTGAACAGAAGGAAATAAAAATGATAAATAAATACCGTGATAACGTCGGACAAGCAGAAATGCACAAAGCCATGTTTGTTTACACTAGAAGTCACTGCTTATTGTCCAAAAGATCTATAAATAAAAGATTTCTGCAAAGCATTCTTCCTGGGACGAGGGAGTACAAAATGCCCCTCACTGGACGCCCTGGTATTGTGATTGTGTATAGTGCTATTGTGAACTACTTGGGCCATGAGAAAAGCAGGAGTTTTACTACCGGTTACGGATTTCAGCAATATAAGAGTATTAGCCGACAACCTGTTCTGCACTGTTAGCCAGGAAAAAACATAAACACAACATAAACACAACATCAAAAGCACGGAACATCTCCATTTCAAAAAGAGAGGTAAAACAAAAGTAGTGAACAGAAGGAAATAAAAATTATAAATAAATACCGTGATAACGTCGGACGAGCAGAAATGCACAAAGCCATGTTTGTTTACACTAGAAGTCACTGCTTATTGTTCAAAAGATGGCGTCGTAGCACAAATAAAAAGACACCTTTCCGTTTATGTAAGGTTCTGCGCATGTCAAAGTAAAGTATTCCGATTTAAGGTGTGATGCATGAAAATACACGGATCATTTTTTTCAGGGTCCATGTACTCGGTAACATTCTAATCGGAATGATTATCAGATTAAATAGATGTAGAAAAGAAGTTTGACACCCCCGCACTTGGCAGTCCCCATTTGCATTTCAAAGTGCATGTAGATTTTCATTAAAAGGATTTAAGACTTCCTCAACGTCTTGACGCATTTAGCTGTGGAGGAGGTGTGAACCTTGTTCGACTCTAAGAGTGGGACGGTGCGGTCTGCAGCGTGATGCAAAGCAGACCACACTCAACATAAACAACAACACCAAGTTGGACGCCTTGCGACGCGTCGAGCCTGCGTGAGCGCCTGCTTCCAGCTGCACGCCTGCTCGACACATCAATCCCACGTGCTCCGTCTGCGTCTGGAATATTCGCCGCAGGAGGAGGAGAAGAAGAAAAAAACATTCCTTTTTTATTTTTTATTTATTTTTTATTTTTTTTATTTTTTATTAATCAATCAACAAAACAATACACAACAATACCACAACAATGCAATACAATTCCAAAACCAAACCCGTCCCAGGAACACTAAGAACAACAATAAACGGAGCAATTGAGAGCAATTGAGGACATTAATAAAAAAATAATAAAAATTACAAATGAACAACAGTGTCACAGTGGCTTACACTTGCAACACATCTCATAAACTCTACAACACACTGTGTCCAATATTTTGCACAAATATATAATAAGTCATATTTTGGTTCATTTAATAGTTGAAATAAATTTAAATAATGGATCCCATATTTCAATATATGACTCATTATTATCTAAACTAAATGCAGTTTGTTCTACTGATATCATCTCCATAGCTTGTGTGTGCCAGTCAGTATGAGTTGGACTATCAACATCTATCCATTTTTTTAAATATTACCCTTTTTGTTATTATGCATATTGAAAGAAAAGCATTTTTACTCTTTGATGACACGTTACTAAACTGATGGAGATCCCCAAGAATACAAGTTTGCAGTGTCATTGGGATGTTTATATTAAGGAATGTGATTGCTTCTTTTGTTGTTTTCAACCATAACTCTTTTATTCTCTGACATTCCCACAATAAATGAACAAGAGTTCCCTCAGCTGCCCGACACTTCATACATAACTTGCTATCTACTACAGCAATTTTAAACAGCTGAGAAGATGTAAAATACAATCTATTCAATATCTTAAATTGAGTCAGCTTATCTTTAATGCTTCTAAAGGGCTTATTGGCATTTTTACAAATATCATTCCATGATATGTGTTATGATCCGCTGCCCGGATCATATTTCTGTTTGTTTTCTAGTCATTTCTGTTTTTCTGCTAGTCTTGGACTCCTTCTTAGTATCTGTTTAAGCACCTCTGAGTTTGGTTACCATAGTTACTAATTACGTTCACCTGCCGCTGGGGTTCCCAACACGCACCTGTTGGTCATCATTGACATTATTATTTAAAGCCTGCCTTCTCAGTCAGTCGTCCTGGCTTCTTTGTTTTGCATCCCGCGACTGCCACGTAGGTTTGTTCTAGTTTCCTAGCTCCTGCTAGTAGTCACAATCTGTGCTAAGTGTTGGCCTTAGCTTCCGGTCCGCTCAGCACCTCGTCCTGTCGGTTTGTTTTCTGTTTTGTACCAGTTTTGTGTTATTTGATAATTAAATCATGTCGTTACCTGCAAGTCCTGTCCGGTTTTCGTCCTTTGCATCTTGGGAGAACAAAAATCCCGCCGCACCATGCATCCAGAACGTGACAATATGTCTCTTTCATCTACAATGTTTAAGTCCATCATCCATTTCCGAACACATGCATCATTTGCATTTCTAGTGTGGTGTTCATTTATTATTCCATAAAATTGTTTAATTCATTTCTTAATTGTATCTTGATTAAAAAGTGCATCTTCCAGTTCATGGCTATTTAAGGACATACTTTCAGAGGATACACATTTATTTTCAGCATGTTTTAAAGAGATAAAATGTAAAAAAATGATTTCTGGGTACATTATATTGATCAACTAAATCATTGAACGGTTTAAAAGAGTTTTTATTAATACTATGATGAGGTTTAGTAATACCTCTGTCTTTCCATGTTGTCCATTTAACCACATTTTTATTAATGATAATATTAGGATTGTACCAAAGCGGTTGATTTACAGATGTCATTGGGTTGATTCCTAGTATTTTCTGGCACAGTTTTAGAATGTTAAAGGAGGAGGAGAAGAAGAAGAAAAAAACGTTCCTGATGGAGTCCTGACATCATTTAGCCGACTACAATACGCCATTAGATGTGAATGCGGCCGCACGCTTTTAAAGGCCTTAAAGGATGATGCTCTCATCTAAATGGGAGATCTAGTGAGCCAGAAATAGTCCTAAATCTTCCATAATTACCTCATTCTGCCCGTGGAAAGAATCCCATAGAAGAAACACGATGGAGCAGAAGTTGCTTAATGAGAAAGAAGTTCGGCCAAGGTTGACGTCAGTGTCGCTAAGCAGCGCAGAGACTATTACCGTGTTTTTCGGACTATAAGGCGCACTTAAAATCCTGTCATTTTCTCAAAACTCGACAGTACGCCTTATAACCCGGTGCGCCTAATGTACGGAATAATTCTGGTTGTGCTTACCGACCTCAAAGCAATTGTATTTGATACATGGTGAAATGATAAATGTGACCAGTAGATGGCAGTCACACATAAGAGATACCTGTAGACAACACCAAAGGTCTATTCAGGTGTACTGGAGAGGAGGCTACGCCGGATAGTCGAACCTCGGATTCAACAGTGTGGTTTTCGTCCTGGTCGTGGAACTGTGGACCAGCTCTATACTCTTGGCAGGGTCCTTGAGGGTGCATGGGAGTTTGCCCAACCAGTCTACATGTGCTTTGTGGACTCGGAGAAGGCATTCAACCATGTCCTGTGGGGAGTGCTCAGAGAGTATGGGGTAACGGACTGTCTGATTGTGACGGTCCGCCCCCTGTATGATCAGTGTCAGAGCTTGGTCCGCATTGCCGGCAGTAAGTCGGACCCGTTTCCAGTGAGGGTTGGACTCCGCCAAGGCTGCCCTTTGTCACAAATTCTGTTCATAACTTTTATGGACAGGATTCCTAGGCGCAGTCAGGGCGTTGAGGGGATCTGGTTTGGTGGCTGCAGGATTAGGTCTCTGCTTTTTGCAGATGATGTGGTCCTGATGACTTCATCTGGCCAAGATCTTCAGCTCTCACTGGATCAGTTCGCAGCCGAGTGTGAAGCGACTGGGATGGGAATCATAACCTCCAAGTCTGAGTCCATGGTTCTCGCCCGGAAAAGAGTGGAGTGCCATCTCCGTGTTGGGAAGGAGATCTTGCCCCAAGTGGAGGAGTTCAAGTACCTCGGAGTCTTGTTCACAAGTGAGGGAAGAGTGGATGGTGAGAGCGACAGGCGGATCGGTGCGGCGTCTTCAGTAATGCGGACGCTGTATCGATCCGTTGTGGTGAAGAAGGAGCTGAGCCGGAAGGCAAAGCTCTCAAAATGTTTTAGTACAACTTTGAAGCCGCACGCTTGATGAATTGCCGGCCCATTACGGCTACCGTAGTCAGAGATGCAAGTATTACTATGGTGTGTGTATAAGCACCTCCGAAGGATGCGTCAATCATTGTTAAATGGGACAATCTAGCCTGCGGAGGATACTTACATTTGAAAGTGTATTCGGTGCTTGTTTTTTCCGCCATCGTCAAAAAGATAATGATAAATGATAAATGGGTTATACTTGTATAACGCTTTTCTACCTTCAAGGTACTCAAAGCGCTTTGACAGTATTTCCACATTCACACACACATTCACACACTGATGGAGGGAGCTGCCATGCAAGGCGCTAACCAACACCCATCAGGAGCAAGGGTGAAGTGTCTTGCCCAAGGACACAACGGACGTGACTAGGATGGTAGAAGGTGGGGATAGAACCCCAGTAACCAGCAACCCTCCGATTGCTGGCACGGCCACTCTACCAACTTCGCAAGATCCGGGTTGAACAAAGGCGCACAAAGAATCTTGGGACATGGGAGGCCACGAAGGATAGTCGCGGTGCATCCTCCGAATACATGGAAAAGGAGGGCGCATTCGTCGGCTGCATTTGGAGGAGCCCACGAATTTGAATGAATTGGGACAGCCTTCGCACAGCGTTGTGACGGAAGCGGCCTTCAAATTCGCCCTTCGAAGGATGCAGACCCTGAATTGGGACACAGCTAAAATCTGGCGTTTTGTTTTGCAATATTATGCAAAACCAACTTTTCTTACCTTCTGGTACCTGCTGATCTGTATTTGGGATCTGCAAAAGTACTGAAAATTTGCGCATGTCCGCTTTTGTAGTCCGTGCCGACACCGTAGTCGATAAGCTTCTTCTTTTTCACTATCTTCTTGTTATGGGACATTCATCCTCCGCTGTTGCCATTTCTAATATAAAGTAGTGTAAAGTTCTTACTTAAATCTGTCAGTAAACTCGCCATGAAAGCACTAAAACATACCGGTGTAGTGAGTTTACATTATTCACCCAAGGAACTTTAGTTATTAGAGAGTTCCGGTCGGACGGTTTTTCACGGGACACATTTCCGGCGTTGTTGTTGCACTAGTGAGCCACGGATGAGGAGATGCTGCTCCGTTATTGATTGAAGTAAAGTCTGAATGTCATTAAAACAGTTAGCGCCATCTTTTGACATTTCTTCCACTCCCGTCCTTGCACGGGAGAAGACGCTGTCGAAGGTGAGCCACGTAAATAAGACCGCCCACAAAACGGCACATCCTGAAGAGACCGTCAGAAAGAAGATGAAGATGATGTGTAAAACATCATCTATGCAATATTTTGACCAAAGTACCACCATCACATGTTATGTAGACCACAAGGAAGAAAACAATTATAATAATATGACTCCTTTGATTATCCGGTGCGCCTTTTGTATGAAAAAATATCTGAAAAGACTCACTCATCGGCAGTGCGCCTTATAATCCGTTGCGCCCTATGGTCCAGAAAATATGGTATTATTATCATTCTAATAATACTGCATGCGATCACTAGGCCGCTTAATCACTAGGCCGCTTATTCTTTCTGCTTCTAAAGGTATTTTCCACGCCTTCGCTTTCTCACAAGCACGTTTTTTGACTTTCCCAGCAGCAGCAGTAGCCTCCTTATCTGGCCAGAAGCACTAAAGCCTTAAACAGAGGGATCATCAGGTGCTCGCGCAGGGAAAAAAAAACAAACTCAACACCGGCTTTGCCTCTCACTGCACCTCCACACCAGAGATAGACTTTACATTCCCCGTCTCATTTTGGAGCCGACCCAGCAAACCGCCACTTTTGGGAGAAATTCCCCCTTGCAACTCCTGCGAGGCTCCGAGTGGCGTTCTAATCCCACCACCTGAGGAAGGAATAAATCACCGCACCGCAGGAGTGTAGTGTCGCATCTTAACGCGGCGACCGGGGGGGGGTTTCTGTGTGATGCACCCACTGAGATCAGACAGTGTATAAATAGAAGCAGGCTGCATGTTGGCGGACATTTTGCGTGTCAGCGCTGCCCTGTCCTACTGCTGTTTCGTGCCTCTTAGTCCCCCAAGATGTCAAGTGTGACAGATCAATAATCATCCATGCAGCCATCTTTAAGTGCTCTCATCTCTCAAGATGACTCCTTTCATGGGAAAGCCCTCAACACCTGGGTATTGGTGCACTAAATAGCCACAAGCGGGCAGTACTTGACGTTTAGATCCACTGGGTATCCACATGGGGGCAGCACTTGACACGTCCTTACACTAAAAGACCACAAAGGGGCAGTATATGACACGTTATTACACTAAAAGGCCACAAAGGGGCAGTATATGACACATTATTACACTAAAAGCCCCACAAAGTGGCAGTATATGACACGTTATTACACTAAAATCCCACAAGGGGCAGCACTTGACACGTTGTTGCACTAAAACCCAACAAAGGGGCAGTATATGACACGTTATTAGACTAAAAGCGAACAAAGGGGCAGTATATGGCACGTTATTACACTAAAAGGCCACAAAGGGGCAGTATATGGCACATTGTTGCACTAAAACCCAACAAAGGGGCAGTATATGGCTCGTTATTACACTAAAAGGCTACAAAGGGGCAGTTTTTGACATGTTATTACACTAAAAGCAAACAAAGGGGCAGTATATGGCACGTTATTACACTAAAAGCCCACAAAGGGGCATTAAATGGCACGTTATTACACTAAAAGCCCACACAGGGGCAGTATATGACACGTTATTACACTAAAAGACCACAAATGGGCAGTATATGGCACGTTATTACATTAAAAGGCCACAAAGGGGCAGTATATGACACGTTATTACACTAAAAGGCCACAAAGGGGCAGTATATGGCACGTTATTACACTAAAAAGCCACAAAGGGGCAGTATATGACACGTTATTACACTAAAATCCCACAAGGGGCAGCACTTGACACGTTGTTGCACTAAAACCCAACAAAGGGGCACTATATGACACGTTATTAGACTAAAAGCGAACAAAGGGGCAGTATATGGCACGTTATTACACTAAAAGTCCAAAAAGAGGCAGTATATTGTACGTTATTACACTAAAAGCCCACAAATGGGCAGTATATGGCACGTTATTACATTAAAAGGCCACAAAGAGGCAGTATATGATATGTTATTACACTAAAAGCGAACAAAGGGGCAGTATATGGCAGGTTATTACACTAAAAGGCCACAAAGGGGCAGTATATGGCACGTTATTACACTAAAAAGCCACAAAGGGGCAGTATATGACACGTTATTACACTAAAAGCCCACAAAGGGGCAGTATATGGCACGTTATTACATTAAAAGTCCAAAAAGAGGCAGTATATTGTACGTTATTACAGTAAAAGCCCACAAATGGGCAGTATATGGCACGTTATTACATTAAAAGGCCACAAAGGGGCAGTATATGGCACGTTATTACACTAAAAACCCACAAAGGGGCAGTATATGACACGTTATTACACTAAAAGACCACAAATGGGCAGTATATGGCACGTTATTACATTAAAAGGCCACAAAGGGGCAGTATATGACACGTTATTACACTAAAAGGCCACAAAGGGGCAGTATATGGCACGTTATTACACTAAAAAGCCACAAAGGGGCAGTATATGACACGTTATTACACTAAAAGCCCACAAAGGGCAGTATATGACACGTTATTACATTAAAAGTCCAAAAAGAGGCAGTATATTGTACGTTATTACAGTAAAAGCCCACAAATGGGCAGTATATGGCACGTTATTACACTAAAAGCCCACAAAGGGGCAGTATATGACACGTTATTACACTAAAAGACCACAAATGGGCAGTATATGGCACGTTATTACATTAAAAGGCCACAAAGGGGCAGTATATGACACGTTATTACACTAAAAGGCCACAAAGGGGCAGTATATGGCACGTTATTACACTAAAAAGCCACAAAGGGGCAGTATATGACACGTTATTACACTAAAAGCCCACAAAGGGGCAGTATATGGCACGTTATTACATTAAAAGTCCAAAAAGAGGCAGTATATTGTACGTTATTACAGTAAAAGCCCACAAATGGGCAGTATATGGCACGTTATTACATTAAAAGGCCACAAAGGGGCAGTATATGGCACGTTATTACACTAAAAGCCCACAAAGGGGCAGTATATAACACGTTATTACACTAAAAGACCACAAATGGGCAGTATATGGCACGTTATTACATTAAAAGGCCACAAAGGGGCAGTATATGACACGTTATTACACTAAAAGGCCACAAAGGGGCAGTATATGGCACGTTATTACACTAAAAAGCCACAAAGGGGCAGTATATGACACGTTATTACACTAAAAGCCCACAAAGGGCAGTATATGACACGTTTTTACACTAAAAGGCCACAAAGTGGCAGTATATGACATGTTATTACACTAAAATCCCACAAAGGGGCAGTATATGACACGTTATTACACTAAAATCCCACAAGGGGCAGTAAATGGCACATTATTACACTAAAAGGCCACAAAGGGGCAGTATATGACACGTTATTACACTAAAAGGCCACAAAGGGGCAGTATATGACACGTTATTACACTAAAAGGCCACAAAGGGGCAGTATATGACACGTTATTACACTAAAATCCCACAAGGGGCAGCACTTGACACGTTATTACACTAAAATCCCACAAAGTGGCAGTATATGACACGTTATTACACTAAAATCCCACAAGGCGCAGCACTTGACACGTTGTTGCACTAAAACCCAACAAAGGGGCACTATATGACACGTTATTAGACTAAAAGCGAACAAAGGGGCAGTATATGGCACGTTATTACATTAAAAGTCCAAAAAGAGGCAGTAAATTGTACGTTATTACACTAAAAGCCCACAAATGGGCAGTATATGGCACGTTATTACATTAAAAGGCCACAAAGGGGCAGTATATGACACGTTATTACACTAAAAGCCCACAAAGGGCAGTATATGACACGTTTTTACACTAAAAGGCCACAAAGTGGCAGTATATGACATGTTATTACACTAAAATCCCACAAAGGGGCAGTATATGACACATTAATACACTAAAAGGCCACAAAGGGGCAGTAAATGGCACGTTATTACACTAAAAGGCCACAAAGGGGCAGTATATGACACGTTATTACACTAAAAGGCCACAAAGGGGCAGTATATGGCACGTTATTACACTAAAAGGCCCCAAAGGGGCAGTATATGACACGTTATTACACTAAAATCCCACAAAGTGGCGGTATATGACACGTTATTACACTAAAATCCCACAAGGGGCAGCACTTGACACGTTGTTGCACTAAAACCCAACAAAGGGGCACTATATGACATGTTATTAGACTAAAAGCGAACAAAGGGGCAGTATATGGCACGTTATTACACTAAAAGTCCAAAAAGAGGCAGTATATTGTACGTTATTACACTAAAAGCCCACAAATGGGCAGTATATGGCACGTTATTACTTTAAAAGGCCACAAAGAGGCAGTATAGGATATGTTATTACACTAAAAGCGAACAAAGGGGCACTATATGGCAGGTTATTACACTAAAAGGCCACAAAGGGGCAGTATATGGCACGTTATTACACTAAAAAGCCACAAAGGGGCAGTATATGACACGTTATTACACTAAAAGCCCACAAAGGGGCAGTATATGGCACGTGATTACACTAAATGGCCACAAATGGGCAGTATATGACACGTTATTACACTAAAAGACCACAAAGGGGCAGTATATGACACGTCATTACACTAAAAGGCCACAAAGGGGCAGTATATGGCATGTTATTACACTAAAAGGCCAGAAGGGGGCAGTATATGGCACATTATTATACTAAAAGACCACAAAGGGGCAGTATTTGACACGTTATTACACTAAAAGGCCACAAAGGAGTAGTATATGGCATGTTATTACACTAAAAGGCCACAAAGGGCAGTATATGGCACGTTATTACACTAAAAGCCCACAAAGGGGCAGTATATGACACGTTTTTACACTAAAAGGCCACAAAGTGTCAGTATATGACAGGTTATTACACTAAAAGCCCACAAAAGGACAGTATATGGCACATTATTACACTAAAAGACCACAAAGGGGCAGTATATGACACGTTATTACACTAAAAGGCCACAAAGGAGTAGTATATGGCATGTTATTACACTAAAAGGCCACAAAGGGGCAGTATATGGCAGGTTATTACACTAAAAGCCCACAAAGGGGCAGTATATGACACGTTTTTACACTAAAAGGCCACAAAGTGTCAGTATATGACACGTTATTACACTAAAAGCCCACAAAAGGGCAGTATATGGCACATTATTACACTAAAAGCCCACAAAAGGGCAGTATATGGCACATTATTACACTAAAAGGCCACAAAGGGGCAGTATATAACACGTTATTACACTAAAAGGCCACAAATGGGCAGTATATGACACGTTATTACACTAAAAGGCCACAAGAGGGCAGCACTTAACACAAAGCTACACTAAAAAGCCGCAAAGGGGCAGGCAGTATACGACACATTACTACACTAAAAAGTCACAAGGGGGCAGCACTTGACACGTCGTTACGCTAAATAGGCACAAGGTGGCAGCACTTACCACATGTAGGTACACTAACTATCCAGAAAGGACATCTACACGCTACAGGACATGTTATCACACTATTATATCCACAATGGATCAGCACTTCACACATAAGTACATAGTACAAGAGGTTAGTTCCTAAATATAAAAGAATTGTGCATTTTGTGATAAAAGCGTGACATTTGGTACACTTATAGCCAAAGGCATTCTCAAAAAATTTGGATGTGGAGCCATCATGAATTTTCAACATGACGCCCATGGCAACCATTTTTCAAAATGTCCGCCAGCAACAACTGTTTTCTTATGAATGATGGATTTAATATGATATTTCAGACTTATTTACCATTCATACTACTTGGTAAATGTCTTTTGGATAGTGGAACATTTTCATTGAAAATTCAAAATGGCCGCCAACTGGTTAGATATGGATGATCTCTGTTTAATTATACATTTATCTTAATGCAGAATTTGAATTGGGAACTTTGGAATTTCTAAGAATCTTATTTCTATCTCAAAATACTCATGTTAGGCAAGGGAAACCTAGGGTCTATCACAGGGAAGACTAGTCACACTCGCCTTCACAGACACAAAGGGCTGTGCACTGTAAGTGGGATTTTTTTGCACTTACACTGCCCAACACAACCCTTCTTGCAATTGCATGAGACAAGTTCATAACTTGACTGGCCTGCATCTGGTAGACATGTCCAGAAGGGTTCATAGTCCCCCTCAGGTGAATTTGATCAGCCCCATTCGCACGGTGAAGGTAGTTCTGGTGTTGACACCAGGACTGTACCCCACACGTGCCCTCCTTGGTATACAGTTCTCTTAACATGCTCTTCTAGGGCAGCCTTGGTAGGGGGGATTGTTTGCACATTGTGCCTCTTTGCAAATAACTTCCTCCTTGCCGTATTGATTTCTGTACATGTGCTGGTTCGGTCATAGACTAAGACAGGGGTCACCAACCTTTTTGAAACCAAGAGCTACTTCTTGGGTACTGATTAATGCGAAGTGCTACCAGTTTGATACACACTTAAATAAATTGCCAGAAATAGCCAATTTGCTCAATTTACCTTTAACTCTATGTTATTATTAATAATTAATGATATTTACACTTAATTGAACGGTTTAAAAGAGGAGAAAACACGAAAAAAATAACAATTAAATTTTGAAACAGTTTATCTTCAATTTCGACTCTTTAAAATTCAAAATTCAACCGAAAAAAAGAAGAGAAAAACTAGCTAATTCGAATCTTTTTGAAAAAATTAAAAAAATAATTTATGGAACATCATTAGTAATTTTTCCTGATTAAGATTAATTTTAGAATTTTGATGACATGTTTTAAATAGGTTAAGATCCAATCTGCACTTTGTTAGAATATATAACAAATTGGACCAAGCTATATTTCTAACAAAGACAAATCATTATTTCTTCTAGATTTTCCAGAACAAAATTTTAAAAAGAAATTCAAAAAATTTTGAAATAAGATTTAAATTTGATTCTACAGATTTTCTAGATTTGCCAGAATAATTTTTTTGAATTTTAATCATAATAAGTTTGAAGAATTATTTCACAAATATTCTTCGTCGAAAAAACAGAAGCTAAAATGAAGAATTAAATTAAAATGTATTTATTATTCTTTACAATAAAAAAAATAAATTTACTTGAACATTGATTTAAATTGTCAGAAAAGAATAGGAAGGAATTTAAAAGGTAAAAAGGTATATGTGTTTAAAAATCCTAAAATCGTTTTTAAGGTTGTTTTTTTCTCTAAAATTGTCTTTCTGAAAGTTATAAGAAGCAAAGTAAAAAAAATAATGAATTTATTTAAACAAGTGAAGACCAAATCTTTAAAATATTTTCTTGGATTTTCAAATTCTATTTGAGTTTTGTCTATCTTAGAATTAAAAATGTCGGGCAAAGCGAGACCAGCTTGCTAGTAAATTAATAAAATTTAAAAAATAGAGGCAGCTCACTGGTAAGTGCTGCTATTTGAGCTATTTTTGGAACAGGCCAGCGGGCTACTCATCTGGTCCTTACGGGCTACCTGGTGCCCGCGGGCACCACGTTGGTGACCCCTGGACTAAGATAACAAACCTCTCAATTGTGGCCATTACCTCCTGTGGTATGTCATCTGGGGCTGAAGACACTTTCAACAGGGCATGTGTAAGTTCTGGAAGCACAGACCATACAGCCCATGCAGTCTTTTTCCCATGGCCAACAGAGCTTGACACAGTGTCACAACCCGTCAATGCATGGAACACTGGTAGTGCACACGCTTTCTCTGGCCCGAGCCCTGCTGCAATTTCATGGGCTGCCAAATGTCGAAAATTCTTACCAGTACCGAAAGCCAACCAAAGCTTATCCTCTGGTTGTAGAGTCCGAGCCACTGCCACAGCCAGCACCACAACATCAGTATCAACTGTTTGAATCATAATTTTGTGGTGGCCGTTTCTTGCTGCATGGGCTACGTGCAATAACATGCGACTATCCGCTTCCTCATGCGTGCAAGGAGCAATCAATGTCCTATCTGGGAGAGGTGGCTTGCTAAGGACTTCCATGTCACTTGTGATGACAAGCTGTTTGTCCTCCTGCACAAACCATCTGAGCAGAGCCTCCAAGAGAAAGGCAAACAACTCAGTCTGATTGCTGTCAACTCTAAGAAAGTTTTGCCAGTTCCTGGGAATGGCTGCATCACCTACCACACGTCTCTGAATTCCAGTGCCACGCTTTGCTCTCGTAGCAGCTTTCAGAGAGTCAGACAAGTAGCGGTCCCACACCAGATCAAGCCTGGACACAGTTTCAAACTTTCTGGTCAAATATGGAATGAAAATCACATGGGCATAGTCATTGAAGGTTTTTACTGAACTTGGTTTCAGCATCTGGATGATGGCTGCCCCATTTACAATGGTGCAGGTAACCTTTGGACTGTCAGAGTATGCACTGTGAACTTGTTCCAGGCATGGAAGCAGATCACTCTTCACTCCCAGTCGGAGACCTCCCCCATCAGAAAGCGCTGGTGGACATGGTTGGTTCTCGTGTCGAAAGAACTCCTCTAGGTTTCCATCTCGGGTCTGGCAAGCAATGAATAACCTTGAAAAGAGCTCCATGTCCTGTTTGAGAGAGACCATTTTCTGTTTCGGTTTTGATACTCTCCTCACGGTTGAAGTACCAAACACCAGAAGCTTATTTCTTGGTATGGTGTTGTCCACTGTCTTTGTTCTCTCAACAAGGCGTTCTTTGGTGAAAGCTTCAAATTGGTGCTCTCCTATCTGCTTCACCTTTCTGACTACCTCAGCAGCTGAAGGTCCAGCAAGTTCCTTTGAGTGGAGAACAATCAAGTCCTTGCTTTCCTCTTCAAATGGATTTCCAAAGTGTTCCATTGCACTGACCAAATATTGTACATCTTTGATGAATGAGACCTGGACACTTGTTGTTTGGTCATGGTGACGTGTGTTATCTGATTTCTTGGAATCAATCTCAAACTCCTGTATGGATCGTGCAACTTCTGGTCCTGCTACCATCCATCGCAATAGTGCAGATGGGTTGTCAGTAAGGCCCACAGCACCACCATCTCCTTTAATGCAAGCATTCATCTGCTCATGGGCCTGGTCAATGGGCATAGAGGAGAACACATTTTTGGTCTTCTGGACAGTGAATTTGCCTGCCTTGAATGCCTGAGCTACGCTAGGGTGTGTCCATCTTGAATATTTAATGACACATTTAGATTATCCAAAAGACATTTACCAAGTACTATGTATGGTAAATAAGTCTGAAACATCATATTATATCCATCATTCATAAGCGAACAGTTGTTACTGACAGCCATTTTGAAAGATGGCTGCCATGGGCGCCATTTTGAAAATTCATGGTGGCTCCATATCCAAATCTTTTGATAATGCCTTTGGCTATAAGTGTACCAAATTTCATGCTTTTATCACAAAATGCACGATCGTTCTGGTTACCAGCTGCACTAACACTAAAAAGTCACAAGGGGGCAGCACTTGACATGTTATTACACTAAAAAGCCACAAGGGGGCAGCACTTGACAAAGTGTTACACTATATAGCCACAAGGGGGCACAACTAACCACGAGGAAGCAGCATTTTTCATGTCTTTACACTAAAAAGCCACAAGGAGGCAGCATTGAATTGTTGTTACACCAAACATTTGACACGTCATTACACTTAAAGGCCACAAAGGGGCAGCACTTGACACTTAGGTTTACTATATAGTCACAAGCCACAGGGGAAGACACGCAACATAGTTTAGGTTTTGCATGAGTTATTTCTGTTCAAATTAATTGGACAAAACTAATTTAAACAGTAGTTGACTATGTTATAAGTTGGTAAGCTCATGTTTGCACATTCCAATAGTTTAATGTCATCTTGTAACGAGCTAAGTTAGAGTTTATGTTCCAAAAAAGGGACGAGTAAAAGACAAGTAAACAAATGATTGCCAGCTCATTTGATGAAACACTGCAAGTAAGTGATAGAAAACGTCTGCCAAACAAGCAGCATTACTAATGAATAGTAACACTTTTCTCTCGTCTCCTTCCAGACGATCTGCTCTGAATTAATGATGAATATTGATATGCTGGAGTTTACTCCTTGCTTAACTGTAAGAGCATATTTTATTACAACCTCCATGACGCTTGCAGTCATCAAATGATTTCTTTGGAAGGCTGCGCACTCAGCAAATTATTCATAAGTGCGTTTTTGTATCATGATGTTGTGTGGTGTCTCTGCAAACACAAACCTATACGTAACAAACACAACTATACATGTAACATGCACATATATATATGTAACATACACAAGTCTACATGTAACACACATCTAGTTGTAACAAACACAACTATACATGTAACAAAAAACTATACATGTAAAAAACACTAATGTACATGTAACAAACACAAATGTATATACAACAAACACAAATCTACATGCAACAAACACAACTATACATGTAACAAACACAACTATACATGTAAAAAACACTAATGTACATGTAACAAACACAAATGTATATATAACACACACAAATCTACATGCAACAAACACAACTATACATGTAACAAACACAAATGTATATGTAACAAACACAAATGTATATGTAACAAACACAAATGTACATGTAACAAGCACATGTGTATATGTAACAAACACAAATGTATAGGTACCAAGCACAAGTATACACGTAACAAACACAAATGTATATGTAACAAACACAAATGTATATGTAACAAATGTACATGTAACAAGCACATATGTAACAAATGTATATGTAACAAACACAAATGTATATGTAACAAACACAAATGTATATGTAACAAGAAAAAGTGTACACATAACAAACACAAATGTATATGTAACAAGCACAAGTATACATGTAACAAACACAAATGTATATGTAACAAACACAAATGTACATGTAACAAACACAAATGTATATGTAACCAGCACAAGTATACATGTAACAATCACACATTTACATGTTGCAAACACAAATATACATGTAACAAACACAAGTATACATGTAACAAACATAAATGTATATGTAACAAACACAAATGTATATGTAACAAACCCAAATGTATATGTAACCAGCACAAGTGTACATGTAACAAACACAAGTATACATGTAACAAACATAAATGTATATGTAACAAACACAAATGTATATGTAACAAGCACAAGTATACATGTAACAATCACACATTTACATGTTGCAAACACAAATATACATGTAACAAACACAAGTATACATGTAACAAACATAAATGTATATGTAACAAACACAAATGTATATGTAACAAACCCAAATGTATATGTAACCAGCACAAGTGTACATGTAACAAACACAAGTATACATGTAACAAACATAAATGTATATGTAACAAACACAAATGTATATGTAACAAGCACAAGTATACATGTAACAATCACACATTTACATGTTGCAAACACAAATATACATGTAACAAACAAAAGTATACATGTAACAAACATAAATGTATATGTAACAAACAAATGTTTATGTAACAAACACAAATGTATATGTAGCAAACACAAATGTATATTAAACAAACACAAATGTATATGTAACAAGCTCAAGTATACACGTAACAAACACAAATGTATATGTAACAAGCACAAGTATATACGTGACAAACACAAATGTATATTTAACAAGCACAAGAATACATGTAACAAACACAAATGTATTTGTAACAAACACAAATGTATACGTAACAAACACAAATGTATATGTAACAAACACAAATGTATATGTAACTAACACAAATGTATATGTAACAGGCACAAGTATACATGTAACAAACACAAATGTATATGTAACAAACACAAATGTATATGTAACAAACACAAATGTATATGTAACAGGCACAAGTATACATGTAACAAACACAAATGTATATGTAACAAACACAAATGTATATGTAACCAGCACAAGTGTACATGTAACAAACACAAGTATACATGCAACAAACACAAATGTATATGTAAACAGCACAAGTGTACATGTAACAAACACAAGTACACATGTAACAAACATAAATGTATATGTAACAAACACAAATGTATATGTAACAAGCACAAGTATACATGTAACAATCACACATTTACATGTTGCAAACACAAATATACATGTAACAAACAAAAGTATACATGTAACAAACATAAATGTATATGTAACAAACACAAATGTTTATGTAACAAACACAAATGTATATGTAGCAAACACAAATGTATATGAAACAAACACAAATGTATATGTAACAAGCACAAGTATACACGTAACAAACACAAATGTATATTTAACAAGCACAAGAATACATGTAACAAACACAAATGTATTTGTAACAAACACAAATGTATACATAACAAACACAAATGTATATGTAACAAACACAAATGTATATGAAACAAACACAAATGTATATGTAACAAGCACAAGTATACACGTAACAAACACAAATGTATATTTAACAAGCACAAGAATACATGTAACAAACACAAATGTATTTGTAACAAACACAAATGTATACATAACAAACACAAATGTATATGTAACAAACACAAATGTATATGTAACTAACACAAATGTATATGTAACAGGCACAAGTATACATGTAACAAACACAAATGTATATGTAACAAACACAAATGTATATGTAACAAACACAAATGTATATGTAACAGGCACAAGTATACATGTAACAAACACAAATGTATATGTAACAAACACAAATGTATATGTAACCAGCACAAGTGTACATGTAACAAACACAAGTATACATGCAACAAACACAAATGTATATGTAAACAGCACAAGTGTACATGTAACAAACACAAGTATACATGTAACAAACATAAATGTATATGTAACAAACACAAATGTATATTTAACAAGCACAAGTATACATGTAACAAACACAAATATACAAGTAACAAAAAACATGTATATGGAACAAGCACAAGTATACATGTAACAAGCACAAGTATATATGTAACAAACACAAATATACATGTAACAAACACAAATCTACATGTAACAAACACAAATGTACATGTAACAAACACAAGTATGCACGTAACAAACACAAATGTACATGTAACAAACACAAATCTACACGTAACAAACACAACTATACATGTAACAAACACAAATCTACATGTAACAAACACAAATGTACATGTAACAAACACAAATGTACATGTAACAAACACAAGTATGCACGTAACAAACACAAATGTACATGTAACAAACACAAATCTACACATAACAAACACAACTATACATGTAACAAACACAAATGTACATGTAACAAACACAAATGTACATGTAACAAACACAAATGTACATGTAACAAACACAAGTATGCACGTAACAAACACAAATGTACATGTAACAAACACAAATCTACACGTAACAAACACAACTATACATGTAACAAACACAAATGTATATGTAACAAACACAAATGTACATGTAACAAACACACATCTGCACGTAACAAAAACAAGTCTACACGTAACAAACACACATCTACATGTAACAAACACACATCTACATGTAACAAACACAAATGTACACGTAACAAACACCCATCTACATGTAACAAACACAAATCTACACGTAACAAACACACATCTACACGTAACAAACGCAAATGTACATGTAACAAACACAAATGTACATGTAACAAACACAAGTATGCACGTAACAAACACAACTATACACGTAACAAACATAAATGTACATGTAACAAACACAAATGTACATGTAACAAACACAAATGTACATGTAACAAACACAAGTATGCACGTAACAAACACAAATGTACATGTAACAAACACAAATCTACACGTAACAAACACAACTATACATGTAACAAACACAAATGTACATGTAACAAACAAAAATGTACATGTAACAAACACAAATGTACATGTAACAAACACAAGTATGCACGTAACAAACACAAATGTACATGTAACAAACAAATCTACACGTAACAAACACAACTATACATGTAACAAACACAAATGTATATGTAACAAACACAAATGTACATGTAACAAACACAAATGTACATGTAACAAACACAAGTATGCATGTAACAAACACAAATGTACATGTAACAAACACAAATCTACACGTAAAAAACACAACTATACATGTAACAAACACAAATGTATATGTAACAAACACAAATGTACATGTAACAAACACACATCTGCAGGTAACAAAAACAAGTCTACACGTAACAAACACACATCTACATGTAACAAACACACATCTACATGTAACAAACACAAATCTACACGTAACAAACACACATCTACACGTAACAAACACAAATGTACATGTAACAAACACAAATGTACATGTAACAAACACAAGTATGCACGTAACAAACACAACTATCCACGTAACAAACACACATCTACATGTAACAAACACAAATGTACATGTAACAAACACAACTATACATGTAACAAACACACATCTACAAGTCTACACTTAAGGGCAACATGTCTTAACTACTTCTTTGTGCTTGCCTCCCCTCCTGCAGACCGTTCCTGGTACTGCCGCCACTGATGGAGTGGATCCGAGTGGCGGTGGCTCACACGGAGCACCGCCGCAGCTCGTCGGTGGACAGCGACGACGTGAGGCAGGCGGCCCGGCTGCTGCTACCGGGCGTGGACTGCGAGCCTCGGCAGATCAAGTAGGTGGTCACTTCATTAGGAACACCTGGGCGTGATATAATGAGATGTCTGGCAGGATACCTTGTGGTCGTCCATTGTTTGGAATATGTCTTTTGGGAGGTTTCTGTGGAACATGAAAGACTGGAACTACTTGAAGAAGTGAAGAAAATAACTTGGTGTCCAACTCCTGCGTGTTCATTTTGTTTGCAGAGCTGAGGATTGTTTCTGCGGGGCGAGGAAGATGGACGCCGCCTCCACCGAGGCCAAGTTCTTGCAGGACTTGGGCTTCAGGATGCTGAACTGTGGCCGCACAGACCTGGTCAAGCAGGCCGTCAAGCTGCTGGGACCTGACGGCATCAACAGCATGAGCGAGCAGGTTTGTACACCTTCAGAGTAGTCAGTGTGCAGCTGCTGGGACCTGACGGCATCAACAGCATGAGCGAGCAGGTTTGTGGACCTTCAGAGTAGTCAGTGTACAGCTGCTGGGACCTGACGGCATCAACAGCATGAGCCAGCAGGTTTGTGGACCTTCAGAGTAGTCAGTGTACAGCTGCTGGGACCTGAAGGCATCAACAGCATGAGCCAGCAGGTTTGTGGACCTTCAGAGTAGTCAGTGTGCAGCTGCTGGGACCTGAAGGCATCAACAGCATGAGCGAGCAGGTTTGTACACCTTCAGAGTAGTCAGTGTACAGCTGCTGGGACCTGGCGGCATCAACAGCATGAGCCAGCAGGTTTGTGGACCTTCAGAGTAGTCAGTGTACAGCTGCTGTTGCTACATGTGTCGTCTGGGGGTGCATGAGTGCTGGGAGAAGTGCGGTTCCTTCTTTACTTCCTTTTTTATTGCGTTCTTCTTTCTTTGCTTCCCTTTTTCTTCCTTCCTTCCATCCTTCTTGCCATATTGCCTTCCTCCCTTCCTTTCCTTTTGTCCTTCCATCCGTCCTTCCTCCTTTTCTTCCCCTCATTCCTTCTTTCCTTGCCACCTTCCTTCCTTACCCCCCCTCCTCCTGACTTCCTTCCATAAATCCTTCCTTTTTTGCTTCCTTCTTTCTTTGCTTCCCTTTTTCTTCCTTCCTTCCATCCTTCTTGCCATATTGCCTTCCTCCCTTCCTTTCCTTTTGTCCTTCCATCCGTCCTTCCTCCTTTTCTTTCCCTCATTCCTTCTTTCCTTGCCACCTTCCTTCCTTACCCCCCCTCCTCCTGACTTCCTTCCATACATCCTTCCTTTTTTGCTTCCTTCTTTCTTTGCTTCCTTTTTTCTTCCTTCTTTCCATCCTTCTTGCCATATTGCCTTCCTTTATTTCCTTGTACCCTTCTATTCTTTCCATCCATCCTTCCTACTTTTCTTTCCCTCATTCCTCCTTCCCCTCCCCCCCTCCTTCTTTACTTATTTACTTCCCACCACCCTTTCTTCCTTCCTTCCTTCCTTTCTTCCCTTATTATTCTTCCTTCCTTTCTTTCTTTCCATCTTGCTTCCTTCCTTCCTCACTGATGGAACTCTTGCATGCTGCACACTTCATTACCTCCCTTTCTTCTTTCACTTATTCCTTCCTTTCCTTCTGTACATCCTCGTTTCCTTGTTTCCTTCCATTTTTCTTCTTTCCTTTATTCTTTCCATCCTTTCTTTTTTTCTTCATTCCTTCTTTGCTTCCTTCATTCATTCCTTACTACCTATTTTCCTTCCTTCTTACCTTGCTTCCTTCCAACCCTCCTTCCATCTCTTCTTCCTTACTTCCTTCCATACATCCTTCCTTTTTTGCTTCCTTCTTTCTTTGCTTCCTTTTTCCTTCCTTCCTTCCATCCTTCTTGCCATATTGCCTTCCTACCTTCCCTTCCTTATATTCCTTCCATCCATCCTTCCTTCTTTTCTTTCCCTCATTCCTTCTTTCCTTGCCACCTTCCTTCCTAACCCCCCCTCCTTTACTTCTTTACTTCCCATCAGCCTTCCTTCCTTTTTTGCTTCCTTCTTTCTTTGCTTCCTTTTTCTTCCTTCCTTCCATCCTTCTTGCCATATTGCCTTCCTTCCTTCCCTTGTATCCTTCTATTCCTTCCATCCATCCTTCCTACTTTTCTTTCCCTCATTCCTCCCCCCCCCCACCCCTCCTGCTTTACTTATTTACTTCCCACCACTTTTCCTTCCTTTCTTCTTTCCCTCATTCTTCTTCTTTCCTTTCCTTCTTTCCATCTTGCTTCCTTCCTTCCTCACTGATGGAACTCTTGCATGCTGCACACTTCATTACCTCCTTTTCTTCTTTCACTTGTTCCTTCCTTTCCTTCTGTACATCCTCGTTTCCTCATTTCCTTCCATTTTTCTTCTTCTTTCCATCCTTTCTTTTTTCTTCATTCCTTCTCTGCTTCCTTCATACATTCCTTACTACCTACTTTCCTTCCTTCTTTCCTTGATTCCTTCCAACCCTCCTTCCTTCTCTTCTTCCTTACTTCCTTCCATACATCCTTCCTTTTTTGCTTCCTTCTTTCTTTCCTTCCTTTTTCCTTCCTTCCTTCCATCCTTCTTGCCATATTGCCTTCCTCCCTTCCTTTCCTTTTGTCCTTCCATCCATCCTTCCTACTTTGCTTTCCCTCATTCCTTCTTTCCTTGCCACCTTCCTTCCTAGCCCCCCCTCCTTTACTTCTTTACTTCCCATCAGCCTTCCTTCCTTTTTTGCATCCTTCTTTCTTTGCTTCCTTTTTTCTTCCTTCCTTCCATCCTTCTTGCCATATTGCCTTCCTTCCTTCCCTTGTATCCTTCTATTCCTTCCATCCATCCTTCCTACTTTTCTTTCCCTCATTCCTTCTCCCCCCCACCCCTCCTCCTTTACTTATTTACTTCCCACCACCCTTCTTTCCTTCCTTCCCTTATTATTCTTCCTTCCTTTCCTTCTTTCCATCTTGCTTCCTTCCTTCCTCACTGATGGAACTCTTGCATGCTGCACACTTCATTACCTCCTTTTCTTCTTTCACTTGTTCCTTCCTTTCCTTCTGTACATCCTCGTTTCCTTGTTTCCTTCCATTTTTATTTTTATTTTTTCTTTCCATCCTTTCTTTTTTCTTCATTCCTTCTCTGTTTTCTTCATACATTCCTTACTACTTACTTTCCTTCTCGTCTTCCTTACTTCCTTCCATACATCCTTCCTTTTTTGCTTCCTTCCTTCTTTGCTTCCTTCATACATTCCTTACTACTTACTTTCCTTCCTTCTTTCCTTGCTTCCTTCCAACCCCTCCTTCCTTCTCTTCTTCCTTACTTCCTTCCATACATCCTTCCTTTTTTGGTTCCTTCTTTCTTTGCTTCCTTTTTCCTTCCTTCCTTCCATCCTTCTTGCCATATCGCCTTCCTACCTTCCTTTCCTTTTGTCCTTCCATTCATCCTTCCTTTTTTTCTTTCCCTCCCTTTCTTTCCTTCCTTCCACCTTCCTTCCTAACCCCCCTTCTTTACTTCTTTACTTCCCGTCAGCCTTGCTTCCTTTTTTGCTTCCTTCATTCTTTGCTTCCTTTTTCCTTCCTTCCTTCCATCCTTCTTGCCATATTGCCTTCCTTCCTTCCATAGTATCCTTCTATTCCTTCCATCCATTCTTCCTACTTTTCTTTCCCTCATTCCTTCTTCCCCCCCGCCCCACCCCTCCTCCTTTACTTATTTACTTCCCACCACCTTTCCTTCCTTTCTTCTTTCCCTTATTCTTCTTCTTTCCTTTCCTTCTTTCCATCTTGCTTGCTTCCTTCCTTCCTCACTGATGGAACTCTTGCATGCTGCACACTTCATTACCTCCTTTTCTTCTTTCACTTATTCCTTCCTTTCCTTCTGTACATCCTCGTTTCCTTGTTTCCTTCCATTTTTCTTCTTTCCTTTATTCTTTCCATCCTTTTTTTTTCTTCATTCCTTCTTTGCTTCCTTCATTCATTCCTTACTACCTATTTTCCTTCCTTCTTTCCTTGCTTCCTTCCAACCCTCCTTCCATCTCTTCTTCCTTACTTACTTCCATACATCCTTCCTTTTTTGCTTCCTTCTTTCTTTGCTTCCTTTTTCCTTCATTCCTTCCATCCTTCTTGCCATATTGCCTTCCTCCCTTCCTTTCCCTTTGTCCTTCCATCCATCCTTCCTTCTTTTCTTTCCCTCAATCCTTTTTTCCTTTCCACCTTCCTTCCTAACCCCCCCTCCTTTACTTCTTTACTTCCCATCAGCCTTCCTTCCTTTTTTGCTTCCTTTTTCCTTCATTCCTTCCATCATTCTTGCCATATCGCCTTCCTCCCTTCCTTTCCTTTTGTCCTTCCATCCATCCTTCCTCCTTTTCTTTCCCTCATTCCTTTTTTCCTTGCCAACTTTCTTCCTAATCCCCCCTTCTTTACTTCTTTACTTCCCATCAGCCTTCCTTCCTTTTTTGCTTCCTTCTTTCTTTGCTTCCTTTTTTCTTCCTTCCTTCCATCCTTCTTGCCATATTGCCTTCCTTCCTTCCCTTGTATCCTTCTATTCCTTCCATCCATCCTTCCTACTTTTCTTTCCCTCATTCCTTCTTTCCTTGCCGCCTTTACCCCCGTTGTCGTCCTCCTCTATTAGCCGTGGGCGTGCGTCCGGGTGTTGATGTTACTGGGAAGCTGGCATGTTTCCGTGTGCTTCTTAACTGGCGCCTGCTTGCAGATTTAGCCGCCTGCTTTGGGTCCGATGATAAATCAGAGCCGCTCCGACCGCGGCGGACATTTATTTTATGTGCAGGCGGCATTACGGGCGCAATAAAGCAAGATGCGAGGTGGCGGCCGTGATGGCGGTTCAGCGCCCGCCCGCTCGTTAAGCATCCACAGGAAACACCCAAGGGTTCATTGGGTCAAGAGCGAGTCGTAAAAGTACTTCTGCTGCAAGTTTGTTGTATTTTTTGTTTTTTTGTCAGCTCTTCTGCGCCAAACACGACTTGTTTGCTCGCGGCATCATGTGCGTGGGCGTGACAGAGTTCTCTGCGCATATGTTGGCGTGCGCGCAGAAAAGATGCTTCACGCTCTCAACTCTGGGATGGGAGAGTGGGGGTGTGGGGGGTTGCTTTGATTACCAGGCTGCTGCTATCAATTCTGGGAAAATGAGCACGCTTAAAGAGGTGGTGGCTACCCCGAGACCTGACAATCCATTACAAGTGCTGCATTTCAGCCATTCTTCCACTGGGGGGCAGCATCTGTTGATGTGTGTCAAAAGAAAGTGTAAAAGCCAGCATGTGTGATGGTATGGGGGTGTATTAGTGCCCAAGACATGGGTAACTTACACATCTGTGAAGGCACCATTTTACAGGTTTTGGAGCAACATATGTTGCCATCCAAGCAACGTTATCATGGACGCCCCTGCTTATTTCAGCAAGACAATGCCAAGCCACGTGTTACATCAACGTGGCTTCATAGTAAAAGAGTGCGGGTACTAGACTGGCCTGCCTGTAGTCCAGACCTGTCTCCCATTCAAAATGTGTGGCGCATTATGAAGCCTAAAATAGCACAACGGAGACTGTTGAACAACTTAAGCTGTACATCAAGCAAGAATGGGAAAGAATTCCACTTCAAAAATGTGTCTCCTCAGTTCCCAAACCTTTACTGAGTGTTGTTAAAAGGAAAGGCCATGTAACACAGTGGTAAAAATGCCCCTGTGACAACTTTTTTGCAATGTGTTGCTGCCATTAAATTCCAAGCTAATGATTATTTGTCATTTGTTTCTCAGTGTGAACATGAAATATCTTGTCTTTGCAGTCTATTCAATTGAATATAAGTTGAAAAGGATTTGCAAATCATTGTATTCTCTTTTTATTTACCATTTAAACCAGGAGTGTCCAAACTTTTTCCACTGAGGGCCGCACACGGAAAAATTTAAGCATGCGGGGGCCATTTTGATAGTTTTCATTTTCAAACCATAACAAAATATATGGATTTTTTTTTTTTTTTTTTTAACCTTTAGGGCTCCCGGGGACCATAAAGTGTCTCAGTCATTAAAATGTAAAAAATAAGTCAAATTATTATTATTATTAGGTTGATATAAAGTTTTAAAAAAAAGCCTTTTCTGTCAAAGACAACTTTGTTTTTTATAGTAAAACTAAAATATGCAGTATTTAGTAATTAGAGCCCTAAAAGATCAATAATGCAGGACACCATTGATTTTAATTCTTTAATATTTTTGAGTAATCACAGTGAAATGTTAAATAAAATCCTACTAAATATATTTGAGATCCTAAAGTGATACATTTTTATTAGTTTTTTTTTTACTTTTAACACTTAAATTACGAGATCAACTTCAGATATATCTGTCGATTTTACGTTTGAACTATTATTTTGTTTGTTTTATGCTCTTTTGTCCAATAAAACTTTGATGTTTTTTTTTATGGCAACCACACAATATACGCAATATTTTTTCCACATAAAACATTTTAAAGTGATATTTTTTAAGTAATAATTCATTATAACATAGATTTTTAGTCTTTTTTTTTTTTTTTTTTTTTTTTTTTAGCAATGGCAAAAAAAAAGAAAAAGAAACAAAGACAAAAGAAGAAAAAAAAACAGCCTGCATGGCAGCTTTTGTGTCAACATTGCAACTTTTTCTAGTTAGATGTCACCTCATTCCACTTTTTTAAAATGTTTTTTAAAATGTTTGCAGTTTTATCAATTTTGCAATTTTTGCAGAATGTGCGGCGGGCCGGTAAACAATTAGCTGCTGGCCGCACTTTGGACACCCCTGATTTAAACAACTGCTTTTGGGTTTTGTCCCTGAGATGTAAGAAAAATGTTAAATAAAGGCTGGAAACAAGCTCTTGGACCTTCAAAATTGCTATTTCAGCACAATTGGGAGTGAATTAGGCCAACGTTTAAAGAATGCAGGAGGACAGTGATGATGATGATGATGATGAGGCGAGGCTTATGTTGTCAACGCTGCCGTGGATTGAGGTCTTTTTCCCCCTCAGTTTCCGTTGTGAAGAGGAGCCTCCAACATGTCCTCCTGTGCTTGCAGGGAATGACGCCTCTCATGTACGCCTGCGTGCGCGGCGACGAGGCCATGGTCCAGATGCTGCTGGACGCCGGCGCCGACATCAACAGCGAGGTCAGTGCTCGCCAAAATGCCGCCTCCTGTGGCTCCTCCCACCTGCACGCTTTGGCCAAAGCAGCTTCAAAGTGCAGAAGAAGAAGAAGCAGAACGCCCTGTGATATCTCCTCTGGGGGCTTTTATTTGTTTTGCTGCTCATCAATATTGCATCGTTGTTCCTCGAGTGTGTGTGTGTGTGTGTGTGTGTGTGTGTGTGTGTGTGTGTGTGTGTGTGTGTGTGTGTGTGTGTGTGTGTGTGTGTGTGTGTGTGTGTGTTCTTGTATTTCTACCCTTCTTGAGACATCAACAAGGAAAAGTATCTTCCATATGAGGAGGTGTGAACAAGTGATGACATAAGTCACGGTCCTAGAGAGCCAAATACCAGAGTCCGTGAACATTGCTCCAAAGTCAGGATTGTTTGTTGATTTAATGTTAAAGCTAAAAAGTTAAAGCGGAAATGATTGTGACACACACACACACACACGAGTTGTGGCGAAATTATTCTCTGCATTTGACCCGTCACCCTTGATCACCCCCCGAGAGGTGAGGGGAGCGGTGAGCAGCAGCGGTGGCCACGCCCGGGAATAATTTTTGGGGATTTAACCCCCAATTCCAACCCTTGATGCTGAGTGCCAAGCAGGGAGGTAACGGGTCCCATTTTTTATAGTGCATACAAAAGTAAACATTGACAGGTGCAAAGACAGCAATATATGATAAAAACAAGACAGCAGCTAAGCACATTACAAAAAACAAAAAATAGAGATCTCATTTGCACCCCGGTGGTGAAATCTATCAAAATTAGGTCAAATTGACTGTGTCGGTTTTGAAAATGCTCCCCCTCTGGTCAACATATGACATAACAAGTGTGTGTAAAAAAATTGAAGTGCTCCCCCTCTGGCCAAAATTTATTAAAAAAATGAAAATAAATATGTATATAGTGACATACTGAAATAACTTGAAGTAAATAACGAAGATTAAAAACCAATTACGAACAAAAAATAAATAATTAAATAAATTAACTAAAAGCAGTCTTTTTCTCACAATGTGTCGACTTTTTTCTTGTAAATTTGGGGACAATTTCTCATATTTTTTCTGTTTCTGTAATATTGCAATATTTTCTCGTAAAATTCTTAATTTTTTTATGCAAAATCATTACTTTTTAATGCAAAAATGTGTCATATAAAATTCTGACTTGTATCACAATATTGCCAATTTTTTTGTTGTTCTTGTAAAATGGTGATATTTTTGGAGTAAAATTATGACTTATATCATCATTTTGCCCAGTAAAATTCCGATTAATATTTAATATTGCCAAAATGTTAAAGTTTTCTTATAAAATTGTAACTTTTGTTGAGTAAAATTACGACTCTTTTGAGAAAATTGCCACAATTATAAGCTTTTCTTGTAAAATTGCGACTGTCATTGAGTAAAATTCCAACTTTTATCATAATATTGCACAAATGTTCAATTTTTTTTGTAAAATGTTGACTTGCGTTGAGTAAAATGACAGCTTTTATTATAATACTGCCAAAATGTAAAGTTTTTGTTGTAACTGTGACCTTTTTCCAACTAATTTTTCACAACAAACTTTCTCATATTAGCATAGTGTGTATATATTATTAATGTTGTAAATACACATCTTTATATATCTAGAAAGGGTGGTCCTAAAGAGGTAGGCATTTTTCGGAGGTCTCAAGATGGTAACATATACAAGAAGGTGTGTGTGTGTGTGTGTGTGTGTGTGGGTGTGTGTGTGTGTGTGTGTGTGTGTGTGTGTGTGTGTGTGTGTGTGTGTGTGTGTGTGTGTGTGTGTGTGGGTGTGTGTGTGTGTGTGTGTGTGTGTGTGTGTGTGTGTGTGTGTGTGTGTGTGTGTGTGTGTGTGTGTGTGTGTGTGTGTTTGTTTGTGTTCTTGTTTTTCTACACTTCTTGAGACACCACAAGGAAAAGTACCTTTCATATGAGGACCGGTAAACAAGTTAGGACCGATATCATGGTCCCAATACGGAAAACTATTGCATCTAATAGAGAGCCAAATACTAGAGTCCGTGAACATTGCTCCAAAGTCAGGATTTTTTTGTTGATTTAATGTGCATACAAAAGTAAACCTTGACAGGTGAAAAGGCAGCAATATATGATAAAAACAAGACGGCAGCTAAGCACATTACAAAAAACAAAAAAATTGAGACCTCATTTGCACCCCTTGTGGTGAAATCTATCAAAATTAGTGTGGTCCCAAAAAGGAGAGATTTTTCAAATTGACTGTGTCGGTTTTAAAAATGATCCCCCTCTGGTCAACATATGAAATAACAAGTGTGTGTAAGAAATTGAAATGCGCCCCCTTTGGCCAAAATTCATTAAAAAAATTAAAATAAATCTGTATATAGTGACATACTGTAATAAGTTGAAGTAAATAATGAAGATTAAAAACCAATTACGAACAAAAAATAAATGAATAAAATTAATTTACTAAAAGCCTTCTTTTTCTCATAATTTGTCGACTTTTTTCTTGGATGGTTTCCTGTTGGCCCCGCTGTGGACTGGACTCCCGCTGATGTGTTGGATCCACTGTGGACTGGACTTTCACAATGTTATGTCAGACCCACTCGACATCCGTTGCTTTCGGTCTCCCCTAGAGGGGGGGGGGTTACCCACATATGCGGTCCTCTCCAAGGTTTCTCATAGTCATTCACCGACGTCCCACTGGGGTGAGTTTTTCCTTGCCCGTATGTGGGCTCTGTACCGAGGATGTCGTTGTGGCTTGTACAGCCCTTTGAGACACTTGTGATTTAGGGCTATATAAATAAACATTGATTGATTGATTGATTGATTGATTGTAAATTTGGGAACAAGTTCTCATATTTTTTCTTTTTCTGTAATATTGCATATAAAATTCTGACTTGTATCACAATATTGCCAATTGTTGTGTTGTTCTTGTAAAATGGTGATATTTTTGGAGTAAAATTATGACTTATATCATCATTTTGCCCAGTAAAATTCCGATTAATATTTAATATTGCCAAAATGTATAAAATTGTAACTTTTGTTGAGTAAAATTACGACTCTTTTGAGAAAATTGCCACAATTATAAGCTTTTCTTGTAAAATTGCGACTGTCATTGAGTAAAATTCCAACTTTTATCATAATATTGCACAAATGTTCAATTTTTCTTGTAAAATGTTGACTTGCGTTGAGTAAAATGACAGCTTTTATTATAATACTGCCAAAATTTAAAGTTTTTCTTGTAACTGTGTCCTTTTTCCAACTAATTTTTCACAACAAACTTTCTCATATTAGCATAGTGTGTATATATTATTAATGTTGTAAATACACATCTTTATATATCTAGAAAGGGTGGTCCTAAAGAGGTAGGCATTTTTCGGAGGTCTCAAGAAGGTAACATATACAAGAAGGTGTGTGTGTGTGTGTGTGTGTGTGTGTGTGTGTGTGTGTGTGTGTGTGTGTGTGTGTGTGTGTGTGTGTGTGTGTGTGTGTGTGTGTGTGTGTGTGTGTGTGTGTATGTGTGTTCTTGTATTTCTACCCTTCTTGAGACATCAACAAGGAAAAGTATCTTCCATATGATGAGGTGTGAACAAGTGATGACATAAGTCACGGTCCCAATACGGAAAACTATTGCATCTAATAGAGAGCCAAATACTAGAGTCCGTGAACATTGCTCCAAAGTCAGGATTGTTCGTTGATTTAATGTTAAAGTTAAAAAGTTAAAGTGGCAATGATTGTGACACACACACACACACACGAGTTGTGGCGAAATGATTCTCTGCATTTGACCCGTCGCCCTTGATCACCCCCTGGGAGGTGAGGGGAGCAGTGAGCAGCAGCGGTGGCCACGCCCGGGAATAATTTTTGGTGATTTAACCCCCAATTCCAACCCTTGATGCTGAGTGCCAAGCAGGGAGGTAACGGGTCCCATTTTTATAGTGCATACAAAAGTAAACATTGACAGGTGAAAAGACAGCGATATATGATAAAAACAAGACAGCAGCTAAGCACATTACAAAAAACAAAAAATAGAGATCTCATTTGCACCCCGGTGGTGAGATCTATCAAAATGAGGGTGGTCCTAAAAAGGAAAGATTTTTCAAATTGACTGTGTCGGTTTTGAAAATGCTCCCCCTCTGGTCAACATATGAAATAAACAAGTGTGTGTATAAAATTGGAAGTGCTCCCCCTCTGGTCAATATATGACATAACAAGTGTGTGTAAAAAATTTGAAGTGCTCCCCCTCTGTTCAACATATGAAATAACAAGTGTGTGTAAAAAAATTGAAGTGCTCCCCCTCTGGCCAAAATTCATTAAAAAAATGAAAAAAAAAATTATATAGTGACATACTGTAATAACTTGAAGTAAATAACGAAGATTAAAAACCAATTACGAACAAAAAAATAAATAAATAAAATACATTAACTAAAAGCAGTCTTTTTCTCACAATGTGTCGACTTTTTTCTTGTAAACTTGGGGACAATTTCTCATATTTTTGTCTGTTTCTGTAGTATTGCAATATTTTCTCGTAAAATTCTTAATTTTTTTAATGCAAAATCATTACTTTTTAATGCAAAAAATGTG
>NC_084742.1:62966010-62970625 GCF_033978785.1 Entelurus aequoreus | reverse complement strand
TTTGGGAATGTCCGGCGGGCCAGATTGAAAAGCTCAACGGGCCGCATGTGGCCCCCGGGCCTTAGTTTGCCCAGGTCTGCTTTAGCAGGAAGTCTGCTCCAAATGGTGGAGCCCAGAAGCTCAACAAGTTTCCAATTTGTGAATGCAGGGCGTGGCGTGGTTACAGTAACATCCGTGCCAGTCCCATCCCCCCCCCCCGGCGCCGTCCGTGATGGCCTGAATGATTTCTGCCATCGCAACCCTGGCGGTCAATAATCACTCCCGCGGGCTCGCTCATCATCATCATCATCATCATCATCATCATCAGCACTGCGGCGGCGGCTCCGATCGGTTTTTACTCGTAATTATCAGGCCACCGGCGCTGCGAGGGGAGGGGGAGGGGAAGGTGGAGGGGGCAGGGTTCTAGATAATGAATTATTCAGAACCGATGGAGATTTGAGTCGAGATTAGAAGGAAGCTGCGGATTTTGCGGCCACCAGAGGGCGCCAAAGAGACAGGAAACAAACTACCGTAAATGGAACCGATCAATACACTTCAGTAAGTATTTACTGAAGAGTTTTTCATAGCCATAGGGCGCGCCGGATTGAAAGGCGCACATGTTCAGGACTTATGCAGATCCCAAATACAGATCAGCAGGTACCAGAAGGTAAGAAAAAAGTTGCTTTTGCGTAATGTTGTGAAACAAAACGCCAGATAATATATCTTACCTTATACACACACAATAATACTCCTATGTTGAAGCACAGTACAATCCATCAAGCGGTGTGGCTTCATAGCTTACCAAAGTCCTACTAAAACATTTTGATAGATTTTTGAGTGACGTATGTAATGTTCTATATTCTCAATGGAACATATAAAATGTTGCTGTTGTTTACTTGAGTCATATTGCAGTCTACACGTATCTCTTATGTGCGACTGCCATCATATTGCACTCTACACGTATCTCTTATGTATGACTGCCATCATATTACAGTCTACATGTATCTCTTATGTGTGACTGCCTTCATAATGCAGTCTAAACGTATCTCTTATGTGCGACTGCCATCATATTGCAGTCTACACGTATCTCTTATGTGCAACTGCCATCATATTGCAGTCTACACGTATCTCTTATGTGCGACTGCCATCATATTGCAGTTTACACGTATCTCTTATGTGCGACTGCCATCATATTGCAGTCTACACGTATCTCTTATGTGCAACTGCCAGCATATTGCAGTCTACACCTATCTCTTATGTGCGACTGCCATCATATTGCAGTCTACACGTATCTCTTATGTGCGACTGCCATCATATTGCAGTCTACACCTATCTCTTATGTGTGACTGCCATCATATTGCTGTCTGCACGTATCTCTTATGTGCGACTGCCATCATATTGCAGTCTACACGTATCTCTTATGTGCGACTGCCATCATATTGCAGTCTACACATATCTCTTTTGTGTGACTGCCGTCATATTGCAGTCTACACGTATCTCTTATGTGTGACTGCCATCATATTGCAGTATGCACGTATCTCTTATGTGTGACTGCCATCATATTGCAGTATGCACGTATCTCTTATGTGCGACTGCCGTCACATTGCAGTCTACACGTATCTCTTATGTGCGACTGCCATCATATTGCAGTCTACACGTATCTCTTATTTGTGACTGCCATCATATTGCAGTCTACACGTATCTCTTATGTGCGACTGCCATCATATTGCAGTCTACACGTATCTCTTATGTGCGACTGCCATCATATTGCAGTCTACACGTATCTCTTTTGTGTGACTGCCATCATATTACAGTCTTATGTGCGACTGCCATCATATTGCAGTCTTATGTGTGACTGCCATCATATTACAGTCTTATGTGCGACTGCCATCATATTGCAATCTACACCTATCTCTTATGTGCGACTGCCATCATATTGCAGTCTACACGTATCTCTTATGTATGACTGCCATCATATTGCAGTCTACACGTATCTCTTATGTGCGACTGCCATCATATTGCAGTCTACACGTATCTCTTATGTGTGACTGCCATCATATTGCAGTCTACACGTATCTCTTATGTGCGACTGTCGTCATATTGCAGTCTACACGTATCTTTTATGTGCGACTGCCATCATATTGCAGTTTACACGTATCTCTTATGTGCGACTGCCGTCATATTGCAGTCTACACGTATCTCTTATTTGTGACTGCCATCATATTGCGGTCTACACGTATCTCTTATGTGTGACTGCCATCATATTGCAGTCTACACGTATATCTTATGTGCGACTGCCATCATATTGCAGTCTACACGTATCTCTTATTTGCGACTGCCGTCACATTGCAGTCTACACGTATCTCTTATGTGCGACTGCCATCATATTGCAGTTTACACGTATCTCTTATGTGCGACTGCCGTCATATTGCAGTCTACACGTATCTCTTATGTGTGACTGCCATCATATTACAGTCTTATGTGCGACTGCCATCATATTGCAGTCTTATGTGCGACTGCCATCATATTGCAGTCTTATGTGCGACTGCCATCATATTGCAGTCTACACGTATCTCTTATGTGTGACTGCCATCATATTGCAGTCTACACGTATCTCTTATGTATGACTGCCATCATATTACAGTCTACACATATCTCTTATGTGTGACTGCCATCATATTGCAATCTACACTTATCTCTTATGTGCGACTGCCATCATATTGCAGTCTGCACGTATCTCTTATGTGTGACTGCCATCATATTACAGTCTTATGTGCGACTGCCATCATATTGCAGTCTTATGTGCGACTGCCATCATATTGCAGTCTTATGTGCGACTGCCATCATATTGCAGTCTACACGTATCTCTTATGTGTGACTGCCATCATATTGCAGTCTACACGTATCTCTTATGTATGACTGCCATCATATTACAGTCTACACATATCTCTTATGTGTGACTGCCATCATATTGCAATCTACACTTATCTCTTATGTGCGACTGCCATCATATTGCAGTCTGCACGTATCTCTTATGTGTGACTGCCATCATATTGCAGTCTACACGTATCTCTTATTTGCGACTGCCGTCACATTGCAGTCTACACGTATCTCTTATGTGCGACTGCCATCATATTGCAGTTTACACGTATCTCTTATGTGCGACTGCCATCATATTGCAGTTTACACGTATCTCTTATGTGTGACTGCCATCATATTGCAGTCTACACGTATCTCTTTTGTGTGACTGCCATCATATTACAGTCGTATGTGCGACTGCCATCATATTGCAGTCTTATGTGCGACTGCCATCATATTGCAGTCTTATGTGCGACTGCCATCATATTGCAGTCTACACGTATCTCTTATGTGCGACTGCCATCATATTGCAATCTACACTTATCTCTTATGTGCGACTGCCATCATATTGCAGTCTGCACGTATCTCTTATGTGTGACTGCCATCATATTGCAGTCTACACGTATCTCTTATTTGCGACTGCCGTCACATTGCAGTCTACACGTATCTCTTATGTGCGACTGCCATCATATTGCAGTTTACACGTATCTCTTATGTGCGACTGCCATCATATTGCAGTTTACACGTATCTCTTATGTGTGACTGCCATCATATTGCAGTCTACACGTATCTCTTTTGTGTGACTGCCATCATATTACAGTCGTATGTGCGACTGCCATCATATTGCAGTCTTATGTGCGACTGCCATCATATTGCAGTCTTATGTGCGACTGCCATCATATTGCAGTCTACACGTATCTCTTATGTGCGACTGCCATCATATTGCAGTCTACACGTATCTCTTATGTGCGACTGCCATCATATTGCAGTCTACACGTATCTCTTATGTGCGACTGCCGTCACATTGCAGTCTACACGTATCTTTTATGTGCGACTGCCATCATATTGCAGTCTACACACAAATGGTCAATTCATCCGGGCCAAAAGGGGGCAGCGACTCCTGACAAGCAGCTTGCTCGTATCGCTCCTGGAATATAGAGTGAACCCTGCTGCGTCACCACACGGCGCCCAGAGGAAAACACTTGATTGTTTATGTCTCCACCCCCCCGCCCCCCCCCCCCCCGCTCCACCCCCCGCCGGTGATGGCGAGTGAGTTTGGTGTCGACAGATTGTAACTCAGCCCCTGCAGCAGCGCTTCGCTGCTATCCATCTTTGTATGCCTCCGCCTTCTTGTCGCTTGTTGTCTCTTCCAGGAGCAAATAAGCCGAGCCGCAACATGACGCACTTTAGCGTGTGAGTCAGTGATCGTCAACATCCCCACCACATCGGCTCTTTTCCCGCCCGCGTCTCTTCCCAAAGACGACCACCATGTATCCCTCTGGACATTGAGTGGGTGGGTTAGGCCAGGGGTGCCCAAAATACGGCCCGAGGGCATCTTCAGTCCGGCCAGCGAGACGACACAAGTTTGATAACGAGTTGGTCCTCCGATATGTCTCGGTGTCACTTTCAATGGTCTTAAAGTTGATTCATATATACTAGGGCTGTGAATCTTTGGGTGTCCCACGATTCGATTCAATATCGATTCTTAGGGTCACGATTCGATTCAATATCGATTTTTCCCCGATTCAAAAGGATTGTCTATTCATTCAATACATAG
>NC_084742.1:62948510-62961010 GCF_033978785.1 Entelurus aequoreus | reverse complement strand
AAATAAGGCCTCATTATGGACGGAAATAGCAAAAAGTATCATTTTCAGATGATGATTCAAGACCCAGCACATGAAGTATTATCCATAAAACCTTTAATGCAATTATAATGTTAGAACTCTGATTGAGGCCAAAAATAAATTAAAGGGGCAAGTCAGCTGGTGCACATGATCAGCATGGGGGCTGAGGACCAATGGCCTGGATGACTCTTCTTACTACACTATGAAGTAATCTGCACGTGAAACAGGCAAGAAAACAATTGTTGTCACAATTTAAACAAATTGACATGCATCATAATGTGGAAACTTGGTGTATTGGTGTGCATAACTGTACCTGGTGTCTATTTGCAGCAGTTGCATTTGCAAAGTGGAGAACAGTCAATATTAGCATTGCTGCATTTACAGCTGGAACAGTCACCTTTACATGAGCATTTTATCAGCTCTCTGCAGGCAATGGAGACCTCGGGAATGGTTATCCAAACTGGAACCCATGACCCTGTTTCGTCCTTGGTCCATCCAAAGTCCTTTGGAGAAGGAATCACTTGCTGTGTGTCTGTGCTGGTTGCCCAGATTCCTGCCTGAAACACAGCCCGTTTTACATACTGGAGTAGGGCATCCTGCGTGGGAGGTAATCTCTCCATCGGCCGACTGTCTTGACAGAAGAGTTCCTTCCTTGTTTGACTGATGGAGTTCAAAGGACTGGATCTGTTGTACAGGATCACAGTCAGCCTCTCAAGTGTCTGGAAATGCTCAGAGTCAACTTTTAGTTCCTGGAATGGATGCTTTGCCAGATACATAAATGTTTCTGTAGCAGCATCATAGGCTTGCCAGGCCCTCCAAGCTGACTTCTTGCCTTTTCCGTTAAATGCAGATGTTGTGTCACAACCTGAATATGCGTGGAACATAAGCAGACCTTGTGATTTGGGTTCCCCCAGGCTTTTGCAGATGTGGTTTATGTGGTAATATCTGAACCTTTTTCCCATGCCAAAAGCCACCCAGATGTCAGTCAATGGTTGAAGCACCACCAAATCATAAAATAAACCAGCAAGGATCACGATGACATCAGTGTCCACAGTTCGCACAAGAACTGTCTTTGCTCCCTCCTTCAATGCGCATTGTAGATGGACCACTATCCTTGTGTCTGCCTCCTCATGGTTGCAACAGTCCATCATGCTAGTGGAACCAAAAGCTTGTCCTGACACCGCTTGCCCCGATGTGACATACACAGCTTTGGTTGGTGGCCAGCTGAACTCTTGGATCTTGGATGTCAAGAAATCAAACAACTCCTTCTTGTTGATTGGGTCGCGAAGAAAGTCCATCCAGTTGCCTGGCAACTTTGTCGGGTGTTGTGAATGTATATTGAAACAGTAGTTGCGATTATGAACAACTTCATGATTAATTCTAATTACAAAATGAATAGAGAATGTCTTTACCCACACTACATGCAGAACATGACATTTTTTCAGCTTTTTTCTTAATTCCGCCTATACTGTACAGGACTTTATGGAGGATGTACCTGTACCAGGTGCCTTGGTAATGCATTTTAGACATCATTTTGAATGTTTATCCATCACTGGACCCAATTAAAAGCAAATTTACCTTCCTAAGTGGAAAAAAACAACAATTTATCAGCAATATACCTTTTATGACTCCGGAATAACATTTTTTAAACAATTTTGTGCACTATATGGGTATTTTCAATATTTAAGTTTGAGTACCCTTCTAAAATCCTTCAGTAGGTCATAAAGAAGGCCTGTAAAAAAATTGGCGCTTTTATCCGCTCCATAATGGTACGCCTAAAAATGTGCGCTAACCCACCGCACTATCACCAGCATGTCTCTATTTATGCCTGATTGACTAATGTTGTGAACTCTTACATGCAAGACTGCTTTATTTCTGTTTTGAGTAAATTAAACTCATCCTACCTGCACCCCATGTTCCAGGTTCCTGCATCTTGGGGTCACTAATCCGGCAGCCATCCGAGTTCCTCACAAATTAACTTGATTTACTCTATTTCATATGCATGCAAATGTCTTGTATGACTGTTTAATGTGCACATGTTCTCTGTACTGTATGTAATATGTTTCATGTTTCATGATATTCTCTTTAATATCATTAAACATTCCCTATATGCATTATGTTCAATGTTTTATGATACCCTGTTTAATATGTGCACAAGTGAACTGTTCTCTTTATGTAATATGTTCAATATTTTAATGATATTCTGTTTAATATTTCCACACGTTGACTACTCCCTATATGTATTATGTTCGATGGTTTATGATATATTGTACTAATCCTTACTGTTCCCTGTCTCAAATGTTTTTGCCATTGCCGCTTGCCTTGCCGTCATTAAGTTTTAATCTGGTTAAACTAAGATTAAATATTTGTTTTGATATACTTGATTTAATAATTATTTATATATACAGTAAAGTCCAAAAGTTAGGACACACCTTCTTTTTAAATGTGTTTTCTTTATTTACATTGTAGATTGTCACATCAAAACTATGAATGAACACACGTGGAGTTATGCACTTAACAGAAAAAGGTGAAATAACTGAAAAAACATGTTTTATTTTGTAGTTTCTTCAAAATAGCCACCCTTTGCACCGATTACCGCTGTGCACACTCTTGGCATTCTCTCTATGAGCTTCAAGAGGTCCGTTCAAAAACTTCTATAGATTTTTGAGTGTCGTGTGCAATGTTCTATATTTTTAATGGATCATATACAATTTTGGTGTTGTTTACTTGAGTCATATTGCAGTCTACAAGTATCTCTTATGTGTGACTGCCATCATATTGCAGTCTACAAGTATCTCTTATGTGTGACTGCCATCATATTGCAGTCTACAAGTAGCTCTTATGTGTGACTGCCATCATATTGCAGTCTACAAGTAGCTCTTATGTGTGACTGCCATCATATTTCAGTCTACATGTGTCTCTTATGTGTGACTGCCATCATATTGCAGTCTACAAGTAGCTCTTATGTGTGACTGCCATCATATTGCAGTCTACATGTGTCTCTTATGTGTGACTGCCATCATATTGCAGTCTACACGTATCTCTTATGTGTGGCTGCCATCTTATTGCAGTCTACACGTATCTCTTGTGTGTGACTGCCATCATATTGCAGTCTACACATATCTCTTGTGTGACTGCCATCATATTGCAGTCTACACGTATCTCTTATGTGCGACTGCCATCATATTGCAGTCTACACGTGTCTCTTATGTGCGACTGCCATCATATTGCAGTCTACACGTGTCTCTTATGTGGGACTGCCTTCATATTGCAGTCTACACGTATCTCTTATGTGTGACTGCCATCATATTGCAGTCTACAAGTAGCTCTTATGTGTGACTGCCATCATATTGCAGTCTACAAGTAGCTCTTATGTGTGACTGCCATCATATTGCAGTCTACATGTGTCTCTTATGTGCGACTGCCATCATATTGCAGTCTACACATATCTCTCATGTGCGACTGCCATCATATTGCAGTCTACACGTATCTCTCATGTGTGACTGCCATCATATTGCAGTCTACAAGTATATTTTATGTGTGACTGCCATCATATTGCAGTCCACACGTATCTCTTATGTGTGACTGCCATCATATTGCAGTCTACACATGTCTCTTGTGTGTGACTGCCATCATATTGCAGTCTACACGTATCTCTTATGTGCGACTGCCATCATATTGCAGTCTACACATATCTCTCATGTGCGACTGCCATCATATTGCAGTCTACACGTATCCCTTATGTGTGACTGCCATCATATTGCAGTCTACACATATCTCTCATGTGCGACTGCCATCATATTGCAGTCTACACGTATCTCTCATGTGTGACTGCCATCATATTGCAGTCTACAAGTATATTTTATGTGTGACTGCCATCATATTGCAGTCTACACATATCTCTTGTGTGACTGCCATCATATTGCAGTCTACACGTATCTCTTATGTGCGACTGCCATCATATTGCAGTCTACACGTGTCTCTTATGTGCGACTGCCATCATATTGCAGTCTACACGTGTCTCTTATGTGGGACTGCCATCATATTGCAGTCTACACGTATCTCTTATGTGTGACTGCCATCATATTGCAGTCTACAAGTAGCTCTTATGTGTGACTGCCATCATATTGCAGTCTACAAGTAGCTCTTATGTGTGACTGCCATCATATTGCAGTCTACATGTGTCTCTTATGTGCGACTGCCATCATATTGCAGTCTACACATATCTCTCATGTGCGACTGCCATCATATTGCAGTCTACACGTATCTCTCATGTGTGACTGCCATCATATTGCAGTCTACAAGTATATTTTATGTGTGACTGCCATCATATTGCAGTCCACATTTATCACTTATGTGTGACTGCCATCATATTGCAGTCTACACATGTCTCTTGTGTGTGACTGCCATCATATTGCAGTCTACACGTATCTCTTATGTGCGACTGCCATCATATTGCAGTCTACACATATCTCTCATGTGCGACTGCCATCATATTGCAGTCTACACGTATCCCTTATGTGTGACTGCCATCATATTGCAGTCTACACATATCTCTCATGTGCGACTGCCATCATATTGCAGTCTACACGTATCTCTCATGTGTGACTGCCATCATATTGCAGTCTACAAGTATATTTTATGTGTGACTGCCATCATATTGCAGTCCACACGTATCTCTTATGTGTGACTGCCATCATATTGCAGTCTACACATGTCTCTTGTGTGTGACTGCCATCATATTGCAGTCTACACGTATCTCTTATGTGCGACTGCCATCATATTGCAGTCTACACATATCTCTCATGTGCGACTGCCATCATATTGCAGTCTACACATATCTCTATGTGTGACTGCCATCATATTGCAGTCTACACGTATCTCTTGTGTGTGACTGCCATCATATTGCAGTCTACACGTATCTCTTATGTGCGACTCCCATCATATTGCAGTCTACACATATCTCTCATGTGCGACTGCCATCATATTGCAGTCTACATGTATCTCTTATGTGTGACTGCCATCATATTGCAGTCTACAAGTATATTTTATGTGTGACTGCCATCATATTGCAGTCTACACGTATCTCTTATGTGTGACTGCCATCATATTGCAGTCTACACGTGTCTCTTGTGTGTGACTGCCATCATATTGCAGTCTACACGTATCTCTTATGTGCGACTGCCATCATATTGCAGTCTACACATATCCCTCATGTGCGACTGCCATCATAGTGCAGTCTACATGTATCTCTTATGTGTGACAGCCATCATATTGCAGTCTACACGTATCCCTTATGTGTGACTGCCATCATATTGCAGTCTACACGTATCTCTTGCGTGTGACTGTCATCATATTGCAGTCTACACGTATCTCGTATGTGTGACTGCCATCATATTGCAGTCTACACGTATCTCTTATGTGTGACTGCCATCATATTGCAGTCTACACGTGTCTCTTATGTGTGACTGCCATCATATTGCAGTCTACACGTATCTCTTATGTGCGACTGCCATCATATTGCAGTCTACATGTATCTCTTATGTGTGACTGCCATCATATTGCAGTCTACAAGTATATTTTATGTGTGACTGCCATCATATTGCAGTCTACACGTATCTCTTATGTGTGACTGCCATCATATTGCAGTCTACACGTGTCTCTTGTGTGTGACTGCCATCATATTGCAGCCTACACGTGTCTTTTATGTGCGACTGCCATCATATTGCAGTTTACACGTGTCTCTTATGTGGGACTGCCATCATATTGCAGTCTACACGTATCTCTTATGTGTGACTGCCATCATATTGCAGTCTACATGTATCTCTTATGTGTGACTGCCATCATATTGCAGTCTACAAGTATCTCTTATGTGTGACTGCCATCATATTGCAGTCTACACGTATCTCTTATGTGTGACTGCCATCATAGTGCAGTCTACACGTATCTCTTATGTGTGACTGCCATCATATTGCAGTCTACAAGTATCTCTTATGTGTGACTGCCATCATATTGCAGTCTACACATATCTCTCATGTGCGACTGCCATCATATTGCAGTCTACATGTATCTCTTATGTGTGACTGCCATCATATTGCAGTCTACACATATCTCTCATGTGCGACTGCCATCATATTGCAGTCTACACGTATCTCTTATGTGTGACTGCCATCATATTGCAGTCTACACGTATCTCTTATGTGTGACTGCCATCATATTGCAGTCTACACGTATCTCTTATGTGCGACTGCCATCATATTGCAGTCTACATGTATCTCTTATGTGTGACTGCCATCATATTGCAGTCTACACATATCTCTCATGTGCGACTGCCATCATATTGCAGTCTACACGTATCTCTTATGTGTGACTGCCATCATATTGCAGTCTACACGTATCTCTTATGTGTGACTGCCATCATATTGCAGTCTACACGTATCTCTTATGTGCGACTGCCATCATATTGCAGTCTACATGTGTCTCTTATGTGCGACTGCCATCATATTGCAGTCTACACGTGTCTCTTATGTGTGACTGCCATCTACTGGTTACACTTAACATTACACCATGTACCAAATAAAAGTGCTTTGAGGTCGGTAAGCACAACCAAAATTATTCCGTACATAAGGCGTGCTGTTGATTTTTGAGAAAATGAAAGGATATGAAGTCTTCCGTCATACCACATAGGATGAAGCGTCGAAGGCGTGGTATGTTTGGGTGGGGTGTGTGTATTTTCCGTGGATTGATATATGTGTCTTTTCCGCAACCTTCGTGCTCTCGCAAACGCGATAAGGGAAGCCGTTTGTTGCGTCTTCGCTGCTACTGCCCATCTCTGGGAATCTCAAAGTAACAAGCTCGGCCAGGGAAAATAATCCAGATTTCAACATTTGTGTTTGAGCGAGTGGAAACAAATCTAAACCTGTCACTCTAATTGTCTTTTTCTGGTCCTTAAATTCATCATTACTTCGCCATGCAGAGCAGACGGCATCTCCAAGATGTTGTCCAGTTTGCAATTTGGTCCAAAATGATAAAAGTCTTGGTGCCCAAAGCTCTGCTTGCATCCTCCAAATATTTTTGTAGGAGCTTTTAGCTACTTTGAACAACCGCCAGAATTTTTCCAATTTTTTGATACACCAGGAAAATGCTTACTCCAATCAGCAGCTGTCCTTTTATCTTGATTACAAATAGGTAGACGTCTTCAACGTCCTCGACTGGAAGGGTCGCCAGACACGTGGCACTCCACTTCTCCCAAAGAGTCTGTTCCGAGATCTTGTCAATTTCGTTGTTTTGATCAATTTTCGTTGTTTAGATTTTAGAGAGCCGTGCCAGAAGAGGCTAGAAGAAAGTCGAGACAAGACAAAACAAAGGAGAGAGAAAGGAGAGGGCAAGGGAAAATGTCCGCCTTTGACGAGTGCCGGAGAGAAAAGCCTTGATTATGGCTCACGGCTTGAGGAAACCTCAAATTGAAAATCTCAGACAATTTGGGGTTTTCAAAGCTGTAAGCCGTTATCGTTATAATTATAACACATAAAGGCTTGACACATCTCAATTTGCATGTAATGAGTTTATATCACATATTAGTTTCACTTTTTGAAGTTGAATCGCTGACATGAATGGACTTTTGCACAATATTTAAATTCTAAAAATGATGCCAGCAGATACACATTCATTTCACTTGTTTTGATCGGCCCCTTTAAGTTATCCAGCAGCTCTAAAGTTATAAAATGTTATTGCTGAATCGACAGTAAGTGTAATATTGATGTAGACTCACAGTCATTTCTGCACAACTGACAGTTTTTGCGAGTCCTTTCTAGACACACTCAATGTGACCCAAAACCGCGGAACAATTTCAGTCTTGATAGATCACACTGTGCGTGGTAAATAGTTATACCTGCATTTTCTCCTCCCGGTATCGTCAGTGTTCTGATGATCGACATATTTTGCATATGCACGTTATTCTGCTCACTTTAGTAGATCAGCTTTGCGTGTGCTATCAAGTTTGCACATTTTTTAGTACGTGTAAAGTAGATCAGGCCCTATGTGTATTGCTGAAGATGTATATGGGGTAGGGTTGTACGGTATACCGGTACTAGTATAGTATCGCGGTACTAATGAGTCAAAAACGGTACTATAATCTGTTTGAAAAGTACCGGTTCCCGGGCATTGCATGGTGACATTGCTGGTTTTACGAGCAGAGGAGCATGTTCGGCAGCGCACACACACGGAGTACTTACAAGAAGACACGGTGTGTAAAAAAAAAAAGGGAGAATGGATGCATTTTTGGCTTAAAAAGTAAAGATAAAGATGAAGTTATAGCACTGAAACGCCCTCAGGAAGAGGTGCTTTAAGACATGGCTAACATCCATCCACAGTGTTTTAGCTACTTCTATATCACTAACCCTTGTCTCCATGGCGACAAATAAAGTATGTTTCTTACAAGTAACATTATCACTGCAGGAGGACGAGGAATAGCTGAACATGCTTCACTACACACCGTAGGAGGATACAATAGCTCTCCTGAATGTAAACAAATGCCATGGGTGGATCTACACCTGACATCCACTGTAATGATACCAAGTACAATAGCGTATCTAGTCGATACTACTATGATTACATCAATTTTATTTAAAAAAAAATTATATTATGTTTATAAACTCAGTAAATACGTCCCTGGACACATGAGGACTTTGAATATGACCAATGTATGATCCTGTAACTACTTGGTATCGGGTCGATACCTAAATGTGTGGTATCATCCAAAACTAATGTAAAGTATCAAAGAAGAGAAGAATATCAATCAGTCAATCAATGTTTACTTATATAGCCCTAAATCACAAGTGTCTCAAAGGGTTGCACAAGCCACAACGACATCCTCGGCTCAGATCCCACATCAGGGCAAGGAAAAACTCAACCAAGTGGGATGACAATGAGAAACCTTGGAGAGGACCGCAGATGTGGGGAGACCGGTGCAATGGACGTTGAGTGGGTCTAGCATAATATTGTGAAAGTCCAGTCCATAGTGGATCTAACATAATAGTGAGAGTCCAGTCCATAGTGGATCCAACATAATAGTGGGAGTCCAGTCCATAGTGGATCCAACATAATAGTGGGAGTCCAGTCCATAGTGGATCTAACATAATAGTGAGAGTCCAGTCCATAGTGGATCTAACATAATAGTGTGAGAGTCCAGTCCATAGTGGATCTAACATAATAGTGAGAGTCCAGTCCATAGTGGATCTAACATAATAGTGGGAGTCCAGTCCATAGTGGATCTAACATAATAGTGAGAGTCCAGTCCATAGTGGATCTAACATAATAGTGTGAGAGTCCAGTCCATAGTGGATCTAACATAATAGTGTGAGAGTCCAGTCCATAGTGGATCTAACATAATAGTGTGAGAGTCCAGTCCATAGTGGATCTAACATAATAGTGAGAGTCCAGTCCATAGTGGATCTAACATAATAGTGAGAGTCCAGTCCATAGTGGATCTAACATAATAGTGTGAGAGTCCAGTCCATAGTGAATCTAACATAATAGTGTGAGAGTCCAGTCCATAGTGGATCTAACATAATAGTGAGAGTCCAGTCCATAGTGGATCCAACATAATAGTGAGAGTCCAGTCCATAGTGGATCTAACATAATAGTGAGTGTCCAGTCCATAGTGGATCTAGCATAATAGTGAGAGTCCAGTCCATAGTGGATCTAACATAATAGTGAGAGTCCAGTCCACAGTGGATCTAACATAATAGTGAGAGTCCAGTCCATAGTGGATCCAACATAATAGTGAGAGTCCAGTCCATAGTGGATCTAACATAATAGTGAGAGTCCAGTCCATAGTGGATCTAACATAATAGTGTGAGAGTCCAGTCCATAGTGGATCTAACATAATAGTGAGAGTCCAGTCCATAGTGAATCTAACATAATAGTGTGAGAGTCCAGTCCATAGTGAATCTAACATAATAGTGTGAGAGTCCAGTCCATAGTGGATCTAACATAATAGTGGGAGTCCAGTCCATAGTGGATCCAACATAATAGTGAGAGTCCAGTCCATAGTGGATCTAACATAATAGTGAGTGTCCAGTCCATAGTGGATCTAGCATAATAGTGAGAGTCCAGTCCATAGTGGATCTAACATAATAGTGAGAGTCCAGTCCACAGTGGATCTAACATAATAGTGAGAGTCCAGTCCATAGTGGATCCAACATAATAGTGAGAGTCCAGTCCATAGTGGATCTAACATAATAGTGAGAGTCCAGTCCATAGTGGATCTAACATAATAGTGTGAGAGTCCAGTCCATAGTGGATCTAACATAATAGTGAGAGTCCAGTCCATAGTGAATCTAACATAATAGTGTGAGAGTCCAGTCCATAGTGGATCTAACATAATAGTGAGAGTCCAGTCCATAGTGGATCCAACATAACAGTGAGAGTCCAGTCCATAGTGGATCTAACATAATAGTGAGAGTCCAGTCCATAGTGGATCTAACATAATAGTGTGAGAGTCCAGTCCATAGTGGATCCAACATAATAGTGAGAGTCCAGTCCATAGTGGATCTAACATAATAGTGAGAGTCCAGTCCATAGTGGATCTAACATAATAGTGAGAGTCCAGTCCATAGTGGATCTAACATAATAGTGTGAGAGTCCAGTCCATAGTGCATCTAACATAATAGTGAGAGTCCAGTCCATAGTGGATCTAACATAATAGTGTGAGAGTCCAGTCCATAGTGCATCTAACATAATAGTGAGAGTCCAGTCCATAGTGGATCTAACATAATAGTGTGAGAGTCCAGTCCATAGTGCATCTAACATAATAGTGAGAGTCCAGTCCATAGTGGATCTAACATAATAGTGAAAGTCCACTCCATAGTGGATCTAACATAATAGTGAGAGTCCAGTCCATAGTGGATCTAACATAATAGTGTGAGAGTCCAGTCCATAGTGGATCCAACATAATAGTGAGAGTCCAGTCCATAGTGCATCTAACATAATAGTGAGAGTCCAACTTTTTGTAGGTTGTATTTTGTCTCTAAAATTGTCTTTCTGAAAGTTATAAGAAGCAAAGTAAAAAAATAAATGAATTTATTCAAACAAGTGAAGACCAAGTCTTTAAAATATTTTCTTGGATTTTCAAATTCTATTTGAGTTTTGTCTCTCTTAGAATTAAAAATGTCAAGCAAAGCGAGACCAGCCTGCTAGTAAATAAATACAATTTAAAAAATAGAGGCAGCTCACTGGTAAGTGCTGCTATTTGAGCTATTTTTAGAACAGGCCAGCGGGCTACTCATCTGGTCCTTACGGGCTACCTGGTGCCCGCGGGCACCGCGTTGGTGACCCCTGCCTTAGAGGGAACGTTGGTGACAAAGGTCTAGAAAATACGGTAAGTGTATAAAATACGCTCCATGAGATGTCCTCAGTGCGGCGAAGCGTAGAAGTCGGAGCATGAAGAGAAATGAGCCGGTCCAAGCCAGCAGAGGTAATTAAGACGTGATGGAGGACCTCTTGCCGCGCAGCGTTCATCATGCTAATTTGCGGAATATTGCACACCTGTTGCAGGGGACGCAATTTAGTGACAACTCATCCTAAGTGGACTTGAATCTTGGTAAAAAAAAACTTTGCACCTACGTGTGCTGCTCTCCAGGAAGCATTTACACGTTCCAGGAATAACGTGAACCCAGCGAGCCTCAATGGATGTTTTTATGAGACGTGCAGCTCGCCAACTACTTTGACCGACGTCTAAACGGCCCCTAAAAGCTTTTTTTCCCCCCCAACCGAGCGGGCGTCTAATGCGGATTAACGGCCGCCTTTAGACGTCGCAGCCTTCACGAGAGGTGAGAGGAGGATGAGGAATCAGAGAAGTCCAGTCATCCTGTCGTCAATCCAACCCAGCGGGTTGTCGGCGGCATTTCTGGGTGTTGTTGATAAATGGCTTTGGCTTTGCGTAGTCGAGTTTTAACTCGCATTTACAGATGTAGCGACCGACTGCAGTTACTGACAGTGGGTTTTTCTGAAGTGTTCCTGAGCCCATGTGGTGATATCCTTTACACACTGATGGATGGCAAGGTATGTAATGCGCCACACATTTTGGATGGGAGACAGGTCTGGACTGCAGGCGGGCCAGGAAAGTACCCGCACTCTTTTTTTTTACGAAGCCACACTGTTGTAACATGTGCTGAATGTGGCTTGGCATTGTCTTGCTGAAATAAGCAGGGGCGTCCATGAAAAAGACTGCGCTTAGATGGCAGCATATGTTGTTCCAAAAGCTGTATGTACCTTTCAGCATTAATGGCGCCTTCACAGATGTGTAAGTTACCCATGTCTTGGGCACTAATACACCCCCATACCATCACACATGCTGGCTTTTACACTTTGCGCCTAGAACAATCCCTAATCAATCAATCAATCATCAATCAATGTTTATTTATATAGCCCTAAATCACAAGTGTCTCAAAGGGCTGCACAAGCCACAACGACATACGCGG